>NC_135661.1:51859569-52212069 GCF_964188315.1 Podarcis muralis
AAGTGAATGGTGCCTCTATGGCTGGCCAGGGGGTGCCGGTTGCCAGCAGCTGAGGTAGCCTCAGAGTAAGCAAGCAAGCAGGCAAGATAGCCCAGCCAGCCAGTCTGCCAACCCTTGCTATTGGAAATGGACAGACTGGGCAGGCAGGCAGGCAGGCGTTGTGTTGGCCTTTCTTGTGCTTGCTGTGTGCAAGGCCTGCCTGGGAGCTGAGTGCCCGGTGCTGAAGGGAAGCCTTTTCACCATGCTGGCCCTGCAGCACCCGCTGCTGCCCCTCAAGGTAAGGTGCTGTCCTCACATTCACCTTTAGCCAGTCTCCATTGAGCCACTAAGGCTGGGGGCATCCTCTTCTAAGGCTCCTGTGTGGCAGTATGAGGAGGCACCTCTCTTTGGGGCAGGGCGGGGCGGGGCGGGGGCAGCTCAGAGACTAGGGGCAGCAGCAGGGAGGGTGTCTGAAAAAGGACAAGAGGCTGCCAGCTCTGCAGGCAAGGGGTGACATAACTAGGCTCTTGAGCCCCACAGGGGTGCTGCAGAAAGAATGTAGTTGGTCAAGGGAGCCATGGACTCAAAAACCTCTGCCTTATATGAATGAGCAGTACTGAGTCCATAACTGTTGTGTGGAGGTGCCCTGGGGTCAGAGTGCATTAGAATCTCCATTAAAATTCCAAGCTCAAAGAAGTGTAGTTGTCAGGGGAAATAAGACATCAATTCAAGGCTATCATGCAGGGGATGCGTGCAGAATGTATTATCAAATACAGCAATGAAGAGACAAGACTTAGCGCTCCTCCAATTTGTTTGCAGGTATATTCTGCAACATGTCATTGATGCAATAAGAATACATTAGTGAGGGATTTATTCTGGACTGTCTGCACATCATGCTTCTTGAATACTACTGCATTACTGCTGTCCAGAGAGGCATTATAGCACAATAAACGTGAGAAGAACACCCACCAGCACAGCACATTCAAGAAAAAATATATACAGGATTTCAGCAGGAATTTTCAAGGTATGGATTGATTGAAAACCATCTCAAACATATAGTATTGAAAGTGAGATCACATGTAATGGCCCCAATACCATAATTAGCACAAAACATCACAAACACACAATACAAAGATGTCTGAACGGCCTTTGATTGGCACTTAGACATTGATTATGACACACCTCTGGCTGTGAAGCAGGGAAATATTGACCCAACAAATATCACAAAATGTTGCACACTTTTTCCTGCACTCTCTTGAGCCAAGAGTCATCTTTCACATACTCAAGGATAGAAGTAGCTCAGGACACAAAGCATGGAAAACCATATTACAACAGATAACAAATGCCAATGCATCCAACCTCATAACAGATGGAAGGAAAACATTTTAGTTCCTTGTAGGCATGACCTATATACATTTGCTAATGAAACTGTGGAAATGCCATACACATGCATGGTGTACACTATTAAGTAAATTCGGACCTGGATCCCCTACAACAAATGAGGGACAAAGGCTAAAAGAAAAACTAATGATGCCATTCGTGTTTCACACACTTCTTGCAATCTATGGATAGAATGAGTGAAAGAGAGGAGATAAGAGAGGTGTAAAATATGCCCCCCAGGAGATCAGCCTATTCATCCAGGTTGCTTCCAAGTCAGACAAAAAGAAGCAAATATCCCTGCCAGAGGGCTTGCAGACAGAGCTATCAGTGTCTACACATGTCAAAGACCTTACCTTGTGTTTGCTGCAGCAGCTATAAGCAATTGTCCCTGTGGACTTAACCAAATACTTAGATCCATACTGAACAAGCTATGCACATGGCTTTTCAGCTATGTGAAGGTTCCCTTTGATCTTCAAGGACTCAGATTTTTTTTTTAACAAAATAAGATAATGCAAAGCTAGCCCTGCAACTCGAGAGTTTAAATCAGGACTAAGCAAAGAGAACTATCAATAAAAGTTTGAGCTAGAATAAAGACTTCTAAAGCTCACAATCAATCATATTGTGAACATGTTATATTTGTGTACCATCAATAGGCTGTCTCCAACTATGTTTTACTCAGAGTAGACCTGTTGGAATTGATGGGCAGGACTAAGGTCAATGAATTTCAATGGGTAAACTTTGAGTAGAATGTAATTGGATACAACTTAATGTGCATGGGGAAAGAGTGGACTCAAGCACACCGAAACTGTTGCTGGACAACTTGCTCATTGGCCATGCTGGCTGGGGTTGATGGGAGTTTGATTACTGCTCAATAAGCATGTTGTCTGGAATTGACCTAAGAAAGATAGACTAATGGACCAACTCAGGATCAAGGCAGCTTCCCATGCTTCAAACAGGTTGCTGATCTTCTGACTCTGAAACAGTGCTATTTTCTATAAGAAGGTCAAGGCAAAGAGGAAGGAAACAATGCTGTCTAGATGTCATTGGTCAAACTCCCATCAACCTCAGACAGCATGCTCAATGGTCTGAATTCATGGGCAATGTAGGTCATCAACATCTGGGTTCAGGTTAGTCAACTGTTGCTCTATCTTTGCATATTTTCCAGGCATGTGTCAACTCCTCATTTTGGCCTTCCTGGATATTGGGTAAAGATTCCTGCAGCAAACACCAGCAACCTGCCAGTTGCAACTAGCTCCATCTCTACTATCAGCATTGTTTTAGCATTGTCTGATGGCTCAAGTTCAAATGATGGCTGTGGAGACCTTTATGACTGTGCATGTCACACTGAACCGTGGGTTGCAATGTGACACAAGCATCCCTTTGCATTTTCAAAAGAAGCAGAGGGTGATTTTCCTGAGCAGATGACTTTCATGTAATTATGACAGCTTTTCTCAACCTAGTGCCCCTCCCAGATGTTCTGACTGCCCCTGATGGGAGTCATAATCCAAAACATCTAGAGAGCACCAGGTTGAGGGAGGCTGAATTACAGGGCAGGAATTACCTGTTGCACTTTATTGGTGACGGCTGGTAGCTTAGATGTATTTAAAAGGGCGTTCTCTTTATCCTCCAGGAATGTGCTTACCAGTGGCTGTTAGTCATGATAGCCAAATAAAACCTCCAAGTTCAAGAGCAGTGTGCTTCCAAATACTAGTTGCTGGAAAGCAACAAGAAGAAAGGGCTCTTGCCTTCTTGATGTGGGTATCCCAGAGGCATGAGATTGGCCACTGCAGTGTGGGAAGGAGGGTGCTAGACTAGATGAGTCTTTGGTGTGAGCCAACAGCTCTGCCTATGAAAAGCGGCCACAACATATGCTCCGGAACTGTGCTGCTTTTTGCAATTTAATCTTGGCTAGAGTTTGAAGGACAAGACTTTCAAGACTTGCGGGGATTCTCACCCCCATCTATTGAAATCTTTCTTGCTTCCCTGTCCAAATCTGGGAAGAGCCACAGCACAGTGGCAGAGCTTCTGCTATGCACGGACACGGTCCCAGGTTCAATCCCTAGCAACTCCAGGGAGATCTGGGGAAGATCCCTGTCCGAAACCCCAGAATACTGCTGCCACTACCAGATGGATCTGTGTTCTGATAAGGCAGCTTTGTAAGTTCTGATAAGCAAGACAGAACTTCTGAACCTCAATTGCACAGGATACTTAACAGAATGTTTTAAATCACCGGGAGTGAATATATTTATATACAGTTAGCTCAAAAGTAACAATCTCGTTGCCATTCAAGCTTATTTCTGCAATTTTAAAGGGTGTGGGCTCAGTGGCAACTCCCCAAGTTCAATACAGTGGTACCTCGGGTTACATACACTTCAGGTTACATACACTTCAGGTTACAGACTCCGCTAACCCAGAAATAGTGCTTCAGGTTAAGAACTTTGCTTCAGGATGAGAACAGAAATCGTGCTCCGGCGGCACGGCAACAGCAGGAGGCCCCATTAGCTAAAGTGGTGCTTCAGGTTAAGAACAGTTTCTAGTTAAGTACGGACCTCCGGAACGAATTAAGTACTTAACCCAAGGTATCACTGTACTGTAGCTCCCACTTTCTCCCAAGCACACAAACAGCCCAACTGCCCCACTTTAGCAGGCATAATCCTTATTTTTTTGGGGGTGTAAATCACTCTGCCCGTTTTTGGCTTCCAGTGTGTGTGTGTATTTAGGAAATGGCACCAATTTAATTTTCCTTGATTTGCTGTTTTTCAGGATTCAACTTCCTCTTCAGAGCCTTTATAAGTTAAACCTAAGAGTGGGGTGTGGGCGCAACTTATCTGTAATACACTTGCAAATGTATGTGCATGCTGCAAATTTCACACACCACAGCTGCCAAGGTACATTTCGTAATTGATAAGGCAAGTTGTCCTACAAGATGCCTTTTCTAGCATTTCTCTTAACAAGAACACACCCTTCTGGCTTTTAAAGTTGGTGGAAGACCAGTGACCACAGAGTAAACAAAAGGCTTTAAGGAGGAGGAGCAGAACTTTCAGCAAGGTGTGACAGCAAGAGAGATGGTTGGTAGTGGTGGGACAGTGAGGATTGGAATATTACAAGTTTTCTTCTATAAATAATCGGAGGATAAGTCACTATGGGGAACCAAACGGGCAGTCCTGGTTCCATCAACTGCATGGGCCAGCCGGAACTAGTGTGGGCTGAAATGCACCACACCTGTGAATTGCAGCATTGATGGAACACTGAAACCATGCTTTCGGGTCTTGAGGACTAGAAGATTCCTTAGTTCAAATAAATGTTCAAATTGCTGTGTCTTAAAACAGGACAAGATATAGAGCCGAGATTTCTAAGAACCAGTGAGAGTTTCAGGTGGATATCCTTTAACTCAAAATTCTCTGCCTCACCCAGGGCATCCTCCTTCATTTGACCAAGAAGCATCGACCACACCTAGACACCTAGGCAGCAGCATGTCCTCTGTGCATGTGCTGCAGTAGCTACATCTAACTTGCAATTTGTGATGATAGGATACAATCGCATAGAAGTATTGAGCATAATTATAGTGTGTCACTTGTTTTAAAAGAAAGATGAACAACGAAGTGTACTTAGCTAAGCTGTTCCAGATGTCTTTGGTTGCAAGCCGAAGGACAAGATTGAACTTGCAGTACGTAACGTTTGTCTCAGAGCTATTTCCAAACTACTGAAAAGTCACTTTACAGTCTTAACTGGTCTTGCATGAAATCAACCCGGGGAGAGCGAAGAGAGGAGAAGGGGGGGGGGGGGAAGGATACACCACGCCTAATGATTTCTTTTGCAAAAATACTTCATTCCCCCTGCCCTACCCAGAGCCTGCTGTACTCATAATTAAAACTAAGGATGATTCAATGTAGGGAAAAAACACAGCAACACCGAAATACATTGCTCATTACTTACTGGGCTGATCCCTGTCACCAGAAGCGGCAACACACTAAGCAAGTTCCACAGCCTAAGCAAGTTTTCCCCACAAACACACTCAACCAGCAATTCTAAGGAGATATGAAGAACCAGTTCCATACATTCCAAAAAAAGCTATGGCGTTGTATTTTTCCATTTGACTCCAGGTTGCTCAAAAGCATAAGACATACACATACACATATATGAAAAAGTAAAGGCAAAACTCCTTTGCCTGTTTTGAAAAGTGAACCAACAAACTCTCTCCCCACATTAACAGCAACATACAGAAAGGACAGTACGTGATGCTGCAGTTTGGCTGGGGGCTGGGCAGCGTGGGGGGAGAGACTGCACAGAACTGTACCACTCGTGAACTCCATATACAACTAATTTCAGGATGAAAAAAAAGTCTTAATGCCCCAAGCCTTTCCCCCTAGATGGAAAACTGTCCCTGCGTGGAGAACATATATGAGTTTGGCCACCACCTTGCTGAAGTTAAGCAGGTCTGGATCTGGCCAGGGCATGGATGGGAGACTACCCAAGACCTCCACGTATGCTGCATTAGGCCTTGAGGTTAGAGAAAGACGGGATGAAAATGTAAGAACACAGAGCTAGATAGTTACATCCGTGTTCAAATCCCACAGAACTCGTTGAGTAAATCTGAATGTGTGGGCAAACTCCCTGCCCTTCAGTCTACCTTTCCTTTACAGAACTGCTTAAAAGAATACAGAAGTATTATATATCAGCCTTCCTCAACCTGGTGCCCTACACATGTTTGGGGCTACCAACTCCTACCAGCCCCAGCCAGCACAGCAGACTGGTGAGAGTTGATAGTCGACAACATATGGAGGGCAGCCAATTCTGCACTCAGGGACAGAGTATTCCCCCCCAAAATACAGTTTTATCCAAAGTTTCATCCCAGGAGTTCAGGGTAGCATGCAAAGCTTTTACCTTCACATCAGCCCTGTAATAACTAGCTCCCAGGTCAGCCTGAGAGAAACCCAGTGAGCTTTGTGGTGGTGGGAGTCATCTCCCCAGACAGAGAGCTATACTCTGGCCCCCTTCACCTCACTGGCTTTGCAGAAGCTGTGAAGGGCACGTTCAAGTATTTCTAAAGACAACTATCCCCTTAAAACACCCATTCCTTTCCCTCATGTGAAGTGTTTCTTCATGGAAATGGGCTAATGGTGGGACTGCTTAAAAGACAACATATTCCGGCCCCCCCTACCCTCAGGGTTACCAGTTGTTTTCCCTAACTTATTACATTAAGACAAACCAGTTCGGCTTGCTGTCCAAGTTGTGTACAGGCACAGCCCTTTTGGTGACAACTTTCGGTCTTTTTACCATATTCAGAATAATGCCCCCCCCCCCATCATCCTCTGTTTCACCTGAACCCCATTAGGGATCCTATTTAAATATTTCTCTATTCAATTTCTCTTTGGTATTTGGGGGAAAGAGGCTCTTGAGGCTCCATCATTTATTGTTTTCTTTTTTCTTTTTTTACTGGACAAGTAGATCAGCATTTAAAGTGTCATGTCCAGACTACATCACTGCCCAGATCCCACTGCCTTACCACATTGCATTAAGAGGGCTAACCTGGCTGTACAAGCAATCTGTGATTGTTTTAGACCTGTGTGCTACTGGACTTTTGTCAAGAGGCTTTCAAACCCAAAGCTGCCAGAATATGTCACCCATACACAAATTCCCATGGCGAGTTCACATTTGTCCCTGGATGAGGGCAACATCAAGCACCTAGTGGCATGTTTGAATGAGCCACTGCAGACCAAATAACTTCAGGTTATAGTCAACATTATACTTTGCATTTAGACACCACATTTGAGATTTCAGAGTGTGTTAACACATAAGCGTAGTAGTTATTTTTGGGGTGGGGGTACAGATAGTCTAAGGCCATTTAGGGAGTTCAAGGCAAAGGTGAAATTACAACCTGGGACTTCCTGGCTCTCATGGCGAACACTCTGGTTATTATAACAGCACCAGATTCAATACGTGTCATCGTTCAGCTAGAAGTCACTGGAGACAATAATCAGAAATGTGCAAGCATGTGGTGAATAAACAGAGCAGGCCTTACTGGGGGACAAACCATGCTTGCAATATTGCTGCTGTGAATAACTGGTCTGCGGAGCGGATTTCAAAGCGAAAGTCAAAAGCTAGTCTATTTGCCTTGTTGCATCAGTCAGAATCCTGCTCTCTGCATTAACATTAACCCTCAGCTTCCCTCACCTGCTGGAGAACTCGATCCAGTGGCTCAGCTTTGCTCAGGCCTTCAGGGGTTAAGCCCGTCACCTCTCCACATTCATCGCTCAGCTCCAAATTGTCGGCCTTCACCAAGCATTTGTGCAGGGTCCCTACCTGAAAATATTTAACAAAGTGGGAATGGGGGGGGGGGAGGTTGGAGGGAGAAGAAAAAGTAAGAAAATGGAACGGGGTGGTGTGCACACATGCATGTGTGTTAAAAGAAAAGCACAATGGTTTAAGGGAATCTGCCTTATAATTTCTTTAAAAAGGTTAGATTTTGCCAATTTCACAAAATCCAAGATTCTGTTCACTCCTTGGTTGCTCTCTTCCTCGGGAGACTTGCTCCCTTCCCCTGAAAAAGGGACTTGGCTGCAATTCTTATATAATCCTGATATGAGGAGTTATGTTTATCCCATCAGAACTGGCTGGTTTTCATGGGCAATCAGGTCACCCTGCAACACTCTCATTAAGGGGCTCAGCCATATTGACAACTAGACAGCTTTTTTGCTTTTTAAATAGCTATTAATATTTGACATAGGGTGTAAGAATGAAGGCGGGGAGGGAATGAGATTTGACCAAGTTGCTCTTAATGCACACAGAAAGTCCCCCTCCCTGGGTTCGATTCCCATATAAAGCGATAGGTCCCAGAAGCAACATGCAGGCCTGATTTAAAATAAAATAAAATACACAACACACACCAAATACCCCAAATGAGGAAAAGGCTCAACTTCTAGAAGAAGCAAAAGCTTTTGGCATTTAAAGCCTAACAGATAAAAATTAGCTGGAGTGGGGGAGATAACACTTTTGTAGTCTAGATTTTCCCCTCCATCAATCAATTTTAAGGACAATTTTGAAGCAAGTGAGTTCCCCACTCCGTAAGAGTGCATATGTGTATGTATGTAGGTGGTCAAACTATTTAAGTTGCTCCCCACACCTACGGAGATTTTTGGAGAAGAGGGATACTTAGCCCTTCTCAGCTTTGGAGTGGGGGGGGGGAGAGGGAATGTTACTCTCAGGCAAGTTTGGGTAGGTCTGCATTTGCTGTTTTCTCATTTCCTTTTTGCACGTCACCCAACTTTGTACCAAGAGTTTGGGAAGCCATACCTTCTTGCTGTGTAGATCCACAACTTGCCACACCAAGAGAATTAGTTCCCTTTCATCGGAACCCAGCTTAGCCCCATATGCACCAGCTGTTGCCCCAAACAAGACCACCAGAGAGTCACTGTGCGGAGAAGCAGCCGTCATGACCACAGGGGGGGAAACAGCTACAATCAAAAGCAGAGGTAAAAAACAAAAGAACAACAAAACAAAGGGGAAAAAATAAGGGAGAGAAAGAGAGAGAGAGAGATCGAGTATAAAACAAACCCAACACAAACCCCCACAAATAAAGGGTTGCCCCTTTCCTCCAAGTGATCAAAGTGGAGATTAAAAAGGACAATATTAGAAGAGCCAGAACTATGGGGAAGGGGGGCAGGGAGAGGTAGCTAAGACCAAAATAAATTATTTAAGGAGAGATTCTGTTTTGCAGTTGTACCTGCCTTGATGAGGTGCTTCTCTTACTTCCTAGGTCAGACTGGGGGATGAAATTAACAAGCGGTAGGCTTCTCTCCTTCTGACATCATGGCAGGAAACCCAGCTTTGGTTAATCAAGGAGGGGGAAAAAATCTTTTTCTTCTCCTCTTCTTCCTAAGTTACCTGCCCATGAGTGAGACCATGTGACCCTAGTCAATCTCCCAAAGGGGCAAGGCCATTGGGCCTTTGGAAAAGGTATAGGGGAGGGACCTAGGGAGAAATCAACGCCTGGCTGAGCTTACCTGATTGGTGTGGGTTGGTGTTTGCTCCTGACTGGGAGAGAAAGAGAGATCAGAAGGGAAACTCCCTTTTCTCCTCCTCCCTCAGTTTTAATTCTGACTCCAGGAAGTGCCTTAACCTGCTTTCTGAGGGTTTTTTTTTAAGGAGTCTTTTATCAGCAAGTGGAATGCAACACTCCTGCTACAATTCGTTTCTAAAGGCACAGTGGACGCCCCCAGGATATATTCGCTCGCAAGACTTCCGTCCTCAGTATCTTGTGTTCAGCCCTTCCCTCTCTCGCCAGTTACCTGCCGGTTTTTGTCACCTGGGCACAGATCCCATTATTTTGAAATCTTTACTTGTTTAAAGCTGCAACCGTTTTTTGTTTTTTTAAAAAAGTTTTGTTACATTTATATCCTGCCTTTTGCACCAAGGTACTCAAGGTGGTGCAAGTGGTTCGTTCTCCCTCTCCTCATTTCACCCTCACAACAACCCTGTGAGGTGGGTTAGGCTACCACTACCCAGTTCTATGCAGAAGTAAAAACCTCACTGCTGCTGTGAGCGAAACAGCCCCCAAATGAAGCTATAAGGCTGGGATCTTATACCTGCTTGGAGACAGATCCTGCAAGGCAGAACTATGAGCCTTACTTCAGAGTAAACATGCTTAGGATGGCATTTCACAAATGGACAGCCTTTGCATAGTTTATAGCAGGGGTGGGGTAGCTCCAGATTTTGCCCTCCAGAATAGCCCCAGACAGCCTGGCTAATGGTCAGGGATACAGGGGGTGTGGGGGGAGAAGCTGAAATCTAACAGCATGGGGGGGGGGGCAGATGCAAAAGGGAATTTCGGGAGGCAAGCTGAAATTGTGCTATGCAACTATTAAAGGTGCAGAAGCCTCCCCAATTTTGCACCTGGCCACTAGGGGACTTGTTGCGGGTTAGGTCTCCTATCCGTCACCCAAAAACTTTGCTTGTGGGGCAGCTGAGTGTAGTGTGAAATTAAGTGGTTTCCAGTGTTATTTTGGTTTAAACACTTTAACAGTGGTTTTGATTATTTTAAATGTTTTTATTGCACCTCTGAGAAGGCGCTTTAAGCTTTGCTTTTAGTTGCTGTATTAATTTTATGATGCATTATTGTGTATTTTACTTCTTGGTTGGTGGTTTTTATTCTGTGTTCCTATACTTATACTTTGAAATGCATTTCATACAGAAGTATCTTAAATAAGTAAGCGAACAATGCATATGCATCACACCTAAACACCAGCAAAACCTACACAAAATGAGGGTTTTCTTTTGAAATTATTTGATTGAGGTAGCCATTGTGAGAAAGTCATTTGCTAGCCATCCACAACACACTCCTTCCCCCTTTTAAATGGTTTTCATTTTGAATTAGAAAGAGAAGGGCACCGTAATCTTTTCAGTGATTAGGGCCTCTAAAAGTCTTAATCCAGGCCCTGCCCCTGAGTCACACGTTTCTTTCTCTTATGCCCTTCCTTTCCATGCTCATTGTTAATAAATATCAAGCTTTTATCTGCAATTTCCTTCAACACCTTCCTCTGGCCCTTTTCCCCTCAGAGGAGGGAGGCCTTCCCTCTTCCCTGCCCTGGAACTTCTGTCTCCTGGTCACCTTCACTCAGCAGGCAAAGAGTGTCCAGCTCAAAGACTGGGGCATGGCTGGCAGGTTGTGGCACCGAGGCCCTCCCAAAAGTTGCCCATTTGCTTTGCAGAGACAGTTGAAGGTTGCTTCCTTTAAATAATAATAATAAACTGACAGGGCTCTTATGCACAGCTGGCAGAAATTTATGTGGTGAAGTTTTATTTCCCTAAGGCTGAGGAGGAAGTGATCGGCAGGCTTTGAGGCCTAACTTTGTTCAAGGCAAATTTAAAGGCCCCTCAAAGATTTGGTAGCCTTCATTGCAAGTTATCACCTCCTCATCCGTACTTCAAACACAGCCTGCATAGGAGGCTACAGAAGGCCTCTGCTGTCAAGTAATAGTCTTAAGATGCTGCCCAGAGACTGTTGGTGAAAGGAAGGTATAAAAAGGTATCTGGTTAAGAAACAGCACCATTTGCATCTGGAGGTGTTTCCCAGGCACTATAATGACAGCTGTTTGGACATGGCTTCAGAGAAAGGCACCACGGAATATGAAACTGAGCCCTTTCGAATACACACCAGTGGCTTTAAACAAGAGATGTTTGAGAGAACTGACTGAATATAGTTATAGCCCAAAGTGTGTTTGCTGGTTGGACTTGGGGTGGGGTGTGTGGTTTGACCACCTTACGTGGGTCAGTGAATTCCTGTCTTCTCTGTAGAAATGGAGCCAGCACACAAGAGGAAGGGAGTGTTCAGCTGAAAATGGAGTGGCCTTTGCACAGGTATGGAATGTTAAGTGGCTTTGCTGAATGCCTACCACAGGTGCCTCTGTTACAGGGTCTGCCAAGGAGGGGAAGAAGCCACTGTTTGCATTACCTGGGGGAAGGGTGACTGAGAGTCATAGCACCATAGAACTGCAGAGGTGGAAGGGACCCAGAGGGTCATCCAGTCCAGCCCCCTGCAATGCAGGAATCTCAACTAAAGCATCCATGACAGGCACCCAACCGCTGCTTTAAAACCTCCAAGAAAAGAGAGAGTCGTATTGAGGAGGAAGGTGACATTTTCTTCCCAGAAAAGTTTTAAACTAATGTGCATAATTCCACTAGAGGCTCTCCTGGTGACCTGTTCACTGAACATTCATCCTGATTTGCTTGCTGGGTGTTTATAGGTCTTCCCATTAATCTCTTTTCAGGAGTGCCAGCTTAGCCCTGCGACTGTGGGTGCCATGCAGTGTGCATGGCCAAAATTTGTGGGTGCCCGGCCTCTTCATGGGGAAATGTGTGGGGTGCTTGGGCCCCCAGGGAACTGGCACCTATGCTCTCGTTGATCCCACACTTTTCTTTCCTAGCTGCAAAAAAATGTTTACCTCAGTGCCTTCTGAGTGTTACACCAACCCTGAGAGGTAGGTCAGTCTTACTGTTGAGGGGCTGAGGTTGAGAAGGTAGCTTGACCTGAAGCTGATTAGTGTGCCAGAAGCAATATTTGAAGTGGGATTTGTAGGTTCATAGTGCAATGTAATAGTTATATATATAGAATCAACTATGTGGACAACACTTTACCAAATATAAGACAACAGGTATTTGCCTGGAGATTATAGTTTACAGTTTGACTCATATGCAGCCATAGATTTTCGTACTTTGAGCCAGTGCTGGATCTGGGTTCAAATCCCTGTTTAGCTATTAAGTTCACCCTGGGAATTAAAGGCTATCAATCAATGGATACTAGCTGCAATGGCTATATTCTTACCTGACCACCTGGCAGGTGAGTCACTACTGCTTACTGAGAGAGAAGCATGGTGCAAATGCACCAGCAGGAGCACTAGATTGGCTGGGCACGGTGTGTTTGCACCATGTCTGCCTTGCTGCTACCTGCCACCTCTCTCTCCTGGTAAGCAGCAGTGACACACCTGCAGGGAGGTCTGGTAAGCGCCTCTGCCCCACCATGCTGCCAGCTACTGTGTAGGGTGACTCATTCACTCTTAGTCTATTTTACTTCACAGGGTTGCCATGGGGATTAAATGGGATGAGTGAGAACAGTATGTATTGCTCAGATCTCCTTGGAGGGAGGGAGGATTGTAATATAATAAAGATGCAATGTTTTATGTTCAATTTTCATTGGTTTTGTATATTCATTAATATCGTTGTAAAGTTTTGCCCTTCCAACCCTCAAAAAAGCAGGGAGGGACCTGTCTGAATTGCTTAGAATCTAGTTAATTCTACCCCATCCAATCACCCTCCTTCCTCCATGCATTTCCAACTTGTGATCTATATATAATACAATTTTCTGGGCTGAAAATACTAAGAAATAGTATCGAATGTTTGCGGAGAAGAAAAGCAGGATCCATTTCCTGCTGCGACATGTGGGGTTAAGACCCTGAGCATGCAGTGCCAGCAAAGTTAATTTGTAACCTGGAACTTGCTGCAATGAAATGTTACTCTTGTTCAGCTTTAACTTGAGTTCTGAAAGTCATATTTATAGAGAGAGCAGCCTTCACGCAACTTGAGGCCTTCCAGATGGTTTGGACTACAAGTCCCATCAGCCACCAGCCAGCACTGGCTGCTAGAGGTCGTCCTGTTTTCAGGCTGCAAACCAGAATAGCCATTTGTGGTGTAGTGGTTAGATTGTTGGACCCAGGAGTAATTGTTGAATTAGTAGTTTTATCTGGATTGCTGGGCTGGACCAACCAGGATGTGTTTCGTGCTGCTGACTGTAAATTAATCGTTTTTAAAAATTGTTCGATGACACAGATTGTGAGCTGCCGAGAGGGCTCCTTCCTCTGAAAAGCAGCATAAAAACAACAAAACTGAGTGCAAATTCAGAGGAGAGTCTGCCTGTTCTGTCCCAGTGTGATTCCTTGTGCTGCCATTTCCTTCTTTCCATCAGCTGCTACTGTGGCGAATCCTTCTGTGGGCCAAACTACATGTTGGCCTAAATGCACTGTGTGCACCTCTGAAAATATTTTTCATTGGTGAAAGTTAATTACCATATTTTTCTGTGTATAAGACACCCTTAAAAATTAAGAAAACACCCCTCAGCACTACCCATGTATAAGATGAGCCCCAATTGCAAACCTAATTTTTTGGTTAAAAAACCTAGTCTTATACACAGAAAAAATATGGTAATTGTTACTATTGTTATTTTGTCTGTTTGCAAGATATCTTATAAATTCTAGACACTCCTTATAAATGCTGTCTACAATGAGTCTGCCTGTATTAACCCTGGGTTTCTTCAGTTTAAACATTCCTTGGCATTTTCTTGCTTTTTCAACTTTGCTAATTTTATCATTCCAAAATGTTCCCCTAAGTTCCTTATCAGTGCTACTTTATTTGAACTGTGCTTTTCTTTCCAGGTTTTTGCATTCACGACCCTGGCCATCTTAAAAGCAGACAATGCACGTCAGTAGCATAACTAAAATACAACAAACAGTGTCTCAACACTGGGTGCAGGATCTGAGGAGGCATGCTACAATAGACATTGTTCTAGGGTCCGGACAGACTTTGGCAATTGTAGCGCTAAGGTGATTCTCTTCAGATAAATTGTCCCCTGTTTTCAGAGGCCATTTCCAAATACCTGGAGGCAGGCTGAGTTTGGATCTGTTGACTGTGTTATTCAGTGTTTTGTACGAAAATTAATCCTCTGCTTCTAGGCTTCTTATTTAACTGTTGGCTAGCAGTCAGGATTGTGCTTCCTCCATACTGGAAAAGGCCTGTATTTTCAGGAATCAAAGAATAGGCTCATGAACGTTTTGGTAGACTGGTGATATGGACAAATTAATAAACAAGTTAACACAGAAGAAATTGACCCAGGTCCCTCCTGAAGTTGGGAGAAAAATGGACACCGTTTGTTGTTGGTTGTAGCTATATTAGAACAGACAGAAATATCTTCTTTTTGTAATATTAACATTTTGAATACGGCATGTTTTGAGAGATTTGGGGAAGGATTTGAAAAGAAAGGGTTGAAGTTCAGTGGCAGATCACAAGCTTTGCATGCAAAAGTAAAGGGTTATGCCCTGGATCTTCCTATGCTCATATCAAGGTCTGAACAGAGCTTTATATATGTACATAGTTACCCTACAAGTGTCCTGGAAAAACCGGGACATCTCGGTTTTTTTATTGCAAAAGAATGGTGGCCATTTTTGGTGTCATTATCTCTGATGATTTCATGGCGTGATTTCCCCTAAAAAAATGTTTTTTCAGGGCTGCCATCTCATGAAACATTCCAAAGTATGCATTTTTGGGTACTGTGCCCGAAAAAGCATTTTTTTTGGGGGGGGGACGGGAAACAGTGGTGATAAATCACACAGGATCACAACAACCAAAATGGCCACCACGCTCTTGCAAGAAAAACCGGGAAGGTGGCGTCCAAGAAGATGGCATCCCAGATTTCTGCTTCAAAGTGTTGGAGGGGTATGCAAACACAGGGATCCAGCTGCGCAGAGGGAGCCTCTCAGTGCTCAAATGTGGACTTTCTTCAGAGCTTTGCATCAATCCATGAAGGTTTCAGAGGCAGGGGTACAATCTCACTCCCTACCCTCCATGCCTTCCTATCCATGCACACGTCGCATGAACTGAGCAAATGCTTCCAAACGGCCAGAATTATTCTTAATTTTTTTTCAACTTTGTGCATTCTAAAAGTCTGGCCGTTGCTTTATCACTCTATTGCTACAGGAATTGCAGTGTCAATATTGATAAAAAAACAAACCAAAACCAGGCATATGGCTCAACAGGTGCAGAATGCGCTGCGCTGCCTCCTCTCCTGTCAGAGTCATGCTGGTGTAGATACGTGTTCTGGCCTAGCCCTTCCAGATGCCTTCAGCTGCCAGTACCACACCCACCTCCTTTCACACAGAGCTTTGCTTCAGAGGGAACGCCCTTGTTTGCCAAGGAATAAGAACTTAGCCAGCCAGGGAACTGTTGGTTTTGTCAATCCAGGTCCAGCCTAAGATATTTTGGTGCCTCAGCCAGAAACAAATGGAAGCCTCCCGTCTGCTAGGGAGAACTCGCCAAGTAGGTGTGCCAGGCTTTGACCCAAAGTCTCCAGATTTGCCTGGCTTCCTGCCACTTTCCCTCAACAACTTTGCCAAAAAAAAGGCTCAACTTTTGTGTCTGAATTTTCACCCTAGGCAGGCAGAGGAGTTGTATCTCCAGGTAGAGACACACACACACACAGAGAGAAGCATGCAGCTTTAGCCCTGCAGTCTGCCACATGGGAGAAAAGTGTGAGAGATGTACAGGAGATAGAGATGCCTCACAATTGTCCCATAACTCTTCCCAACCAGTGGGGGCTGGTGCCTGTTGGGACTGGTAGGGCAGAAGGCAGGGAAGGTGGAGCCAGAGCCAATGGCAGGGTGAAGCAAGAACCAAGGATGGACCACCACCCAGCCCAGATTGGGTCCTTCTAAGCTGCTCCAATAGGCCCACCCCTTGAAACTTACTATGCGCATCAACTTTGCTACCCCAGAGTAACCCACAGCGAGGCTGTAATCCTGCAGCACAATACACTTAAATGCAATTTATAACAATATTTGAATCATTCCAGCCAAACTCAGAAAAGCAGCACAATATTTATCAGAAATATAATACTGGGCACAAAATGGATGTTGTGTGGTGCCCAGCCCTGAGCTTAAGGGCACATTTCACATTTTCACATCACTAATGATAGGGCTGCCTCTGTCTCTAATTTAGTTAAGGTAAGTCTAGAGATGTTTCGATGGTAATATGGGACTGTTGCAGATTTCCCTTCATCTTCGTCTTGTGTAAGAATGTTGCATCATCCCTCGCACCTTGATTTTGGTTCAGCAGCACAGTGGAAGCCTACACACCTCTTTCAAGTTCGGCATTCTATGATCTCGGTAGCCTGAACCATTCCAATGGATAAATAATGGGTTTTGTTTGGCAAGCAGTTTTAGCCTTTACAGTCTGAACATACTTACGACAAACACAAGAGATGCCTTGCCATGGCCCGAAGCCTCGGAAGGTTGATAAACAAGTCTTCCCCTGTTGTTTTTCCTTGGGCATGTCACATTCACAGATATACTGTGTGTGTACATGGAGGCTCAATTTAAGAAATCAATGACCAATAGTTGTTAAAAATACCTGCCCTCCCTTTTGAATTTGTCTATTGTTATTATATTAGTCAGCTAAGTAATAAGAACACAAGAAGAGTCTGCTGGATCAGGACAGTGGCTCAGCATCCTTTTCTCACAGTAGCCAACCAGATGTCTGTGGGAAACTGACAAACAGGATCCGAGCACAGGAGCAGTCTCCTCTCCTGAGGTTTCCAGCAACAGGAATCCCAAAGCATTGCTGCCTCTGACCATGGAGGCAGAGCAATAATCATGGCTTGCAGCCATATCCTCCATGAATGGGTCCGATCTTCTTCCAGGTTGGTGGTCATTACTAGACAAGATGCCCATCTGCTTTATATTCTTCTTTTTAATAAAGCAAAAATAAACTAAGCTGCCCTCTACTCTCCCACAATTCAGATTGTCAGTCAGTTTCATTGGAATATCACAACCAGCCATTATGCATCAAACCATTGATAACATTAACAGTTCGAAAGCAACAGCAGACACCAACCAATGTTGCTCTGTCAAAGGGGAGAAACTGCTGGTTTTCTTTCAGGTATGCATGCGCCTTTAACTCTGCCCGCACCTTCAGAATTTAGACAATATACTTAATTGTTCTATGGCCTGCGTACACACCATACATTTAAAGCACATGACTTCCCTCCAAGAATCCTGGGAGCTGCAGTTTACCCCTCTCAGAACTGCAATTCATAGCACCCTTAAACTACAGTTCCCAAGAGTCTTGGGGGCGGGGAAGCCATGTATTTCAAATCTATGGCATGTAGACAGCCCTATACTGTCATGTGCTTGTTAAGATCAACCTGTCACTTTTATTTTGCAAAGGAGGAACTTTTCTCCTCCTTTCTGCCAAAGGAAGAGTATACAGAAGGGGTAGGCAACCTAAGGCCTGTGGGCTGGATGCGGCCCAATCACCTTCTAAATCTGGCCCACGGACAGTCCGGGAATCAGCATGTGTGCTTTTATGTAAAATGCATCTCTGGGTTATTTGTGGAGTATAGGAATTCATTTCCCCCCCTCCCCTAATAGGGGACCACCACATGGTCTGAGGAACGGTGGACCGGCCCATGGCTGAAAAAGGTTGTTGACTCCTGGTATACAGTACTTGAAGATCATTTGTACAGCTATGACATTCAAGGACAAAATGTAACAGCCTTGCCCAGCCTGGTGCCTCCAGGGGATTTCGACTATCCATCAGCCCCAGCTTTTTGGACTAGTAACAACTGCCCGACGTAACCTATACCACAGGGTTGTTGTGAGGATAAAATGGGGGGGGGGGGGAGAGAACCATGTATGCCACCTTGCCACCTTGAGCTCCTTGGAAGAAAGTTCAGATATGTATGTAAAAAGGAACAGATGTGAAAATGAATGGACCTTGTCTTGACAGTATCCAATGCCAATAAGTTAATGATGCATTTTGTGAAAAGGTGGTTCCTTTAGCAATCATTGTCACTGCAGTGCTATTCAAGAAGTATCATCAAGCCTGGTGGTCTCTTCTTCGTGTCCGGAGTGGGGGTGGGGAGGAATGGAGCTTATTGAATCAAACACCAGCCTCTTTAATGAAAGCCAGGGGTGGGTGGGAGCCTCAGCTTTGCCTTCCCTGATTTTGGTTTCCACAAAGCCTGTTTGTTTTACTTAAGGCTAGTTCACTGCACCCTGGTTACCATGGGAATGGCAGAAGGGCGGCCAGCCACACCCTTGTGAACACCACCTGGGTGACTCAGGAGGAGCAACTCAAGAGACAGAGCCTGACCTCATAAAAGTCGAAGCAGGTAAAAGTGCAGGCTCAGGTGATCTCACCCAAATGCTGCATACCCATGTATATATGATCATGGGACAAGACGATGTAGAGAGGCAGGTCCTGAGGAGCAGGCTGCCTGGATCCCCATGCAGTAAGCCAGAGCCAGTGTACACTGTGGAGTGCTGCACTAGGACTGTGGAGATCTGGGTTCAAATGTGGCTCAGCACAGTAGTATAGTGACTAACAGGCTGAGCTGTGGATCAGGAAGTTCCTTATTCCTGAATCTCACCTTTGCCATGTACTTAACAAGAGGCCTTAGGCAAGCTCCTATTGTTCAGCCTCAATCTTCCCATCTGTCGTACGGGACATAATCATACTGTGTAAGTTTTTTCCTTTCTTTTTAATTAATTGTATGCATAGAAACATACAAAGAACATAACTTAAAACATAGATAAAATTCAGTTCCAGTGACTAAGAGGTGCAGCAAAAAAATACAGAGGAATCACACGTGTACAGTATGAAGATAAGAAATGTCATTGTTATTCTTATCATTCTAAAGCATAAACAAACAACTGAGTTCCATAAAGAAGCATGCTGAGAGGGTGCCATTACATCATTGGTTTTCTTATTCGCATACATTGCAAAATCAAACCATTCTAATCCAGAATGATCTCTCTTTTTAGTCCCTAACTTCATATTGTTTGTCAACTTTCCAACCAAAACTATATTACAACCCTTTTTATACCAGTATTCTCTTGTAACTCCTTCCAAACTCTTGTAACTTCTTCCAAACTGCTGCAAAAAGGGCTGGATGTTAGTTTTGTTGCCATTAAAAATGACTTGTCAACACTTTACTTCACAAATTCTCATTGCTGTTTGAGAAAATGTTTAATAAAGCTAAATAATAAACTGGTTCCATATGTTGATTAGTGATGTCCTTAGTTTCATGAAAGAATACACATTCACACAATGTTTGCAAAACTTTATTATGGTCAAGAATTGTTAAGTAAGGGGGACCTGTGCTGTGTACAATGCAGATCCAGCAGGCAAACTCAATTATCAATCAGTTATTTTTCCTGTTGATCAAAAGGGGAAATTTCTTTCCTAGGGTTGCAAAAAACGTCTAAGGTGTGATCTTCTAAACAGTTCGAAACACAACAAACATGTACACACACATCCAAAACCATAAGCAGAATAAAGGCATTTTTAAAAAGGGTGGGGTGGTTCTATATAATTCAGCAATTACAAGATGTTTTTATGCTCTGAAGTTAAAGAGAATGCTGGCTCTGCTCCCACAAAAAGCAATTACTCATCCAATGCTCTATCGTACTCAGGGTGATTCCAGGCTGTCGCTACTGTTGGGTAGGATTCAGTTGTATACTCTCAAATTCAGGTTGCACAATGAAAGCTGATTGTGCAACCAACCCACTTTTTGCAATAAGGAAAGTGATGGGGAAATGCACTGGAAAGTGTGGGGTGGCATCTGCTTGCTACAATGTCGTCTAACTTCCCCACAAACAAATAAGGATGAATGCTCAATAAACAGATTGTCTGGAAGCTGCCTTATTCATGACAGCTGGGATTTTTGAGTGTCTTCTAAGAAAGGCTTAGAGCCCTTGGGTGCTGTTGTGGTTTACAACACATGTTTCAAAGTCATGTACAATATTCAATTAAACAGTGGCCTGAATCTCCAGGCCTTTAACATGATCCACAGAAGAACAATACAACCCACCCATCCTGTCTCTTTCCTTATTCATAAAAGGCTTTTACTAGCCCCAGTGGCTGTGTATGGTGCCAACAGCACTCCCTGGGTGACTTGGCAGCCTGCCTTGAAACTTAGGGCGTGGCAAGTTTGTGAAACCTGCCAAATGGTTCACCAACTGGAATACCTTTCTTATTCTCGATGCTAGAAAAGCAAATGGTTGGATCTGAGTAGTTCAAAGTCACACCAAGCTACAGTTTCCAGGATTGTTTGGGAAAACCATAATCATAACCGTGAACATAAGAACCCAAGAAGAACCAGGATGCCAACATGATTTTCTGGGGCTAGGGTACTGTATGTGGATAGGGTCTTCCTCTTGCAAAAGAGGACAGATTTGCATATACTTTCCACCAGAAGCAAATCTGTGGATCCCCAAGTTGCTCTTGTTGCAGCTCTGATTGATGTACCCAATGCCAGAATCAGGGATGTGTTGTGGGGTCAGTTTCAGCTTATGCAGTCAGCTGTTGTGGACAAAATTGCTGTGGGCAATGCATCTGGCCATGTGCTTTCTTGAGTCCTGTCCCTCCTGGCTTGAGGGGGTGTGACTGGTTGGCTCCAGAGTAGGGTTGCCATACATCCGGAATTTTCCAGACATAGCCGGTATTTGGCCCTCGTAAACAGCGTCTGGGTGGAAATCGCTGAACTGTCCGGGGGAAATCTGAACATATGGCAGCCCATGTCGGAAGTGTAGATTTTGGCAAATTTCCTTAAAACAGCTTAAAAGCTTTTTTTGGGGGGGGGGGGTTACAAAAAAAAAAGCTCAACAATGTTTGTGTCTGGATTTTCACTTTTAGAAATATGAAAGCCCTAGTCCAGAGTGTGGTTAACACTTTACTGCATGTGATGCTGGTCCCTGCTGCTTTGAAAGAGGCAGTGGTTGCGTCTCTTCTTAAAGAAACTGGCTCTGGACTCCTTGGGCAGGAGCAACTATTGACCAACTGCTAATACTCCCTTTTAGGGAAGGTGATGGAGAGGGTTGTGGTGGGGCAGCTGCTATCTGAGTTCAGATCTGGTCCTATAACTGAGTCACCTTTGATCATCCTGATAGCTGGCTTTTGCGCACAGTGGGACAGGGGGACACAGTATTGTCCTGCTTTGTAGGCACAGGACAAGTGGAAGTGTGGATGAGCCCTTAGTAGTGCCCTTATAGAATTACACAGGGAGGAGGATAACTAGAATTAGTTTGTCTCTGGCTCCACCTCTTCTTCGTCTCTCTGCTTTCTGCCCTATCTGTTCCCAGTGGGCACCAGCCACCACTGTCACTGCCTGTGGCCACCCTTCTATCTACTTGTCAACTCTATCAACAAGAATAGAAAGGGAAATTATTTTATTTTTTTTATAACTAGCTCTGCATTCACCTGAGTCTTCCAGGCTTCTCCTACTCGCCCAGGCTCCTCTTGTAGCATCACCCAGGTGGCAGGATGTTTGCAGTCAATCCTAGTTCTCTTCATCATGGCCTGGCCTCTTTAGCTACTCTCTCTCTGTGTCTCTTTGCAAGAGAGCTGAAAATTCTCTTGAATTTCACCTGCGTACTCCCTGCCACTCCACCCCCTCTCTCTTTATAAACAGTCAGTCTGACAGGTACAAAACCTAAGTGTAGCTCAGGCGCCTGCAACCGGCTTTGAAACCAGGCTTAGCTTAAGCCTCGGAGGGGCTCTAATAATATACACAGGGTCTCCGGGGAGCCTGGTGCAGCTGTTGCCATGCTCTCAAATTAATGGCTCCTTCTTTTCCTCCACAAACGACGAAGGCGAGACTTCTGTTACAGAGAAGGATAATCCATTGCTGATGAAGGAGGCCAGCAGGAGACCCAGACAAGCACATTGTAAATCTCTGGAGCCTGAAATTTGGTGCACTGCCTCTGCTTTCTAGTGAGGTACATTGCCCACAAGAATAACATGAAAATGAGAGGACGAATGAGATTTTTGGTTGTGTTGTGTAATATAACACTGGGCTTTTTGATTCAAAAGATTTCTGCTTTTAACTTCTATTATTTTGTAATATTTGTTATTATCTATCTATCTATCTATCTATCTATCTATCAATCATCTATCTATCTCATGTATATCCCTTTTATCAATTATATACTAGTGGTGACTGCCCATTCCCCGGGAAATTTGATAACCCCCCAAATATGGTGATTTTGAAATGGATAGTGTAATTGGTGAGTTTGGACATAGCATGCCAAAAATTGGGTGACGTCACACCAAAGTCATGCTTTGGTCCACTGCCTTTGTTCAAACTGGTGCCTGGTATTCAAACTCCAATGAAGTCTCCTACCCACAAACTCAGGAACCCCTGGGCCAAGTTTCGCAATGATATCTTAAGAGGCATCCAAACCTATGCCCCAAAACAGGTGTAATCACACCCAATTCACATTTTGGTCTGCTGTCTTGATTCAGAATGGCTCCTAGCATCCAAGTGTTGACAAAGACTGTCACCCCCACATCAGGAACGTTCATGCCTAGCTTGGTGACAATATATGCTGAAAAATGTGTGTAGTCACGGCAAAGCCACACTTTGGTCTGCTATCTGATTCAAAATGGTGTCTGACACCTAAACAGCAATGTAGACGTCCACCTCAGGAACCCTTGTGCTGAGTTTGGCGATGATATCTGAAGAGACCGTAGAACTTATATCAAAACACACACCAAAGTGATGTTTCAGTCCACCATCTTGATTACAAATGATGGCCAAGGTCCAAATGCTGAGGAAGAGCACTATCTCCACCTTAGGAACCCTTCTGCCAAGTTTGGCAACAATATATCTAGAGGCATCTGAATCTGTAGAGAACAAATGGACAAAACACTTTCCAAATACAGTGGTACCTCAGGTTACATACGCTTCAGGTTACATACGCTTCAGGTTACAGACTCTGCTAACCCAGAAATAGTACCTCAGGTTAAGAACTTTGCTTCAGGATGAGAACAGAAATTGCGCAGTGGCGGTGTGGCAGCAGCGGGAGGCTTCATTAGCTAAAGTGGTGCTTCAGGTTAAGAACAGTTTCAGGTTAAGAATGGACCTCCAGAACGAATTAAGTACGTAACCAGAGGTACCACTGTATATAGTAGATTGCTAGAGGTGTGCAAATCCCTGAAACCTGGTAAATGTTGTTGGCTGACATTTCCTGCCATTGTGTAAACTAGGGTCCCACAACATCATTCCCTCTGGATGTTTTAGACTACAATTCTCAGCCAGCATTGAAAGCAAATAAACTGATCCAGGATGGATTATTTATTGCCTCTTTCACCATCACCGTATTCAGGTGGGGCGCTTGTCAAAACATGCTGACTTTATTTCACCCAAATCAAGGTGTTTCCTTGCCTCACCCAAACAGGCTTTTTAAAAAGATGCAAATATTACATTAAATCTAGGTAGCGTTTTCTTCTTTACTTATTAGTTATCGCAACTTGTATGTATGTATTACATTTATATACCACCTATCCTTCTGAGGAGCTCATAGTGGTGCACATGGTTCTTCCCTCCCCATTTTATAAACACAATGACCCCGGGAGGTAGGTGGGGCTGATCTTATAGTTTGAGCCACCATTTTCTCCCTCCACTGCCACCACCACCCCTCTTTCTGTGGGACGCGGGTGGCACTGTGGGTAAAAGCCTCAGCGCCTAGGGCTTGCCGATCGAAAGTTCAGCAGTTCGAATCCCCGCGGCGGGGTGCGCTCCCGTTGTTCGGTCCCAGCGCCTGCCAACCTAGCAGTTCGAAAGCACCCCCGGGTGCAAGTAGATAAATAGGGACCGCTTACCAGCGGGAAGGTAAACGGCGTTCTGTGTGCTGCGCTGGCTCGCCAGATGCAGCTTTGTCACACTGGCCACGTGACCCGGAAGTGTCTCCGGACAGCGCTGGCCCCCGGTCTCTTGAGTGAGATGGGCGCACAACCCCAGAGTCTGTCAAGACTGGCCCGTACGGGCAGGGGTACCTTTACCTTTACCTTTTAGCCAGGCTTATTTGTGGGCTACAAACCTAGCAGAGGAGAATGGAAGGGCTCGCAGCATCAGGACAGAGATTCAAGAATCCCCATCATGACTGGTTGGCCGCGTGTCCAGCTTTACAGAGGACAGCCCCCTGTTTGAATGCCTCTTCTATTTCAATAATCCCAGAACCTTTTCCACACCAGGGACTCGCCTTGAGTCCAACGTGCATAAAATTTTTAAGTGTTGCTGTTGCTGCAGCCCACCTTAAGTCAGGCCACAGCCCACTAGTGGACCCTACTAACCCACCAGATGACAACCAACATACCCTCTGGAGCCTGTCCCTCTGGCCCAAGTCTGTGCTAAAGGTAAATAGCCATTAAAAGGACAGGTGCTTGAAGTTGCTCAACAACCATTAGTACCTGGATAGGAGACTATCTTCCCAGCTATGGTGCAATGTATTACAGTAATTATTTCTAAATTACAGGTAAATTTATCATCTGTATTTTTTAAATGCAGATTGGTCTCTTCTTTTTTTCCCTTTCTCTTTTCATGATTCATTGCTTCTTTCTCTTTTTTGGAGGGGCTGATGTGTAAGAGGATACTCTAGAATAGATATCATAAAGGTAAAGGTACCCCTGCTCGTACGGGCCAGTCGTGTCCAACTCTAGGGTTGTGCGCCCATCTCACTTAAGAGGCCGGGGGCCAGCGCTGTCCGGAGACACTTCCGGGTCACATGGCCAGCGTGACGAAGCTGCTCTGGCAAGCCAGCACCAGCACAGCACACGGAAACGCCGTTTACCTTCCCGCTATAAAGCGGTACCTATTTATCTACTTGCACTTAAGTGTGCTTTCGAACTGCTAGGTGGGCAGGAGCTGGGACCGAAAGACGGGAGCTCACCCCGCCGCAGGGATTCGAACTGCCGACCATGCGATCGGCAAGCCCTAGGCACTGAGGTTTTACCCACAGCGCCACCCGTGTCCCCTATATATCATAGGTACTTATTAATTACTTTCATATCCCACCTTTTTCTCCAAAGAGCTGAAGGTGGCACACATGAATCTCCCTTTCCCTGTTTTATATTCACAACAACCCTGTGAGGTAGGTTAGGCTGAGAGATTGTGACTGGCCCAGTGAGCTTTGTAGCCAAGTGGGGATTTGAACCCCAGTCTCCCAGGTCCTAGTCCAGCACTTTCACCACATCAGCTTCTATTATATGTCCATGATACTATTTTATTTATTTACGTTCCTGCCATTCTTTGAACAGAGAACTCAAGACGGCATAAAACAATTTTTTGTCCAGATACTGACCAGACCCAAACCTGCTTACTTTCCTCATTGTGTTCCTTTAGGCAGGGTTTGGGGTGGGCCTAGGGTTCTCCAGAAGTGGTTAGACTATACTCATCATCCCTGACCAGTAGCTATGCTGGATGGAGGTGATGGGAGCTACAGTCCAACTACATCTGTAGGTCCACAGCTTCCCCATTCCTGCTGAGGACCATACTCTGAGAATAAGTCAATCTCCCATCCCACACCTTGGCAAATATCTTTCAAGACTTACTCTAGATGGGGTTAAAAACCACCGCTTGCAAGCAGTTATAAGCTAGACGGGTGAGTGCTGTTAAAAGCCGATCCTTGCCCAATGGAAGTACTTGCTAGGCCCATGGCATTGGGCTGGGCCAGTCACTTCGGCACCGTCCTCCTGGGAGGAGAGCAGGGTCTGGAAACTTGGCTTCATAAATGAGCAGGTATACAAATTTTGTGTACAAGAAGATAGTGTATCTTGCCCGGAGCCCTTGGAGTTGAGTGATCCTGGGTGTGCCTGTGAGGAACTTCCTGCCCTGCCAAACCGTGGGAAGCACAGCGAAGAAAGCCAGTGGGAACAGTCTGGAACAGCTTGCTGGAAAGAAACAGCATCTCACCCACATTACTCACTATGGTCTGGTCTCCTCATATGCAACAGAATGGACAGCACAAGCAAAAACTCTAGCTATCTTTGAGCAGAGGCCTTCCTCCTCCTCCTCCTCCTCCTCTGCTACCAGAAAGATGAGGAACCTGTGGCCTTCCAGATATTTCTGGACTACAATTCCCATAATCCTTGACCATTGGTCATGCTGGCTGTAAAGTGTTAAGTATGTTGGTGATGTTAAACCAACAAACAATGTTGTTTTTTCTTTTTCTTTTTTTTAAAAAAACCCCCTGCGATCTTCGTATCTTAATTTGCTTCCAAAAGGTTTTTGTTTTGTTTTTGTTTTTAAAACAAACAGTGCTTTTTACTGGTGATGTAGGTTGCTGTTGCTGGAAAATGCGCAGAGAAGGGCATCTGGCTTGCATCATGGAGGTCACTATCAGGCAATTCTGCATAGGTTGAAAGCTTGTAGTCTGTTTTACCCAAAGCAGTTGGTCCCTTAAAAGTGAGGTTTTCTTTTTTAAAAAGCTCTTCTTCCTTCTGAAACCAAATTGCCTGGAAGGAAACAACTGTGTCTCTTAAGTTACTTAAACATTCAGACCAGGGGGTGGCAACGTTTTTTGAGGCCGGTCCGGTCCACTCCCTGGCAGACCTCTTGTGGGCTAGAGCGTGCGTGCCTGTGTGTGCTCAAGCTATTTCTGGCGCTCTTCTGACCCGGAAGTTGGTCCCCATGGTGAGGGAAAAAATGGCGCCACAAAGGGGGGGGAGCACAGAATCCTTACGCCAATCCATGGAACGGCCGTGGGCTGGTTCCAGGAAGCTCATGGGCTGGAAACGGCCCATGGGCCTTGGGTTGCCAACCTCTGGTTGAGACCCTTCTTTTCCTTTTGGAGTTATGGCTTTAAGGAAGTTTCTCTTGGTTCACAGAAGGAGGGAGAGAAAAGGCCTTTTGTAAAGCTTATGGTTGGAAGCAGGAACCAGTGTTCCCTGGCAGGTGTTAAGCCTGTGATGTAGCTGACTTGTTCATACCTTTGATGAGCCACCATTCCTGCCCCAAGGTGAAAATTGCTGCAGCCCTGCCTGTGAATATGGAAACTGTGACAGGTTGGTTTCAGTTGCACTCCTAAAACAGAGAGGGGGTGAGTTGGGATGTTTTTCTCACCTGACAGGAATAGGAGATGCTAACAGATTAACTTGAGCATATTTTATAAAGAGCAAAGATAGCCATATTGATCCGTAAGAAAAATCCCCGTTAGGGATTGGGCCAATAAAATTTTTACAAAACAGGGTGCAAGCTTTCATGTTCTCCAGAACTCTTCAGCAAGCTAAATGATAAATAAGGCAGGGTGGGGATATCCTGAAAGCTTGCACATAACTGTGTAACATTTTGGTTAGCCTAATACCTAAAATGGATTTTGCAATTTATGTTGGAAAACGCATGTTATATCACTTTTGGGCCAGGGTCCCCAAAGTGATTTACATCAAAGAACTAACCCAAACACCATCGCAACACAGAATAACCATTTCTTCACTGATATCCTAACTGCTATGAGGGACAGTGGGGAGCGGGCAAGGAGCAAATTCCACAAGTGGGTGCCATCACTCAGAAGAATTTTGGGTGCACACCAATAGGCATTTGTGATAACCAATTTTTTTTCGCCACCTGCAGGAAGCAGGCCTTACTGCATCACTATAATTTCTGGCCACCACTTATTGTAGAGTCAGAGCAAACTACCGGTACACATGGTCATAAATGTATAGTTCTGCACTTGAGAGCAGGGTACTATCCCTACCACAGATTTCCAGGGCGAAGCCCCCAGCCTGCATCACTGTGATAGTGGGCTTCAAACCTTTGTCAACTAGATGACCCTTAGTCCCTTCCAACTCTACAAACAGATTCTGCCTGTGGTTTCAATCCAGACTGCCCCCTCCCCACCTTCAATTTGCTTTGTAGCAAAAGAGCCCATTGAAACAAATTGGGACCTTTTGCATTTGCTTAAAATGCAGATTTCTAGTGCTGCATGGCCTGAATCCAACCACAGTTTGTGGGGAAGCACAAAAGTTTCTGTTGGTGTCAGAGGAGGCTTGAAATACAAACTAGGAGATGTGACTTTTGTCAGGCCCACGAATGGCAAGCAAAATGTTTAACTTTCCCTCCCCAACCCTCATGGACTGGAGGCTGCTTAGGCTATTTGCAAGCTAAAGAGAAAATTTAATATCATATCTAGTTTGGCCCTGAGCAACACTGAACACCAGTGGAATCCTAGAATTGTAGAGTTAGAAGGGACCCCAAGCATCACCCGCCCCCCCGCAATGCAGGAATATCATAGAGCATCCGTGACAGATAACCAAATACAGTGGTACCTCGGGTTAAGTACTTCCGTTCCGGAGGTCCGTTCTTAACCTGAAACTGTTCTTAACCTAAAGCACCACTTTAGCTAATGGGGCCTCCTGCTGTTGCTGCTGCTGCACCACCAGAGCACGATTTCTGTTCTCATCCTGAAGCAAAGTTCTTAACCTGAAGCACTACAGTGGTAAAGGTAAAGGTAAAGGTACCCCTGCCCGTACGGGCCAGTCTTGCCAGACTCTAGGGTTGTGCGCTCATCTCACTCTATAGGCCGGGAGCCAGCGCTGTCCGCAGACACTTCCGGGTCACGTGGCCAGCGTGACAAGCTGCATCTGGTGAGCCAGCGCAGCACACGGAACGCCGTTTACCTTCCCGCTGGTAAGCGGTCCCTATTTATCTACTTGCACCCGAAGGTGCTTTCGAACTGCTAGGTTGGCAGGCGCTGGGACCGAACGACGGGAGCGCACCCCGCCGCGGGGATTCGAACCGCCGACCTTTCGATCGGCAAGTCCTAGGCGCTGAGGCTTTAACCCACAGCGCCACCCACGTCCCCCACTACAGTGGTACCTCGGGTTAAGTACTTAATTCGTTCCGGAGGTCCGTTCTTAACCTGAAACTGTTCTTAACCTGAAGGACCACTTTAGCTAATGGGGCCTCCTGCTGCGCAGCCGGAGCACAATTTCTGTTCTCATCCTGAAGCAAAGTTCTTAACCTGAAGCACTATTTCTTGCTTAGCGGAGTCTGTAACCTGAAGTGTATGTAACCTGAGGTACAACTGTAGTCTTTTCTTTAAAACCAACATGGAAAGAGAGCCCAAGTGAGAATCTGTGCTTTGCATGCAAATAGGCCCAGGTTTGATCTCCAGAATTTCTAAGTAGGGCTGGGAGTGTCCCCTGCCTGAAACCCTGAAGAGCCACTGCTGGCCAGTGTAGGCAGTATTGAGCTAGCTAGATAGACCAAATGACTTAACTCAGTAAAAGGCAGCTTCCTATGAGCCTGAGTTCTATATTTTGAGAAGGGAAAAGAAATGTCTATCTACTTTCTCTTCACCGTGCATAATTGTACACACCTTTATCATGTCTGCCCCTGATAACCCACCCTTCTTTCTAAACTGAAATGACTTACCTGAAGAGAAGCCTCCTTTGCCCATCTACTTTACAAATCTATGAAGCATTGCTACCTATAGGGATTTAGCTACACAGGCTACAGTTTTAATGATGGCGTTAGAAACTTTGCCCTATTCAGGGGAGCAGGAGGGCTTGTTGAGAGCCGCCTCTTGCATTAATGAATAGCAAATGGAGGACTCGTTAGGCATGCGATGACCTGGAAAATGGGACGGGTCACTCTTTATGGCTCCTTGTGTCAATAACCCCATGGATAATAGGCCACAGCAGAGGTGGTTGGAATCCAATCCACATTGTATCCAGGCTTGAACAAGGTGACGATCAGGATCAATGCATTCTCACCCATGCGCAGAGCACCTTGCTCCAAAGTCAGACGAGCGCCATTGTTGTCAGGAGGAAGGGAAGTGATTCTTAAAAATGACACCCAGGAGGCATTGCTCTGTCAGGCCAATGGATGAGCATGCATAACCCTGAGCTGGCACCCATTTTGTGGGAAAGCGGGAAAGGCACTCAGTGGGTGAATCTATGCTGGGAAGACGAGGAGTGTGCCTCTGGCATGAGCCAAATGGCAAGCACTAAAGGGCTGTCAGCCTGAGGCTCTCAGCCGGTGCAATTTCTGCTGGCCCAAACACTTAAGCATATGAAGAAAAGAAGGGAAGAACTATCTGTTCGGGACTCTTGGCACTGAACACTACTGAATGCAGTTTCATGAGAATCTTAGATACCATTTTTAGAAAAGTTTCTTGCACTTATAGCTCAGAGGCTATGCAGTGGTGGAGGTAGGCAATTTTAGACTCTGGACTTTATGGCAAATCACTTCACTTCCTTTGAAATGTGGTAAGCCAGCTCTGGTGTGTTGTGGGGGGGGGGGGGCTCCTGCTCATTCTACTAAGTGAAGTCCTGAGTTTCAGCCCCAAGGTCCTACCCTGATAACACCACTGAGGGTATGTTCTGAAGATGGCCTGTGCTCTAGTTACAGGGCTGAGGGCAGAGGGCTGACAGAGTTTCAGGGTTGCTGGGTGAATCCAGCACCCACCAGAGACATCATCTTTCAATTCCTGAAAAGAAGAACACTTTATTGAATACGATTTCCAGTTTCTTGGTTTCTAGATGAGTGGACTCAGCAGACACAACTTTCAATTCCTGAAAATGAAAAACAGCAACATATGCTTTGTTGCCTCTTTGTGCCCAATTCTGAGAAGTAAGAAAAGAAAGGAAACTGTTTATTATAAGCCAAGCAGGGGGAGCAGAATGGATCCAGCCCTGTAGGCAAATGGGTGTAGCCCCAACCCCAAGGAGTGACTGCCCCCATTAATATTTTTTAATAATTGTCTTTCTATGTTGTGACATGACAGCCCATATTTAAAGAATGACTGCTTGCGTGGCGAGTTCCCGCCCCCCACCAGGACAAATAAAGACACGAGACACCATAATTTAAAGTTAATTGGGCGAATTAGGCCACAACTTTATTGAATTCAGGAATGAGAGGCATTGGCTTAGGCATTGGTCCTATCGACTATCCGGCTCCAGCCCATTTGCTGGAGACACGGGGAAGGGTTAACACTATATCGTGGGAGTCCGGGTCACCGCTCGGGGACGTGCCTTTGGCCCACACCTCCATAGGCTTCGGACAGGGCCATGCCCCCCGGAGTCCTTTAACGGACCACCCTTCGCTCACTGGGGGGAGGTAATGGCGTTCCTCCCCCCCATCCTCTTAACCCCTTCTTACCAATGCCTACCGCCAATGCCGAGAGTTGTGACGAGTTGCTACAAGGTAGGCGAAAAACCAAAAGGCCAGAAATCGCCAATTGGGAAAAATTCCTACCATGCCCCTTGCGGCGATAGACCGAAGTCCATAGCAAAGTCAAAGACCTACCTAAGCCTACCTAAAGGGAGGGAGGGTGGGAAAACGTGAGGGCTAGCCGGCGAAAAGAGGGCGAGCCCCCTCTGCGCCGGCCCCAAATAGGGCAGGCCACGCCCCCCCAGCCAGCCGATTGGCTGGCTGAGGGGGCAGACCCGGTCGGGATTCCCCTGTTCTCGCGGGGGCTGAAACCAGCCCCCGCTCACGTGGGGGTGGGCGTGAAGCCCGCAACCCCACCTCCTGGGCAAGCCGGAAGTGGCTTTACTTTAAGAATGGGAGCGATATAAGAATAGGACCCTTTGAACAATTCAGTGAATAAGACAGGGTGAGTGCCCAGCAAAAGCCTCATCAGGAAGAATCCCCTAGACTCTACTCACTCAAAACATTCCCTGACAGAGGGTGGATTTTTCACAGACCCTCCAAGTGTCCCTATTTTCCAGAGACAGTCATAGATTTACAGAAGCCGCCCCAGTTTCTGATTTGATCCTGGAATATCCTGCCTTCCCCTATTTTCATCAGAGAAATATTGGAGGGTATGGAATAGGACATCCCCGGGGCTTTGTTTCAGCTGGAACTCACCAGAACTCAGTTCTGGCACCTCTTTGGTGAGTGCCATTGCCATTATAAGAGAACAAGGCAGGCGTTCATGGTGAGTTCCAGCACCTCTTTTTCTAGAAAAATAGCACTGGACGTCCCTATTTTCATCAGAGAAATGTTGGAGAGTATGTTTTCACGATCATAAGACTGCTGCTGAAGCACCCTTGATGGGCTTTGGCTTCTCTCATTGCACCACCAAGCAGGACAACCTTGACACCAATTGTATAAAAGTTCTTCTTTTGTTTCCTTTCTTTCTGCACAATGTCTCAATAGCCTGCTTAGTAGAAAGAAGTGGTGGGTGGGGTAGGGTGGGGAAGTGAAATATTTATTCCTTTCATTCTTTTTCCCATGGCTGTGTTCAAGGAGATGTTCAAAAGGTTAAGCCAGGTCAAGCCCTGCCCCGGAAACCAGCATTCACTGTCTGTTCCCATTTTATCTCTGAGCTGTCTGTCTGACCACACTGAATGCCCCTGCCCCTCTGTATGCCTTTGCCTAAAATGGTATTTGACAAGACCTGTGGCCATTGCCAGTTGTCTCCCTGGGGCGGTGCCAACCTTGGGGTCCCAGAGCTCCAGGAGGGCACCACTGCCGCTAATACCTGCCCTGAGCTGTCTGTGCCAGGCAGCAGAGCCTGTGCAGCCACCATTTTAAATTTCCCAGAGTGTCCAATCTAAGGCTGCCCTGAAGCATTGTGGGACATTTAAAGTGATGGCTTCCCAGCAGCCCACCATGTGTAAACTTTTAGCTGGGGCAGGGGTTGCTGCAGGAGCTTGGACCTGAGGTGTTGTTGTTTTTTTACGTTACTCTTACATTATTTCTGTCTGTCTCTATCCTGGCTGCTATCCACAGTTTGGTCAATATCCCTTTACGATGCTTTGTGTGCAATGGAAGGGATAAGTCATGTGGTCTTGACTGTTTGTCATTTTAAAATGTGAATAAGCTGATTTTCTGCTTAAAAGTAGCAGCAGCAGCATCCAAAGCAGCTCCCAAGGTTACAGTAAAATGTAAGAGGTTCTGAAGAAGCCTGAAAATTACAGTAAGAAACAATAGGGAAGTTTCATAAAGCAGTAAATTGCCCAAAAGGTTTCCAAAGAAAACCTTCTCAGGGGCAGAGGAAGTTGTTTTGACAAGATATTGTTAGAATAAAAGAAATGGGCTTCCCAGAATAACCCAGCAAAATGAACTCTCATACTTCAGATGAAGGCTTGTTAGGCAATTTGCCATTTCATTGTTTTTCAGCGTCATTCTCAGGCTTGCCTCTTTTTTGTCTTTCTCTTCTATATTTGGTGCTGCTTCCTTTTCTGTCCCAAACTAAAACCACTGTGTGTGTGTGTGTGTGTTTAAGTAAATATAGGGGAAAAATACAAAACCAGCAGAAAAAAACAAATCAAGACAAAATCCCCACAGGAGTGAATGCAGTGTTTAGAATTTAAGAACAGTCCTGGAGGATCAGATCAAAGACCCATCTAGTCCAGCGTCACAGTGGCCAGCCAGAAGAGGAAGTTCACAAGCAGGACCTAACTGAGATTGATGTTAGAACGTTTATACCCACAAAGCCCTGTAAAGCAAAAGAGTTTGGCCAGGAGACTTGTCAGAAGACCAGGAGAGAGAGTGGGTCTCTTGCAGGAGGAAATTCTACAATCTGAGCGTGTCACCCAAAAGACCCTGTCATGTTCAGCCACCTGCCTTCATGAAAGTAGGATGCCTTAAGAGAGAACATACATTCCTTCAGAATAAGTCAGTCTTTGGGTCTTCTTAAAAGACACCTCTGCCTGCTCTCAGAGAGAAATTTTAGCACTGAAATGGAGGAGAGGAGGGGTGCTGCCTTTTACCCTTAAAAAGCAGGCCGAGGACTTTTATCTCTGAACTTAGTTGTTGTTGTTGTTTAGTCATTTAGTTGTGTCCGACTCTTCGTGACCCCATGAACCAGAGCATGCCAGGCACTCCTGTCTTCCACTGCCTCCCGCAGTTTGGTCAGACTCATGTTTGTAGCTTTGAGAACACTGTCCAACCATCTCGTCTTCTGTCGTCCCCTTCTCCTTGTGCCCTCCATCTTTCCCAGCATCAGGGTCTTTTCCAGGGAGTCTTCTCTTCTTATGAGGTGGCCAAAGTATTGGAGCCTCAGCTTCAGGATCTGTCCTTCCAGTGAGCAGTCAGGGTTGATTTCCTTCAGAATGGATAGGTTTGATCTTCTTGCAGTCCATGGGACTCTCAAGAGTCTCCTCCAGCACCATAATTCAAAAGCATCAATTCTTCGGTGATCAGCCTTCTTTATGGTTCAGCTCTCACTTAGTTAGCAGGTGCTTAATGCTAAGAGCAGAGAGAGAGAGAGAAATCCCTCTGCCTGCTCTTTAGAGATGACGCCCCCTGATCTGTAGCGTTCTGTCCTCCCAGTGCTTCAGAACAGCTCCAACCCCGGACATCGGGGCCAACCTGACCTGGATCCAAACTGAATAGGGGCCTCGCACAGGGTTTAAAATCCTAATTGAACATGCATGCACATGTAGCTAGCCACCCCCTCCCAACCAAATGCTTCATTAGGGTTTTTTTAAACACAGAGGCTACGCAAGCATTGGGATTCCACCTGAACCAATGGGAGACAACTTGGCGCCTCTTCTCCACCCCAGTGCAAGGCATGTCAGGAGCACAGGCCACCTGATTTGTGGGCAGTGGGTTCTGCCAAGAAGAACAATGTGGAAGGTAGTGTTAACTTTTGTAACAGTAGGCGTGGCTTCAGAGGACACTCATTGGCAAAAGACTACAGTTCCCATTACACATGGGAATTCTGGAGGCAGAGGGGAGAGGAAGGCAGAGAAGGATGTGGTGGCAGCCGTGACTGAGACCATGAGCTGGGTCCAAACAATCAGAGCAATAACTTCTCCACTGGTACTGCCTGACTGCCTCCACCCCTGAGACATCTAAGGGTCACTCTGTGTGGACCAGTTCAACCCTGGGAGATCTGGGGCTGCTTCAGGTCATTGGCCCGAAAGGACCTGCATGGGTTTGGGATTTGGTTAGCCCTATTTATCTCCCCCCATCAGAAGATTAAGTGCTCTGTCTGTTCCTCTGAGTCGCTCTCTGCTTTATCTCCCGATCAGATCAGGACCTGGCAGGCATCTTCCTGTAGCTTGGCAGGCCAGGTGTGGCCTGTGGGTTAACCAGCTCTGCCGTCTGATATTCTAGTCCAAGGCCATTTAAGATTCTAAAGCGGTGTGTGTGTGTGTGTGTGTGTGTGTGTGTGTGTAACCATTTTGGCTCCATGGGCCAGATCCTTATCAGGCTCAGTAAAGTGGGAGGTGGAGAAGGAACTGGCAACCCACTCCAGTATTTTGCCATGAAAACTCCATGGACATAAAAAAGGAGAAGCTTTGAGAAGAAAGTGAGAGTTTCCAAGGCATGGTCTGATTAATCGGGTCATGGAGAGTCGGACACGACTAAGATGACTAAACAACAACAAAGTGGGTGGAGGAAGATGCCTACCAGCTCGTTCCTCCCACCATTCCTCTGTGTCCAACCAGCCTGTGACACCAAACCACACCAAGTGGAGGCTGTCTTTAGCAAGATGTGCTGGGAGAAGAAGAGCAGGAGGAGGAAGAGGAGGAGGAGGAGGAGAAAAGAATGGGATCCATCTTGGGCAGGCTGGCTGGGAGAGATACTTTTGACTCCAGTGTTGCACTGCTGTAGGGAACAAGCCCTGCTTGAGGTGACCATGCTGTAAGATCTGGACTCCCTCCCTCCATGCAGACTGAAAGTGTAAATAGATGAATAAACCTTATTTCTTAAAGCTACGACAGTCTCCGCCGTGTGTTCAATTCTCTAAAGGAGCACAAATCCTGGGTGAGCGCCTGGAACTCCTTTAAATCTTGCTCCTGCTTGGCTGGGAGCTGGAGTGGTATCCAACATTGGTAACAATATGAAAAACCCCTCCAAAATGGAACCAAGCAATATAACTTCTGCAAAGGAGGTGGGTCACAATGTAGCAGGGAGGAAGTCCCACGGAACATAATAGAACTTCTGAGAGGACATTTATTTATTTATTTATTTATTTATTTATTACACTAGTCTCCCACCTCTACTCCGAGGAGTCCAAGGTGGAGTATATGGTTCTTCTCCACTCCATTTTTTCCTCACAACATGTGAGGTAGGGTTAGGCTGAGAGTGGTGACTGGCCCAGGCCACCCAGAGAACTGAATGGGCATTTGAACCTTGGTCTCCCAGATCCTGGTCCAACGCTCTAACCACTGCACAGCACTGTCTCTCACACTGGACATGCATAACTTTGCATTCTAAGAGTGTTTGATTTAGGGTGGCTCATGCTCTAAGTTTTTCTCTCCCAAAGACAAAGAAGGGGAAACAAAACATCATTTGAAGTTTGGTCTGCCCACCCATATTTAATGATGTTGTTCCATTTTTGCATTTATAACAACAACGACAAAACAACCTATAAAACCCACACAGTAGACCCAAAACTACTTTAGTTCTTCTGTTTTATTTAGATCAGTCCCCTGCCCTTCAACAGCTTACCGAAACGTTAAAATTACAACAATACAACAAAACTTGAAATAAAATAAAATAAAATGGCATGAGTCTAAGCAATCCTTTGAAAAAGAAAAATGTGTAACGTTAGAGAAAACTGCTTTGCAAAAATGTGTGTATTTGGGGGAAATATGCAAAAAAAATGTGCATATTGGGAGAAATTCACACTAAAATACTAGTGTATGTTCATGATAACTCCCCCTCCCCCCCAAAAAAAAAGCCTGATCTGGAAGTGTGGGGAACTGAAGTCTGGAAAAATGAGAAACTGAGAGAAACCAAAATGGACATATCCACCCATCCCTAGTACCCCCTTTAAGAAGGACCATGGCTCATTGGATAATGAGGATGCTTTGCATGCAAAAGGTCCCAGGTTCAGCTCTGCTTCCTTCAAATAGGGCTGCAAAAGACCCTGCAAGGAGACAACACTGAGCTAGTATCTTGCTTGGTATAAGGCAGCTTCCTAAGTGCCCTTGATTTTGCCCTCAAAGCTCTCCACTGTTATCCCCAGACATCTCCCTGCCCTGGATCTATGTTCCTCCATGGGGCTACCACCTCAAACCGCCCAACTGTCTCCTGCTTGCTTATAAAGACACCACGCCTTCACCCAGGTTACCCCTTCAACACGAAATGCCTTCCTTGAACACCGCTTTCTGTCTCAGGTGCATAGGAAGCTGCCTTATGCTGAATCAGACCCTAAGTTTATCTAGCTCAGATTTCACTAAACTGCCCCTCAGGGTTTCAGGCTATAGCTCAATGGGGAAAGCATAAGCATGAAGAAAGTCCCAAGTTATATCCTGGTGGCTCCAGGCAGAGCAGGGCATGTCCCCTGCCTGGAGCCCTGGAGAGCTGCTGCCAGTCAGTACTGACAATATTGAACTAGATGGTCCGACTCTGTACAAGGCAGCTTCCTCCGTTCCTTCTTATTCTCTTCAGTTTGGGTCTTTGGCACACTGGCTGCTTGCTTTTGTTCAGCCAGCATGAACTGCCGGAGTTGGGTCTAGTTAGCTTGTCTAGAATAACTGTTTTTGAAGAGTCATGTTTCTGGATGAAGAGCTGGTCTGCATAGCTGTGCTTGAACAGATAAAGAACGAAGGAGTCACAGTAAGTAACAACAGTGCGGCCACCGCTATGGAGACTGACCTCATTTTCTCCCCTGGCCCCCATTAGATCATTTCTGTGCTTGTCAAACTCTCCTCGTTCCCGTTTGTGTTTGGTGCCTCTTTCGCAGTTTCCGTCCTCTCTGAAGGGCTCATCTGTTCAAACAGTCTAGATAGCCTGGTAAACCTCACACTGCTTTGGAAGTTCCTGGCAGCAAAGGCGTAAAGGAGAGGGTTGATGCAGCTGCTCACGAAGACAAGCGAGCCTGTGATGTTGGCCCCCACTGCTGAAATCTTCTCCAGAGCTTCAGATGTCCCTGGATAGGACTCCTCCATCAGAGCTGAAGCAATGCTTATCAAGTTAAAGACGTGATGGGGCAGCCAGCAGAGACAAAAGGCCACAACTATTGAAGCGATCAGCTTTGCAGAGCGTTGCTTTGATGGAGAAGTCATGTTGCTGATTCTTCTGCCGACCAGCACATAGCAGATGGAGATGAAGGCAAAGGGCACGACAAAGCCCACAAGAGTCTCCAGCAAGAGACAGGCAATCATTTGAGCATTACTATCATAACTGAAATCTGCGCACTGAAGACCTGCCTCTGTGTTGTTGGTTTCCCGAAACGGGATGATGACGGCTCCAAAGGCAATGGCGAGGAACCATATGGCAAAGACCAACACCCTGGTGGTCATCTTCTTCTTCCAGCGTTGGACAGCAAAAGGGTAAAAGACAGCCATGAACCGCTCGAAGCTCAAGGCCATGATCAGGAAGATGCTTGCGTACATGCTGAAATAAACGACAAATGTCAGGGCTTTGCAAGCAACAAGCCCAAAGAGCCAGGTGTTGGCGAAGGAGTAGATCCAGATTGGCAAGGTGACGAGAACCAGGAGGTCAGCGATGGCCAGATGTAGGATCAGCATGACCGTCGGAGGCCTTTGGGTCATTCTGCCACAGATGGTCCAAATGACAAAGGAGTTCCCAGGGACCCCGACGATGAATGACAAACTCAGCACTGTGCAAACCAAATGCCTTGCAATGGACAAAGGCAGGAGATCGTTGCTTTCTTCAGAGGGATCCATTTTGACTGGAGCTTTGGCTGAGCTTCTGCTAGTGGTTGCAGCTTCTATGTTCTGCAGTGAATGCCCACTATTTGTTTCTGACCCTCCAAAGGCTGTCTGAATCAGACTGGAACATGACCACAAAAGATAGCTTCTGCCTAGACAGATAATGGTTTCATATCCTATTTTTTTCTGCTGAGCTTTTTCCGTTTACATATTGAGAAATTGTCCACACTGGGTGTGTGGGTGTGTCACCAAAACCCAAGCAAAACATGGCTATAGTTAAAAAGAAGTGGAAGCATGATCGTATTTACTTGCTTCTCTTAAGCATGTAGGCAGATACCAGTTTTCTTCTGGAGAGCTGGTAAAACCAGACTTGATGTCTCCCCCCCATTAATTGTTTTTATCACAAATTTTAAAAAGAAGGAAAGAAGAAGAAAATAACTATCAGCTCTCGTTATGGGTACAATAATATTCATCTTACGAATTCATCATTGTGAATCCAATATATTCATCTAAATGTAAACATATAAAGCACGCAAATCTCCAGAGAGGTATCCACTCGAGACTGATGTTAATAAGAAATATGTTAAGAGGGTAGTAAGGTCCTCAGACCATTGACTGGGTGGGCATTTATCCTTCGAGGCCTGAAGTATAAGTTCCTTAGCAACCACAAGGGTTCGTAAAATCCACTTTTGTTGTCCTGCCATTAATCCTCATGCTAGAGGGATACAGTTTAAAAGCACATGAACATCTGCAAATGTCAAGGATTTCTCCAGTACAAAATTTATAAGGACACCAGCTTCAGACCAAAAAGACTATATTATTGAACATGCCCGCAACAAGGGATTATCAGCATTACACCCTCAGCATCTCTCTCTATTAAATAGTGCCTTCCCTGGAAACATTAATTTTTTTCCGGATCAGTCTCAATTTTAAATCTCAATTTTTTTTTGCAAATGCAATCGGAAGATATATAAAGAAATAGCACAAAGCGCATATATTATCCATGGCAAAATATTCATCTTAGGTGGTCTGTCCCCAATTACTAAATCTATGTGATGCTTAGCTTTCCAAATTACCGGAAATCTCCATTATCAACCTATTTTAGCTCATTTCAGTCATTTGTGAAATATCTTTTGGAACCGAAATGCCTAGGTATGCTATGACATTGTGGGCCCCAACAAAATCACCACTGTATGAAATCTTGCCTGACTCCTGGAGAACCCAGAAGCTTGCCACACTTTTGTGGCATTTTGGTTGGTCCCAATAAACAAATATTTCGAAACAGCAGGTTTCGTTATGTGTTGAATGGATGTGTGCTTCCACCTAGTGGCTCACTCTGAACCTAACAGCTACACTTAACTGATAATTAACTATGCATCATCGAAGTGGCAGTCATTTTCTTTCTTTCTTTCTTTCTTTCTTTCTTTCTTTCTTTCTTTCTTTCTTTCTTTCTTTCTTTCTGTTGTAATACTCATTTATTACAGTCAGATAAATGGCCATGATAAAATTAGGAAAATGGTGAAACTACTGAGCCATAGAAAACTGAGGAAAATTTATCTAGTACAGTATTGCGACAGAAGCAGTTTGTATGAAAACGTGGATTCACAGAGGTTGCTACTGTAAAAACAGAATTGATAAGACGTGCCCTTTCTCCAAAAGTTCCTTTTCTAAAAATCCTTTCTAGCTGATTTTCTTTATACAGTGGTACCTCGGGTTAAGTACTTAATTCGTTCTGGAGGTCCGTTCTTAACCTGAAACTGTTCTTAACCTGAAGCACCACTTTAGCTAATGGGGCCTCCTGCTGCCACCGCGCCGCCGGAGCACGATTTCTGCTCTTATCCTGAAGCAAAGTTCTTAACCTGAAGCACTATTTCTGGGTTAGCGGAGTCTGTAACCTGAAGCATATGTAACCTGAGGTATCACTGTACATCCAAACTAAGTACAGATGGACGTACAGTGGTACCTTGGGTTACATACGCTTCAGGTTACAGACTCCGCTAACCCAGAAATAATACCTCGGGTTAAGAACTTTGCTTCAGGATGAGAACAGAAATCATGCTCCGGCGGTGTGGCGGCAGCGGGAGGCCCCATTAGCTAAAGTGGTGCTTCTGGGTTAGCGGAGTCTGTAACCTGAAGCGTATGTAACCTGAAGCATATGTAACCCGAGGTACCACTGTATAAGATTTTGGATTGTTATTGCTCCTGAGCCTCACTGGGGGATTTAAGACTAGGAACAGAAGTTGCTATGTGGACTAGAGTCAGGGTTGGATTAAGACCTTTGGACAGAGCTGCAGCTACAGAGGGGGAGGGGGGCTAGCTGGTTTTTTTTGCCCTGGGTGAAGCCTTCCGAGGGACATCATTGAGGCTCCCAGACTATATGTGTGTGCATGCAAATGTGTGCACAGGTTTGTGTGCCAAAGTGGGTCTTTGACCCGGGTGAAATAAAGCCTAGTTTCGCCCCTGCCTTGGATGCCCTTAGCACTTAAAAGTGCTCGGTCTTCTTTTTTTTAAAAAAAATATTTTTTATTGAGTTTCTTTTCTTAGGGTCATAGACACAAGAAACAAAAACAAAGAAAAATGATATAAAGATTATTACAATCCAACTTTCAATAGTTTTTCCAATATTCCAAATGGACTTCCCCACATCCTCACGACTCTGCGTTCTTTGCAATAAAAGTTTCAGCAATTTGTTACCTTGTTTCTTAACTTACTGTATCTTTCAGTTATTATGTTTCTAATTTCACAATATTGTATCCCAACTTTGTACATTTAAAGTTAACATAATAAAGTTGTTTCATATTTACCACCTCTTTTTTCCTGTCTTAATTTTCAGTTTACCTAATCGAGTTGCTAAAAGCAAAAGTTTCCTAATCGTGCGTATTTCTTAACATTCATACAACTTATAATGTTTTTGCAAATAGTCCTTAAATTTTTTCCAGTCCTCTTCCATTGTTTCCTCCCCCAAATCTCGGATTCTGCCAGTCATTTCAGCCAGTTCCATGTAGTCCATCAACTGCGTCTGCCACTCCTCCAGCGTGGGTAAATCTTGAGTCTTCCAGTGCTTTGCAATAAGGATTCTTGCTGCTGTGGTAGCATACATAAACAAGGTTCTATCCTTCTTTGACACCTTCTGGTCCACCATGCCCAATAGGAAGGCCTCTGGTTTCTTGGGAAAGGTATACCTAAATACCTTTTTTAACTCGTTGTAAATCATTTCCCAGTAGGCCTTCACTTTTGGGCAGGTCCACCAGAGATGGAAGAATGTCCCTTCTGCCTCCTTACATTTCCAACATTTATTATCAGACAGGTGATATATCTTAGCAAGCTTGACTGGGGTCATGTACCACCGGTATATCATTTTCATAATGTTTTCCTTCAAGGCATTACATGCCGTGAACTTCATTCCGGTGTTCCATAACCTTTCCCAGTCTTCAAACATAATGTTGTGTCCAATATCCTGTGCCCATTTTATCATGGCAGATTTGACTGTCTCGTCCTGTGTATTCCATTTAAGCAGCAAGTTATACATTTTCGAAAGTGTCTTAGTTTTTGGTTCTAACAATTCCGTCTCTAATTTCGATTTTTCCACCTGGAAACCAACTTTTTAATCCATTTTAAAAACCTCTTGGATTTGAGCATAATGTAACCAATCCCGCACCTTATTTTTTAATTTGTCTTGGCTCTGCAGCCTCCAATTGTCTCCAATTTTTTCAATTATTTCCCAGTATTTTGGCCAGTAGGCCTCCATGTTGGGTCTTTTCCTGGCCTTGGCCTCCACCGGTGATAGCCACCTCGGGGTCTTACCCTCCAGTAAGTCTTTATATTTCAACCAGACAGCAAAAATTGCTCTTCTGACAATATGGTTTTTAAATAATTTATGAGCTTTAACCTTGTCGTACCACAAATATGCATGCCAGCCAAAAGCATTATCAAACCCTTCCAGATCCAGGACATCAGTGTTCTCCAACAGAAACCAATCCTTCAGCCAGCAGAAGGCTGCGGATTCATAATACAACCTCAGGTCCGGCAGGGCAAACCCCCTCTTTCTTTCGAATCAGTTAATATTTTAAACTTTATTCGGGGCTTTTGCCCTGCCAGACAAACTTAGATATATCCTTCTGCCACTTTCCAAAACATTCCACTCTGTCCACGATCTGTAGGGCCTGAAACAAAAATAGCATTTTCGGCAATACATTCATCTTTATAGCTGCAATTCTGCCCAACAAGGAAAGTTTCAATCTTGACCAAATTTCCAAATCCTTCTTAATTTCCAACCAGCATTTTTCATAATTGTCTTTAAATAAATTCAAATTTTTCGCAGTCACATAAACCCCTAGGTATTTCACTTTTTTAACGACATTTAATTCTGTTTCTTTCTGGAACCCCTCTGTTTCTGTAGGTGTCAAATTTTTGGCCAAAACCTTGGTCTTTTGCTTGTTCAGCTTAAATCCCGCCACCCGACCAAATTCATGAATCAGTTCTAAAACTCTTTTTGTACTAGATACTGGCTCCTGTAGTGTTAAGACTAAATCGTCTGCAAAAGCTTTCAATTTATATTGTTTCACTCCGACCTCTATTCCTTGTACCAACCGGTCCTCCCTGATCATGTTCAACAGAACCTCCAGGACTGAGATAAATAAAAGAGGAGATAGAGGGCACCCCTGTCGTGTCCCTTTTTCAATTTTAAACTCCTCTGTCACCACATTGTTCACTATCAATTTAGCTTTTTGCTCTGTGTAAATTGCTTGTATTCCATTTTCGAACCCCCGTCCCACTCCCATCCCTTCCAAATTTTTCTTCATAAACATCCAAGAAATATTGTCAAAGGCTTTCTCTGCATCGATAAAAATTAACACCGCTCTCCTATTGATATTTGTTTGTAAAAGTTCCAAAATATCAATAATGTTCCTGGTGTTATCAAACAAATGTCTACCTGGGAGAAAGCCAGCCTAGTCCTTGTGAATTACTTCATTCAAAACTTTTTTAAGTCTACTTGCCAGAATGTCTGCAAAGATTTTGTAATCCACATTTAGGAGTGAGATGGGACGGTAGTTCTTAAGTTGAGTCTTTTCAGTTTCCACCTTAGGAATCAATGTGATGAAGGCTTCTTTCCACGACTCCGGTGCCTTCTTCCCCTCCATAATCTGGTTGCATACCTCTAACAGAGGTTGTATCAAATAGTCCTTCAAAGTCTTATAATATTTGGAGGTAAGTCCATCTGGGCCTGGAGATTTGCCTAGTTGCATATTCTGAATGGCGCCTTCAATTTCCTGTTGTGTTATTTTACAATTCAGGATTGTTCTCTTTTCCTGAGTTACTTTTGGTAATCCGTTAGATTTTAAAAATTGGTCTATCTCGAAATCTTTCTGTGGCCCCTGTGCATAAAGTTCTTTGAAGTATCTCTGGAAACACCTTCTGATTTCTTCTGGTTTCTGAACAATTCTCCCATCAATCTCTAGATTTGTAACTGTATTCAATTTTTGTCTCTTTTTCAACTGCCATGCTAGCAGTTTTCCACATTTATTTGCTGATTCAAATGATCTTTGCTTCATTTGTTTAATTTTCCATTCAACCTCTTGATTTATCAATTTCGAATATTGTGCTTGATGGAATTTGATTTCTCTCAGCACCTCCTTCGATTTTGGATTAGTTCTCAATTTTTTCTCTCCTTCTCTTATTTTCTCCAAAATCTTCTCCTTTTTTCCATTCCAGAGTCTTTTCTTAATCGTATTTTGTTGTATCAGAAACCCTCTCATAACTGCTTTACTTGCGTCCCAGAGCGTTCTTTTTTCTACCGTTGTATTCAAGTTTATTTCAAAATAATCTCTTAAAGTTTTTTGGGCCTTCTTCACAACCTCCTGATCTCTTAGTAAGGTGTCATTCATTTTCCATCTGAAGGAACCGGTTGGAGTAAGTCTCAATTCCAAAAAGTGCTCGGTCTTCTTTAGGCTTTAAGCATGCCAGTGCTAATCTTTATGTTTCCCCAAGCTTAGCGAAACATCCCTCCTGTGTGTGGGTGATGATGCTGTTTCAGTTGCATAAGCAACAAAACCCACAGCACAAACGTGAGGAGGAGTCATTATCATGTTTCCTCCAGTATTTTTTTTAAAAATTTAAACTTGTCCTGTCCTGTCCTGATGCTGTCAGGGTCTGACTCGGAATCTGTGACAATCAGGGGAAGAGGCTGTGGGCTTTACACAGCAGAGTTAGCTAGCATGCTGGTCGTGTTGGTGGATCTGTACATATGTATCTTTACTTCAAAGAGCAGAGGAACCGCATATAGTAGACAGCAGTGTTTAGCACTGCCTTGTGTCTGGAGACAATAAACACGTTTATTACTTTGAACTGTGTGGAAGAGGACCTTTTCCCCTTAACAGGGGACTCTGGAAGAAGCTGTTCCACTGAGAGCACTCTGCTGATATATCACACTGATTGGGGTGTGGTGAACTACCAACTGACTTCCACAGGTCACCAAAGTGCTTCATCTTGGGTTAGAAGCAAGTTCCACAGGATGAGTTCTAGAGAACCAAATGATGGTTTTGCACTGCACATGGTATTTCATAATAGCATCAGGTGATGGTGGGAGCGAATGGTAAGAATCAGGATCCCGGTTGGTGTAGACAAGGGTGGCCCATCCTGTTTTGCCCCCTGAGGTGAAAGGAGAAGGTGCTGCCCTCCTGCGCATGTGCTGCCGTGCTTATTGGGGTTGCGCAGCTGCAGTTTCCAGGTTCTGGTGAGATCTCGCTGCCACAGCCACTTCTTTGGCACCAGTGGGAGGGGCCCATGGAGATGCCTCTTGGATTTTGCTACCTGAGGCAGCTGCCTCAGTCTACCTCATGGATGGGTCAGCCCTGGGTGTGAAGGAAGAAGTCAACTCTTTCCTCTACTGCAGTTGATCCTGCCAACGGAGGGATAGGGTGGAATTTCCTCTGGTTTGCAAATACAAAAGGATTTTCTTCTGGACCGTACATGTGTGAGTCAGAGAGTCCTGTGCATCTTTTTAAAATATATGGCATGTTTGAGGACAGTGAAATACATTGCCAGGTCTGCTCCATCTGGTCAAGATTTCCTCAGACAAGTTCTGCCAGATCCAGATGTACTCTCTGCATAAACAATAGCTTGGCACAAAAATAGCTGATGCCTGCACAGTGAGGGTACACCCTTGGGACAGGCCCTGCCAACTGGGAGGAGGCAGCCACCACAGATGGCTGGTGTGAGTGTGGGTGTCAGTGGCAGCAGTCCCTTGCCAGAGAGTTCTCCTTAGTCTCCTGTCTATTCCCAACCTTTTCAGCTAGTGCCTTGTCTGCACTGCTTGCTTACTGCTGGCCCAGGCTTGCTGGCTATCTCACTTTCCCAATATGTCACAGACAGCACTGTTTGGGAAAGGTCCCTGAGGCTAGGGTGGCCATGTTCCCCACGATTCAGAGGACAGTCTGTAAAGTCTGCTACTTGAAGTCCTGTTTAAAGTGAAAGAACCCTGTGAAAGGGGACCTGGGTGGAATCTACGCACATATAAAAAGTTCTGTGAAAATACTTATAAAAAAAACATTTTGAAAAATACATTGAATTTTGCATAGCTCAGTGTTGCCACTTAGCGTCGCCTCTGTATATTGCACTTTACAATGCATTTAAAATGTTTTATTTGCAGCTGTATAGCTGAGTCCCTCCAGGGGCCTTGAACTGGCCCATCCACAGTTATCACCTGGACAGAACACACAGGTCACCCAGTCACAGCCCTCTCAACTATGGTTAAAGGTAAAGGTAAAGGTACCCCTGCCCGTACGGGCCAGTCTTGACAGACTCTGGGGTTGTGCACCCATCTCACTCAAGAGGCCGGGGGCCAGCGCTGTCCGAAGACACTTCCAGGTCACGTGGCCAGCGTGACAAAGCTGCATCTGGCGAGCCAGCGCAGCACACGGAAACGCCGTTTACCTTCCCGCCAGTAAGCAGTCCCTATTTATCTACTTGCACCTGGGGGTGCTTTCGAACTGCTAGGTTGGCAGGCGCTGGGACCGAGCAACGGGAGCGCACCCCGCCACGGGGATTCGAACCGCCGACCTTTCGATCGGCAAGCCCTAGGCGCTGAGGATTTTACCCACAGCGCCACCCGCGTCCTTCAACAATGGTTATATCAACAAAATTCTCTTTATGCTTAAGGTCCTGGTTGTCCCAACCTTTCTCTCTGTTTTTCATTTGTATGGTGGCTCCTTTCTACAGACTAAGCTGTGTGCACATTATACATTCGAAGAACACTCTTTTCCCCAAGGACTTCTGGGCAACGTAGTTTGTTAACGGTTGCTGGGAATTGTAACTCTGTTGCAGGAAAACTACAGTGCCCAGAACCCTTTGAGGGAAGGACTGTGTTTTGAATGTGCTCTAAAGGTATTGTGTGTGGACAGCCTAATAAGAATGGCGTCATTAATTCTCACCTCTTCCAAAGTGACCTTCTCTTTGGATTTAGCAACATTCTGGTCCTGACTAGGTTGAAAATGGCATAAGGCTACAGATATATATACACATTAAAAATATTTACCTCAGAACATCATTCAGAAGAACTATGTAATTCAACAAAATGTCAGTTTTTGCAACGAAACAGTACCTGAGGCTGTTTCCCCTGCCCTTCCAAAGTTGTTGAGACTTGTGAAGTTTCCAGCACCTACCTATCTGGGTGTATTTTATGAAGTCTCCTACCTGGAGATGCTGAGGATTGAATTTTGGGCATTTTGCAGGCAAAGCAGATGGTGTCTCATGGAATTACAGTCCTCTTAAACTTGGGAGGGATGAGTTTTCTACTGCATATAAAAGAGGTTGGAGTGGCCTCCCTCTGGAAATGTTGCTTAATGAAGAACACCTTTATTAGAGAAACAGAGATGTGAAAATGAAGAGAGCTGTTGCAGCAAATTGGTAGACAGAACAGCAGGTGCCTCAAAGTTCTGACACAGTATCAAGATGGAGGAGGAGGAGTAATGCCCAGGGCCAAGGCAGGTGGGTTGTCAAGAATAACAGTGGCCCACCCTCCTGGGTTACATCACTTGCTACTGGCATAAAAGTTGCCAGCCAGAGGTGTCAAGTGGGGGAATTAGGAGTAGTAGGAGAGAAAGGTGTGGTGTGAGAGGCTGTGTTGGAGATCAGCCCCTTTGAGTAGCTTTGAAATAATTATTTTTAAAAAGAGTTGATGGTCTTGATCTGAGTCATACGTTGAATGAGGCAGGGACATCTTTGCCAAAACGAAGCTTTTGGGTTAGGATTAGGATTGGCCGAGTGGTGCAGAGAGTGGAAGAACAGGAAGTTGATAGAAGTGCCACTGCTAAATTCAATTACAGTGGTACCTCAGGTTAAGTACTTAATTCGTTCCGGAGGTCCATACTTAACCTGAAACTGTTCTTAACCTGAAGCACCACTTTAGCTAATGGGGCCTCCTGCTGCTGCCGCGCTGCCGGAGCACAATTTCTGAAGCAAAGTTCTTAACTTGAAGCACTATTTCTGGGTTAGCGGAGTCTGTAACCTGAAGCGTATGTAACCTGAGGTACCACTGTAAATATAAAATGTGTGTGGAACAGGAAAGCGTGTGTGGCTTTGAGATTTTGGAAAGGATTTTTTTTAAAAAAAAAATCACTTGAGGTATTTCAGGGGAGGGCTGTGGCCCAGTGTTAATGTTAAGATGTCTGTTTAAACTGTAGTAATTCCTTTTAAATTTGCATGCATCGCTATATGCAAACTTAATGTGACACATTTGACCTCATTTTTTTATTTTTATTGGTGGTGTTTGTATAAGTGGCTGCCTTAAGGACAAGTGACAGGCTGCATCCAGTCTGGTAATTCAGAAGTTTTTGCAGGCCTGGTGTTTCTCCCTTTCTTCTTTACTTGCTGGGAAGATGTTGCTAATTGAGCTTGGGACCTTGGGGTGGGCAGCAAAGACTCCTGCTGCAATAATGGAATCATTTCCAGCAAGCCCTTGTGATGTAGATCTCCAGGGGGAGTAGAGCTTAAAAAGAAATCAATCGGAAAGATGTATATGGAGCATCACACACACCGTTTACATTAGCTGATGGTGGCTCCTGTTAATTCCATTATCTTTGAGTGAGGCTTGATTGCATCAGCTGGCAAACTGCCATGTTTTAAGCGGGACCAGAAATGTCCTGGGACACGATCTCCAATGCGCCCGCAAAAAGAAGCTCCACTAGTGTTGTTCTCTCCTTCTGGGCAGTGATATGGATTGGGCCCAGAGGGAGAGGCCAAATGAATGGGCAGTGGTGGCAGTATGGAGTAGTGGTAAGAGTATTGGATTAAGATTGAGGGAGACCAGGGTTCAAATCCCTGCTCAGCCATGAAACTCTCTGGGTGACCTTGGGCCAGTCGGAGTCTCTTAGCCTAACCTACCTCACAGGGTTGCTGTGAGGATAAAATGGGGAGGAAGAGAACCATGTATGGCACCTCAAACTCCTTGGAGGAATGTTTTGGACTACAGTTCCCACCCACCCCAGCCAGCATGGCCATGCCTCCTCCCTTTTTACATTACACCCCCTTCTTTTCCGTGTCTCTTCTTAGATCATAAACTTATGGGCAGGGTCTGTTTATCCACGTACCTACTTCAGATTATGCTTGCGAAAAAAGAAAGCAAGCTGGAATCCAAAGCTAGGGTTACAGAACCCTCCTAGAGCACCAGTGTAATGCTGCCACCCCTCTCTTCCAGACCCAGCTCCATGTTTTGGGGGTCCTCTACAGCTGCCTCAGTATGCCAAGTACAGTGGTACCTCAGGTTACAGACGCTTCAGGTTACAGATGCCACTAACCCAAAAATAGTACCTTGGGTTAAGAACTTTGCTTCAGGATAAGAACAGAAATTGCAAGATGGCAGTACGGCGGCAGTGGGAGGCCCCATTAGCTAAAGTGGTACCTCAGGTTAAGAACAGTTTCAGGTTAAGAACAGACCTCTGGAAGGAATTAAGTTCTTAACCTGAGGTACCACTGTACTGACACCAGACTTGTGGTGTTCTTTCAAGACTTTCCTCCCAACCCATCATTTCCATGAAATTTTGGGCAGAACTCCTTAGTCCTTATCCCATACTGAAATGGAGCAGAAACACATCATTCTGGATGATACTTGTGAGTCCCCTTCAAACCTGTGATCCTGTGTATGTGACTTAGACCATCTGAGAGGAAACCTGGTGAACCTGTCATTCTAGTTCCTTTGTTAAGGTAATGTGCTTAGGTGGCCAGTTAAAACCTTTCATCAGCATCTCTGAGAGCTATGCCACCATAGTCCTCTCTAGGAAAGGGACACAGATTTTCTCCACCCTGCTCACCTGTTTGGATGTCACATCACCCTAGGATGAAGACCAACAAGCCAAAGGCTATGTGTGTGAGTCTTTGGCAGATGCTGGAAGTTGGGAAACACAGAGGCATGTCTGCTCAGTGCTGGACACAAAGCTGTTTCTTGGCACTTCCTTGAAAGCCTAATGGTGAAGCAAGACCTGGGGATATTAAGGGCCCCTCCATCCTATGCTCAGGTTGAACATATGTGCAAATGAAGCCATAAAGACACCACAGTTTCCATTTACTGTACATTCATTCCAAGGTAACCAAACCCTGGACTATTGTCAGGACTCCTGGAATCTCACACTGCTCGGAGATTGGGGAGGCATGCAACAATATTTTGCAATGTTCTGCTACTTTCTCACAGTGATTGCTCAACTGCTTTGTTAGCTGTGCTCCCTTCCCAGCATTTCTTAATGGTCTCATCTGATCTCCTGCCCAGGGAATAGCGTTCTCTCTTGATCTGGAATACGCTTTATTGTGCCCAAGGGTGTGAGGTGGGATGCTTCAGCCACACCCTCCAAATTCTAGCTTTGCCCACACTATTCCTGGGGGTGGGAAGTAACTAGAAACAGGTTTGCAAGGCAAGTTAGCACATGAGAAGAGCAAGAAGGGTACCCAAACGAGTTGGCGGTGAATGTAAAGCCAACTTCGGCATGCTTCAAAAGTGCTTGCCAGTGCTGCCAACTTTTTCTGACAGGCTCATCCTCCTGTTCTTTGAACAGCACCTTTATCTGAAAATATTAGTGTGGGTTTTTGGGAAGTTTTTTTTTTTAGCCTGTGGGCCACATTCCTGTCAGGGAAGCCTTCTGGGGGCCACATGCAAGTGGTGGGTAGTGTCAGATGCAAAAGCAGGAGCAGCAATGAGTGAAAAGGTTTCTTTGTACAGCAGGGTTGTCATACTTTTTCTGCACACACTTGCACACCCCTCTATTCTACACACACACACACACACACACACACACACACACACACACGAAATCTCCAAAGTCATAGTCGTTTTCTTCTGTCACCCACAGCTACTATTAATACATTTCCACTGACTGAGAGGCTTCTTAGATGCTTCTGCCCATCTCCTCTGCTTAGCCAATCAAAATAACCACCACCAGCAGGCCCCACCCCTGTCTTCAGCATCTCCCTCACATGAAAACGGTTCCAAGAGTTAGAATCATAGAATCACAGAATTGTACAGTTGGAAAGGACCCTGAGAGTCATCTAGTCCAACTCCCAGCAGTGCAGGAATCTCAACATGTGGAGTGGGGATGCCTGCCAAATCACTGCTGGAAGGGTATTTCACAGCATGGGACCGGTGGCACTAAATGTCTGACTTCTAATCGAAACCATTTGAGCTTTTAGAACATGGGAAACAACAGACAGCGCTCCTTCAGATCTCAGTGATGGAGTGGGATATAAAGGCTCAAATGAGAACAGTCTTGATGGTTAAAAAGTTCCCTTCAAGGGGAAATGAATGTTTTATTTTTTTGAGAGTTGGGTAGATGAGTAGTTTGAAGTAGGTTGCAAATGTTACCTTGTGAAAAACTTGAAAGCAAATTCTGGTGCTCTTTGCAAATTTGAGGCCACGTGGCTCAGAGCAAAAGATGGACGGGGCTCCTTCGGCTGTCCCCAATGAATCCACTAATGGTAGCTCTAGGTTTAATAGTCACCACCTTGCACAAAAATTCTTACTCAATAGACCTATTGCCCTGCATATGCTATGTACACTTCGTCCCTCTTGTTTGTTGACCAACATGGCACTGAATTTCTCCTGTTGGTTTGCTGGTTTTGTCAGGACTGGATTTCATTCCACTGTTACCACATGGCTTATGACTAACTAAATCCAAAGCTAGGAGGAACAGATTTGGTCCTTGTTGTTTGTTTGGATAGCAGTTTACTAAGGGCCACTTGATTTCGGCCTAGTTCTCACTGACCTTTCCCAGGATTCAGCATAGAGCTGTGTGCAAATGGCCTCTCAAACTTCTCATTTGTGGCAGAGAAACTGGGGGGGGGGGGGGGGGGCGGCGGCAGGGAAATGGGACCGTTTTACTGCATTTCTCCAGGTTAGGGAGAGGCCACCAGCTGTACTGACAACCTTCCCACCATTTTGTATTCCTTACCACAATGCCTCAGAACTATCATCATTACAGGGTGTTGTGTTTGTGTCTGTGTGGGGAAATGGTGGCTGCCACAAATAATGATGAGGATGATAATAATAATAATAATGATGATGATGACAAACAAGAGCTTCCAGAAATGTGTAATAGGACTGGGCAGGCCTGGCATCAGAAGCTGGTACTGTTGGGCAGCTGCTGTTGGCCCAGGCCTCAGGAGGGCTCGACACTACTCTGCCACAACCCAAGGTGCCACCTCTCAGTGCTGGAGGCTGGGTGAATGTGACTAGCTCCTCCTTTTTTGATTCCCCACACAATGTCTCAGGGAATCTGACATGGCATCACTCCAGAACAATGCTTTTTTAAGGCGCCAAGGGCTTTGCAGGTGAATTGAAATGGCAGGTGTCAGCAAAATCAGCTTGTCAGCTTGACCGGGTTGTTTTTGCTCTTGCTGTTCCCACCTGCTGCCACCAAGGCAAGGGGAGGGTGATGGATCCACCTGGTTAAGGGCTGACCAAGGGCTAGGAATGGGTGGATCCCTCAATTGTAGCCTCATTTTCCAATCTTAAATTCAGTTCTCCACCCTTCCAGATCAATTTGCAATTAAAAACAGTCCCCATGAAAATTCACTAGCTTTTGGACTACAACTCCAGCACCCGAACACGGAGAAGCCTAAAGACAGAGACTTCAGATGAAAGCAATAATGCTTAGTGCAAGTTGAGCCAAAGGGTTATGGTGCAAGGAAATGCAAATCAGTTTTCCGTGTTTCCAGCACCAGCTTATATCCTGGTTTGGAGAACAGCTTGAGTCAGCTCTTAGGCAACATAATGAAGATTGCATACATGCACTTGTCTGAAACGTGGAGTTGATGAGCTAATAAATACTTGATTGAGGGAAAACCCTCAAGGTCTCATGCTGAGCAGTCTCGAAATTCAACCACAGCTGAAAAGACAAACATCTTTCCTCATTAGCTGCTTCTAAGATCAGTGGTTTCCAACCATCTCATTTTTTTCCAATCGGTAGTTTCACCACATCTAGTCAGGGGAAGAGTCTTCCCAGAAACCATATGTCAGCCAATCAGTCCCAGCTAACAGGATGAGAGTTTTAGTCTAAAACAACTTGAGGGTACCAGGTTGGCAAAGTCTGCCATATGGTAACCTGTTCTGACAAATATTAAAGGGAGTTGTTTCTCCTCTAGGTCAGACTGAAGTCAGGAGTTCCCATATAAGACAATATGAGTAAGTCCTTGCAGCATGTTGACACATTGTGGAATGATCCTGACCAGTCTTTCACCTTTTCTAGGATGCTCTGTTCCATTGCCCTCTGCCCCAGATTTTCCATCCCTAGCTTAGGGAGTTTTTTCCTCCATTTTCCCTATTAGATGAACTCCATTTCCTCCATTAGATTAACTGAGCAAACCTTTTTTTTAATTGTCTAGAAAATTCCCTTGATTTTTTTTAATTAAAAAGATTACGGTAGCTTTTAAAAATTACATACGGTACATCTAGCACCACCTTAGAAGAGGCTTTCTCATATCTCTTTGGCCCACCCTACATTTCAGTGGGGTTTGCCCTTTCCCCCTTTCACAAAGAGGTCAGCATGGGGCCCCTAAGCTACATCTTTTATTTATTTTATTTATTATAGCATATCTATCCCACCTGTCCTCCAAGCAGCTCAAGGTAGCGCATGTGGCTCTCCCTCCCCTTATTTTATCCTTGCAACAACACTGTGAGGTTAAGTTAGGCTGAGAACAGTGACTCATCCAAGGTGATCCAGTGAGCTTCAAGGTTGAGGGGAGCTTTGAACCCTGCTCTCCCAGGTCCTAGTCTGACACTCTTAACCTCTACACCATACCACCTCTTCTAAGGTCTGCTTCCTGTTCTGTCTTTGGCAGAGGCCACACTGGTAACAAGCAAGATCTTTGGGGCTGAGGTAGTCTCTCATGGCATTCCCTTCTTTAATATATTCATAGGATTCTTCCCGTGACAACAGGATTTTTGCAAACTTGCATGCTCAGAGAACCATCCCACCTCTTTCACGATTCCACAGATTCAATTTCATTTTTCATTTAAAGCACATATAATTTAATAAATTGAATATTCAAAGACTAGTGTCTGCCTGCCTGCCAGTCTGCCAAATACAAATTAGGGTGTGCTTACAGTACTCTGGTCCTATGCTGCAGTTTCACCTCTGACTCCACTAACAACGGCATAGCTCTTGCTCAACTCAAGATAGAGTCTTGTCATTTAAAAGGCTTTTCTTGGCAAGGGCCTTCTTGGCTGATTAGCAGCTATCAGTGACCCATTCAAGGCACAGGCACATGACAGAGCGGACAAAAAAAGCAAAAAAAAAAAAAAAAAAAAAAGTGCAACGGATTCCACTTTATCTGTTGCTAGTTAAACACAAAGCAGCTCAGCAAGCAGATTATAAAGCAAGTCACATGCTGCATAAAATGAATGAATGAATCAATATTATTTCATTTTCCATTGGGGAGGAAAAGGTGGCGTTTGGGGGCAGGAATAGAACCCAGAGAGATGTGGGTGGGGAAAAACCCATCTGGCTCCCAGGAAACAGTACAGAACTGGTTACGGATGGGTTTATACTCCTACACTGTGATCAGGCACACAGAGAAATATGATAAACTGATGTCAGTGGTATTTAGGCACATCCTAAATACTTTTTTTGAGTCACACCCAGAGCTGACTTTACCTTAAGGTAGAATGCAGCTCCTTTAAAAATGCAATTTCGCTACTCTGACAATAACAGAAAAGTCCTTGCACCTATGTATGGAAGGGAGGGGGGACCACAGGTCTGGGTATGTGTGTCAAATACATTACTCCGAGCCTCTGTATCTGCCCATGGGACTCTTCCCACGCTGCACCTTCACCAGCCCTGCTTCACACTCTCCTTTAGTGTCTTTGCCAGGCTGAAATGTGTCCTTGAAATGCCTTTTGCTTGCCTCCCAAACAGCCCAATACATTCAGTATTCACAGAATGCTGAACGTCAGCTGGAAAAAGAAAGAAAAGAAGCCCCCGCCGGCCCAGCCCGCTTTAAGCTTGTTATTTAGCGTCCTGAGCAGGAGCACTTCTGTTACGGCAGGGATGGGGGCACCAGTGCTGGTATCCTCCAACATCCCCTGGCCTAGCCAGCATTGTTCATGATCAAGAGGACTGGCAGCTGCAAAGCTGGGCACCCACCGGTTCCTGATCCCTGCACTAGGAGACGAGTGGGTGGACATTGCAAAACAAACCGCGTTGCACCAAGTCCTCGCTTGTACAATTGCAGCATATGCAACTCTTATGCTTTGAGACGGAGCGGATCTGCTCGATCTGCGATTGGTCTTTCCCGGCCGCGGGGAAGAAAGGGGGGGCCCCGTGTTTTCTTCAACGTCTTGGGGTTTTTTGGTGTGTGTTTTCTTTCAATCGACATCTCCGCTCTCAACTTCCCGTACTGAACTCGAGGGTAGGGAAGGAATAGGAGGAGCGCCGGAAAGCCTACTTCTCTCTCATTGGCTACGAGGCAGCCGGTGAAAAGCTGATTGGCTAGCCGTCCCCCCCCTTTTATATAGGCCCTTTGGCACCGCGCGCGCCGCCTCAGCTGACAGGCTCCAGCGGTCGGAGGAAGCTCGAGAGGAGAGAGAGCCGTTTTGTTTGTCTCGAGGCGGCGGCGGCGGCGGGACCGGGACTCTGATCGCCTTCGCGGCTCGCTCCTCCGAGGAGGGGCATGAGCTGAGGCGATGATGCGGCCGGCCGGCTCGAGGCGGGGTCGGAGGAAGCGGCTCCTAGCGGACGGGGCTGCCTTCCCCTCGCTGGCCCTTCTCTTCCTGCTGCTCTTCTGCTCGCCTCACGGCGCCTGCTGCCTTCCCCGCAGAGGAAGGAGCTCCCCCGGCCCCCCGGTCGTGCTGGGTAAGGACTGGCCGGGGGGCGGAGAGGAAAAATGGGCACCTGTGAGGAAAGGTTGCCAGGGCTACAGATCCCCCCACATGGTTGGGACGAGAAGTTTCCGTGGGGTTTGGGGAGGGGGGGAGGCACCCTTCAAAAGCCCCCCTTCAAAAGCCCCCCTGGCTATTCATGGGCTCAGGGTGGGGCGGCGATGTGGAGAGACGTGGGCGAAGGGGATGTGGGGAGACTGGAGGTCACCCTCAAGCCCAGAGAGGAAGCAGTAAGTTCTGCTTTATTGGGTGGGGGAAGATATACAGGCTTATTCTGTTCATGCCTTATGTGTGCACTTGATTTTTTTTTTTTAAATTAACGTGGGCTAAGGTGGCGCTGTGGGTTAAACCACAGAGCCTAGGACTTGCTGATCAGAAGGTCGGCGGTTCGAATCCCCGCTACGGGGTGAGCTCCCGTTGCTCGGTCCCTGCTCCTGCCAACCTAGCAGTTCGAAAGCACGTCAAAGTGCAAGTAGATAAATAGGTACCACTCTGGCGGGAAGGTAAATGGCGTTTCCGTGCGCTGCTCTGGTTCGCCAGAAGCGGCTTACTGATGCTGGCCACATGACCCGGAAGCTGTACGCTGGCTCCCTCGGCCATTAAAGCGAGATGAGCGCCGCAACCCCAGAGTCGGTCACGACTGGACCTAATGGTCAGGGGTCCCTTTACCTTTACCTAACAGGTTAATTGTGGCCGAAAGTCTCACGGATCCCAAGTCCCCGCTGCATCACAAGCCCAAGCGCACAGTGACCTGAGTTTTGGACTTTTAAGAGTGAAGGGGGAGAGGATGGCTTGAAACATTCTGGAATTGCTTGTCTTTTAGGATGAAAGTTATGGGGACTAGGGAGCCTGGGGAGAAGCTTTGAGAGGAGGCAGTAAGCTCTGTGGCTGTAGGTAGAAGGCCCCCAGCAATTCCAAGTAGGGTTTGGAGAGCCAGCTGCTGCCGCCACCACCACCTTAGGTGTAGGTAGTCTTGAACTAGATGGACTAATGGTCTGACTTGGGATTAAAACCACCAAACATTAAAGGCTGTGTTAGTCTAGACTGGAAATGCACACATTTTAGTTCTTCAGTGTTCTCACTTGGAGAAACCAATTGCTTGATGCTATCCCAGGCAGGCATGTGTAGGGGGCAGGCAGATGAGTACACTTGTGCAGGGGATTGGAGGGTTAACTGGCCTGCAGTCCGCCAGGGGCCTGCCAGACTTATGCTGCCATCATATCCAGAATGCCCAGTGCCTCCAAGCCAAACGGGATCTTAAGCAACTAACTAGTTTGAATGCAGAAAGTCCTACATTCAATCCCTGACATCTCCAGATAGCACTGGAAATGTCCCCTGACTGACCCCGTAGAGAGCTGCTGCCATTCAGTGTAGACATTACTGAGCTAGATGGACCAATGGTCTGACACTGCATAAGGCAGCTTCCTACATTCCACCCTGCATCCTCACTATCACTTAGTCTAACAGCTATGTACCACTGTGATAATGTTAACTTTAACCTCCTTCCTGCCAATGTGGTTTGTATCCAAGTAAATGAAAATCATTGGACTTAAGTTAGTAATGTACATTGATTTCAGTGTCTACTCTGTATGGCCTAATAGGATACAACCTAGACTAAATGGATAAATAACACAGGAGGTGTTGTAGTCCTATGCAGGTTACTGGTGTTTTTCTTCATTTGATTCTCCAGATATTTGGCTTAAGCAACATTTATTTATTTATTTATTTATTATTGGCGACATTTAGCTTTAACAAATATTTACAACAGAGATGCCAACTCTGATACCAATATTAAAGAAAAACTATGGCTTTTCTTATGCTGTGGGATAAAACCAGTAGTGAATAATCTATAAGCCTAACATCCCACTGCCTGGAACCCTTCACACACCGGTATTTACCAGGGAGTAAGTGTCTTTAATATCTATGGGATTTATTCCTAAGAACAGTGTTAGAAGAGTTGTGTGCAACCAGTATTTCCTGAGAAAGCATGTGGTGGCAGTTCATCTGGTAAAGATTCTACCAATAGTAGAAGCACCAGGAAGGAGGAATGTTGTGTTTCTTAGTATTTTATGAGCTGTTGAATTTTAGAATTACTCTGTGTTATACAATATACTCTGGGGGCAGGGGTGGGAGCAAAAAGGGAATCAGAAGCCAGCATAGGTCTCTGTTAAATGAGCTCAATTCAGTTAATATAAAGTCCATGGATTTCACCAAACTGTGTTCTTCACATACACAAATGGTTGTAGTTTTTTAACTAGGAAATACACACATCTAAAAGCGTATACTATGTTTATTTTGGCATTGGGAAACCTTGCCTGTTGACTAGATCTTGACCCGCTTCAAAATGAAACATAATCTTATTTATAGTACTTCAGTTATTTGTGTAGAGCAGAATGACAGATTAAATGTAGGCAGTGTTCTGACTACTGCAGAATTTAATCATGCAGGTATGTGTTCACAGAATAGAAACAATAAATAGCTCTTTAAACTGTTGCATTGCAATCAGCCAAAAGCAGAGGTTAGCTGTTATGGTGTCATTGAGACAAAGGCTGATTATCTTTTAATAATTTTCACTATTGTTTAAAACGATATGTCATATTGAGAGACCTGATTAACAGAATCAAATAATGAAATGAATTTACATGTGTGAATTTCTGAGGTCGTGGAGTGGCAAACAGTTTGCCTATGTGTCTCTTTATGGAGATGAGCCTTTACCAGCTCTCTCTTCTTACTTGTTTTCCACAAAGGCTAAACAATGTGCTTTGACATTTAATCCAGGGCTGGCATCAACTGAGATAAAGCGACCAGTGAAATATCTGCAGATCTAATATCAGGCTTCAGCCACATGAGAAATAAATGAGTTAAAATAAGTCATGTGCTAGACAGATGCTCACTATGGGGCTTTAATGCAGCTGCTAATAAATCCAATATGGGCAAGCAGATGGCAATTAACATATCTTGTTTATATGAAGATTCAAATATTATAAACAACACCCTGGTCCTTTGTTTATGGGAGCATTAATTTCCTGTTTCTATCAGAATTGGGAACACACCAGTTACTAATTTTTTTGTCTTCCCATGACTGTCTGATCTCAGATGCAATACAATCAGCTCACAACTTATGAACCTGCACAATCACAGCTTTATGTGCCTGGTGGCTGGCCAGCATGCAGATCGCAGCTCACAGAATAATAGAGTTGGAAGGGACCCTGAAGATCATCTGTGTCCAATCCCCTGCAATTAAATAGACACAAAGTGGAGAGTTTAAACGCTCTTTCTGTGTTGGGTTTTCCCATGATGAATAGAGCTTTTAAGCCCTTTCCCTTGCTTACTGGGCTCTGGGAAGATCTTGCACTGGCTCTGGGAGTGTGTGAGAGCACCTGTGTGAGAGCCTTTCAGAGACCAGCAAGCAAGACACAGCTTAAAAGCTCTCTGCGTTGCATGAGGGACAAGGGCCACTCAGCATGCCAGCTCCAGAAAAGTAGAGATGGTCATGCAGGTGGGGTTGGTAAACCGTTTCCCTAAATTTAAGCCATTTACTATTTACAAGTTTTGTGCTGCAAAACACCTGTGAAATGAAAAACATCAGCAACAAAAAATTCCACAAAATCTATAGATTCTTGCAGTTTAGCTGTTTTTTCCTTTTGTCCATTGTTAACTTGTTGGGGTAAAGAAATATTCCATGTGGTTTTCCAAGCCGAACCTTCCTCCCAAAAAGCAACAAAACCCAGTCCAGGGAAACAGATAATAGTCCTACTTCTGACACATCACACATGGCTTCATTTTGGGACATTTTACCACACTGACATATTTAAATTGACTTGGGTAGAAAAAATGTCTTATGTTATCCCAAGTCGGTTTGGGAATTGCTGTGGGGGTGGGACGACGACAAAAAACAACAACTACCACGACCTACCCCAGAAAGCTGTCTGTGTCTCTTTTTTAATTGTCTTAGTTAGTTCCTATATGCATAGTAATAATAATAATAATAATTTATTATTTGTACCCCGCCCATCTGGCTGGGTTTCCCCAGTCACTCTGGGCGGCTTCCATAGAAACCAAAAATACACTAAAATATCACACATTAAAAACTTCCCTGAACAGGGCTGCCTTAAGATGTCTTCTGAATGTCAGGTCGAATGCATAGGTCCAATAGGGTTGTGTAAGCATCAACTAGGGATGAGTAGTTAATGGGCTACTTAAAAAGCAAAGGAAACCAACAGCAATCCTCTTAATATTTTGCTTCTTTCCTCACCCTAGGGCTTTCCAGATGCTTAACTGGTGAATTTCAAAAGATGAAAGTAAATGTAAATTGGCCTTTGGACTGTGGTCAAAGATCTGCCTGCTCATATTGCAAGAGACTGCATAACTACTTGTGTTCGTTTTTTGTGTTCCTGTCTTTGCATAGGTTTTATCTCTATCATCTATAACCTACGCATGCAAGTGCAATTTGTTCCTGTAGCAGGTTGCTTACATAAACAACCATGCCCATCTCGTATTATGGAGTAGAGCCACATTCTTTTTTACTTGGTGATTGCTTCTTGGCCATCACCGTTCTCTTGAATAATTGTAATCTCTTTACTTGACTTAGTAGGATAAGAAGCTTTCTGTGATCCACTTGGTCTGCTCTTCCTTCTTTGAAACTAAATCATTGCCTCTCAAACTGGCAGTTAGCCATGGAGATAGTTGCAGGTGGAGGTACAGAACATGCATTGTGGCACCTTGTTAGGAAGATTAATTTCAGTGATAGTTATTATTGACTGATTGCCCCATGATTTAATGTATAGCCACAGCACGGGATTCTTGCCCACAGTAGTAGATATGATGGTCATCCGAACTGAATTCGCCCATTCCCGTCCATTTTAGTTCACTGATGCCCAGGATGTCAATATTCTTGCCATCTCATTTTTGACCACATCCAACTTACCAAGGTTCATGGTTCTTACATTCCAGGTTCCTATGCAATATTTTTCTTTACAGCATTGGACTTTCCTTTCGCTTCCAGGCATATCCGCAACTGTGTGTCCTTTCGGCTTTGGCCCAGCCGCTTCATCAGCTCTGAATCTACTTGTACTTGTCCTCCGCTCTTCCTCAGTAGCATGTTGGATGCCTTCCGACCTGAGGGGCTCATCTTCCAGCATCATAACTTTTATATGCTTGTTGTCTTTGTCCATGGAGTTTTCTTGGCAGGGATACTGGAGTGGCTTGCCGGTTCCTGCTCCAGGTGGATCACGTTTGGTCAAAACTCTCCACTATGACCTGTCCATCTTGGGTGGCCCTGCATGGCATAGCTCATAGCTTCTCTGAGTTATTCAAGCCACTTCGCCACGGCAAGGCAGTGATCCATGAAGGGGGACCTCAAGAATATCTGCTTTTGATTTTCTTTTAATTTTTGTCACAGGGCAGCATGCTTGGACATAGTGTTTTTTAGTCATAAAGGAAAATGCCTGATAGGCAAGTATTTCAGACTTTTGACTACATTGCCAAGCTTTGTAGCAGCTGGAAATAAAAGCTTGCTGCAGCACATTAGTGCATAATCTATGTAGATCCAGATCCAGTTTGATACCATTCATTTGAAACAATACCATTTTCAGTCTATAACTGCTGCTACAAATGATACTAACTGACGCAAGCTTTGCTCTTTGGTAAGCAAGTAGGTTGGACTCGTATCAAGGGTAGTGTATTTATAAACATTCATAAGGATCTCTTTGCTCATTCTGCTATGTACTACTTATTTAAAAGAACTTCAGTGCTTTTAAGCAAACCGTTCAGCTTTGTTGTTTTTATTTTCATTTACATTAATTCCTGAGGGGGGGGTTTAAGCAAGTACATTTTAGGATCAGAGTTGGTTTGCTAGATAACTTACAAAGGGTTTGAATTGACTTTTTGCTGAAATTCTTAAGAACCTAAGGGCCAAACTACACGCGACAGCAATGCAACACAATCTACAGTTGACTGCGTACAATTCCTAGGAAGCCAGCCAATGGTCAAGTTTTAATATGATGTGGGCCAGATGTGGATTGGGCTGGGGTACTTAACCTTTCCCTCCCTAGCTTCATTTCAGCTGTTTTTAACTTTGAGGTTTAGATTGCTACTGCAAGATGAAACACTGAGAACAAGTGGTTAGAATGCGGGGTTGAGAGCACAGGAAGGGCTCAGCACTCACTTGACATTTCTGTGCTTTAAATCATGCAAATACTCCTCTATAATAATTGATCAGGGATCTGCTTTAGACTCTGGTCTGTCACTGTCAGATGTAGTTTGGCCCTAAACAAAGCTATTTGGGTATTCATTTTCTTAAGCTCCTACTCCATTGTTTGAGTCAGGTTGGCAGCTGGGTGTCTGTGGCAGGGTTTGTTTACTCATGCACTCTTCAGAGGAATCTGCACATCATGTGACTGCCCTTCTAGTCCTAATTATAACATAGAAGCTTCTTGCAAAATAAACAACCCTGAATTGTAAGTGGTTTTATAAACTCTTCATCTTGTTCAACAGTTACGGGAGACTTTTCCGCAACTCCTGGGAAACATAAGCAGCAAAAATAAAGAGTCCTGTTTCTTGGAATAGAGGTGAAAACTTGAGAACTGCCCACCATGAAGAAAACATGCTCAAATCCATGTTATAACAGGCAGAGGGAGGGTGAATCAAGTTCTAAATCCCCAGCCAGTTTCCAAGTGCAAATATTTAAGACACTTAATTGTACCAGATTTTTAAATGCCTAATGAATGGTAGCTCCATCCATTCCCCCACACCTATTTATGTCAATTCTTTCTTCAGTTCCTTGAAACTAGTTTTGGTTTATATAGTTTCTATTTAGGTGGGAAAACCTTCAAGATTGCAACATTGGAAAGAAAATGTTTTTGCTAGGGTGGTAATTCTGTATCTAGCTTTTTGTTGTCTGCTCTAAGAATAGTACTATTAGTAAATACATGACTATTCCAGCCCTGGATAGACATCTGAGTCAAAGCAGCAAACAGCGATAGGGAAAGCAGTCAAACTGCTTGGCGCGTGATCTTGTCTAGATAATACAGGATGAGACCTTGAAAATGTTTTTAGGAAAAGGTTGCCTTGCAGGCTGGCTAGTCAGCATCCATTGATGCATATGTCGGGTGGTGGGCAGAGAAGAGATACTTAAGGCATATTTGCCCTGGTGACTTTCCAGAAGCTTCAGGGACCACAGACTGCAGCAGCCTAACTTCTGACATGGCTTGAGTTGCTGGGAGCTCTTGCACCTGCCAGACATGAACTAGGAGTGATTTGTGGACCATGTAACAATGATTTTTTTTTTAAAATGTGTTTTTCTTGTAAAATAGCTAGTGAAAAGTAAATGAAGAGAAAAAAGTGTTAACTCATTTAATGGAGTTATCATAGTCTTGATGGAAATGCAAACTAATATTGAAGAAGTGCCTATATAGCAGCTATTTTACAGGAAACAAGCATATTTCCTTACATTAAGTCCAATGTGATTGAAGTTCCTGTATTCAGTTTCAGTATTAAGTGAATAATCAGTTTTGAGGGAAGTGTCTATAATGGTCAATATACAAAGCAATGCCAAATACACTTGTCCATGCAATTTTCATTCAACCTAATTTCAGAAGCAATTGAGATGATAAAATATATCACATTGTGCTGAGAAAAGAAACTGAGTTTCATGACTGTTGAATTCCATTCTCCATAAATTCTATCCAATCTGACATGAATGATGCTTGCTTTGGACAATGTAAATGTTTGCTGATGAGAGAGATGGGGCATGAGGAGGAGGGACTGTCTTGCATATGCAGAAGTGCCTTTAACATTTTTTATAGAATTCATTTTGTTTTTATGTTGTGTAGTTTTGTGTATTTATACTGTAAACCGCTCTGTGATCTTGGGTGAAGGGTGATATACCGTATACATTTAATTAATATAATGAATGAATAAATAATTGTGAATCTTTATTGCATTCTTCCTTTCCTTCAGGTCAGAAATAGTATAAAAGTAGCATAAAGCACAGTTGATGTATATAATAGTGGAAAATATAAAGCAAACAAAAATTGTGATAAATAAGCTGACAAATCGGTTTTGTGTAATGTAGGTGGGAGGTTCCATGAAAGGACTCTCGGTTGCAAAATCTTCTAATAATAATTTTGAAGGCACTTTTTTCCTTGCATAGTTAAAAATGCATAGTGTGCTAAAATAGTTTGAAACAGTCAATTTAACTCCCATTTGTTGAGATAACAAGTTTCTCCCCCACCGAACATAATCTGAACTCAGAAGTATTTACATTTCTTAGAATATCAAGCATCACAAGAGTGTGATAATTCTTACAGGTCAGCCGACAGGCTTGGAGACTGAGTAATTTCCAGGCTACTTTACAATAGTGCTGAGGCCATTTCTCCACAGAGCTCCGATTGCTTTACAGAGTGTAGCATTTTTTAAGTAATAAAACCTCAATGCATTTTAAACCCAAGTGTAGCTTTGGGGTGGGACTAAAAATGCCTGAGCAAAACCACAGCACTTGATGTAACTCTTCCCTTCCTTTTACCATTACAGTGCCGGGAGATTTGGGTAACCAGTTAGAAGCAAAGTTGGACAAACCTTCTGTGGTGCACTACCTCTGCTCCAAGAAGACAGAAAGTTACTATACATTGTGGCTCAACTTAGAACTGCTGCTTCCCGTTATCATTGACTGTTGGATAGATAACATCAGGTGGGTCATAGCACTGTTAAAAGGACACTGTTCTGTGTAAAAATGGGACTTAAATAATTTGATTCTTTTTTGAGTAGCAAGAAGTACCCAAATTGTATGAGATCTAGGGACATTCAAGCTGAGATCCCAAACCGGATTTGTAAAAATGTTACATGGAAAACAAAAAACAAAAAACGAGGCACTACACTTCTGTAAAACAAGAAAATCCTTAATAAAATATTTTTTTAAAAAAAGAAAGAAGGCAATGTGGGAAAGTCAATGGGATCAGAATTCAAATCCTGGCTCAGCTATTATGTGTAGCAGCCAGAAAACTATGAAGTCTGTATGCAGTTTGTCACTTTTGAGGAACACATGTCTACAGCAGGAAACTACAGTAATTGGCAGCAGGTTTAGGCTACAGTCAAACAGTGCAAAATATGTGTACGTGCCATGGATTCACAATTTCCCATTGCAGTATAGGAAATGTGATTGTGTGTGAAACAGAGAATCATTTAGTTCCACCCTTGTCCCTCTGGAACAATTTTCATGGTGATTTCCTGCCAGTTACTCACATGCTTTGTGTTCTAAATTTTGTTAGCGAAGACTGTGGATTGATATGCTGTAGGAATTGAGCCAGCATTCAAAAAGGTGGTAGTTTGAAATTGGCAGGAATCCAGTCATGAAATACTACCTGCATACATAAAAGTTCAAATAGCTGTTGAATCATAGAATTGTAGAGTTGAAAGGGACCCCAAGCATCATCTAGTCCAACCCCCTGCTGTGCAGTTAAAGCTCAGTTAAAGCATCCATGACAGCTGACCGTCCCACCTCTGATTAAAAAGCTCCAAAGAAGGAGAGTCTGCCCCTTCAGAGGGAGTCTATTCCACTGTCAAACAGCTCTTACTGTCAGAAAGTTCTTCCTCATGTTTAGTCAGAATCTCCTTTCTTGTAACTTGAAGCCTTTGGTTTGGGTCCTATCCTCTTAAACATGAGAAAACAAGTTTGCTCTGTCTTCCATGTGACCCCATGAATAAACTGTTATCCTTGAATCTGCTTGTTACTCAACTTGCATTATGCCTTTTTAACACTTCATTGCTGTCTTGTATTGCGTATCAGAATGTTAACTATGAGTTAATGATAAATTAAATGGTTCCTTGGACCCAGAGGTCTCTCAAAGAGCAAACACTACAAATGCTATATTACATCCATTTTCTTATTGACACAAGTCTGTAGACCTCATGTTACGAAGGCATTGGTTAACATTTCTCCACTTACCTGCCAGAACAGTCAAAGCAGAATGATTAATTACCTTATTTGCTTATGACAAAAACATATGTCCAGCACTCAAGTTGAGGACATTAGCCAAAATCATCAGGTGCATTTTAAGGCAAACTGCTGGAACTCATCTACATTACAGGGAGTGGAGGAAGCGAGAGCTCTAGGAAGAGGGATACTGTATAGCAGCAAGAACAAGGCCAACCAATTGTTTGCAATTATTAGACTGGGCTGCTTCAGATAGTACCTAGCAGCTAAGTGGATATTGTTCTTATGCTATATTAAGTCTGTCTGAGAAGCTTTGTTGAAATAACCTACTTAAAGTTGTCTTACCAGTCTCTTAACCCTTTTTGCTAAAACTCTACTTATGGCTGGCTATATTAGTAAAGAAAGCTTATCTCTTCCCTCTAGACCTGAAGTCTAGAGTATGCTGCAGATTGGACTTAACACCTTACTGGTTTAGTTAGTGTATGTTTGTGTGCATCAGAAAACAAGTTTTCAAAGTCCATTTGTTGTGCACCTTTTGTGTACCTGATAATTCAAATGTATAGACTCCCATTCAAATTTTGGTCTTGATACTGATATTTCCCCCCAGGCTAGTATACAATCGAACAAGTGGATCCACTGGGCCACCAGAGGGGGTGGATATCAAAGTCCCTGGATTTGGACAGACTTACTCCTTGGAATTCCTTGACCCTAGTAAAAGAAGTGTTGGTATGTATTTTTCACCTAATCTGATCTCATTCGGACTCTTGTCAGTGGTAGTGTCAAGTCTCAAATATGCATGCATGAAACATACTTGCAAAATAGTCCCTTCCCCTAAATGTCCTTGGACAAAAACCACAATAATTCCAGAGATGGAGAATAGTTCTTGAGATTTATTCTCTGTGTGCCTTTGTTTGAATTTTATGGAAAGAGCTCACACTTGTCTGATTGGAAGGCTGGGAAAAGAAGTAATCTGTATTACACATAGGCCCAAGCATGTAATTTAGGAAGGGACATAGTAAGCTGCCTTGTACTGAGTCAGGATTTTTCTAGGGTTTCAGACAAGTGTCTCTCCTAGCCCTACCTGAATATAATGAGCTATGGCTGTTCCCCAACTTGCCTATGTACATATTGCCATTTGTAGTGCAGTCTATTAGATTTAGAAGGCTTCTTCCTTGTAGTAAATGTAACATTCAAGTCTGATATCAGAAACAGAAATAACAATGCCCCCATAGTGCCAGGGTTATTTAGATGGCATTTCTTGCCCTCACCCTTGGTGTTAACTTTCAGCCTTCACTTCCTTGGCAACAGAGTGGAAATGTGCTCAGCCCAGGATAGAGGCAACAATGTTAAAATATGTTAGTTATGGAAACACAGTTCAGTACTCTACCAGCTGCTAAGGTCAGTACCATCTCACCTGGTATTAGAAGGTCAGAGAAAATTTAAGTGAAACAAAACCAGACTGCGTCAAAGGTGAACTGTCAACCATCTCTGAGTGCTCATTTCCAACAGCTGTGATCATATAGGTTCTTTAGGTTCTTCCTGTGGTCATGTACCCTCATAGATGAAAACATAGAGCAAATTGACCACTCAGGAATGAACAGTTGTTGGAACATCTTGTCCCAGATGGCTTGAAAATGAATGTCATCTCCAGATTGTGATTTCAGAACTGTTGATGAACGCAACTGACACTGTAATTGTTTATAACTGAAGAATGATTAATTTGAACAAATTAACTGATAACATGTTGTAACCAATATGGGAGTTGGCTTTAAAAGGCCCTGAAATGTTAACGTTACATAAAGGGCAGTGTTAATTGGGCCTGCAGTATCATTGCAATTCAGTTTCTTCTTTTGGCCATAGGTACCTACTTCTATACACTGGTGCAGACTCTAGTGGACTTGGGCTACCAACGGGATGAAGATATTAGAGGCGCTCCCTATGATTGGCGGAAGGCACCAAGTAAATAAATCTTCATCTGTTGGGATTAGGGTTACAGAGCAGAATGAACTGTGGCTCATGCAAACACACAATTTGTGGTAATCAAGTTTTCCCAAGGCTTACAAGTTCAACCTATTTAGCCCCTGATGCAACTGAATGTCACCTGATAGTTAAATAGTTACAGGGTTGTTTAAAAACAAGTCTTGGTGACCTTTCTACTTCAATACAGCCAGGATGGTGCAACAAGCCAAATTGTTCCTGAAGAGCTGTGCTGGAATCCTGGAGGGTAGATGTTGATACAGGGTGTTGTTAAAGTCACCCACCATCCATGCAAATCAGTGCTTTTTAATGGGGCCATTTCACATTTTCATTTCCCAGTCATTGAGATGCAGAAGTCAAGTGGTGTACGTGCATGTGTGAACAAAATCATTCTCTTTGCAGCCTGTGTCAGATTATACAATCAAGACACACTTTCTTTTAACTTAGACTCATAGAAACAAACAAACCTGAGAGACTTTTGTCTTGAATGTTGGGGAGATAGTCTGAAAGGTTTAGGGAATTGTGGGCAATGGGGGGAAACCTATCCAAAACAGTGCACATGATCTTCTACAGCTTTCAGTTCAGTGTTAAATGTTTTAAATAAAATGACAATAGAGATACTTAATAAGCTCATTCAGTTAATGGGATAAATTATCTGCCTTCCTCCTTCTAGATGAGAATGCAGACTATTTTGTGGCCCTCCGGAAGCTGATAGAGATAATGTATGAAGAATATGATCAACCAGTGGTTTTAATTGCCCATAGCATGGGGAATATGTATGTTCTCTACTTCCTCAGCCATCAGCCTCAAGACTGGAAAGACAAATACATAAGGGACTTCATTTCACTTGGTGCCCCATGGGGAGGAGTGGCAAAAACTCTACGTGTTCTAGCATCAGGTAAATGTCTCCAGCTTGCAGAGGGAGGGGGGGGGGCTCTATTAAAAGGGATAGGGGTTTGTGGTGCAACTTGAACATGCTTAGCTACATCTAGATGTACTACTGTAATAAATAGCTACAGTCTTCATCCTAAAACCAGCTTTTGGTTGAAGAGAGTCAGCCCGAAACAGGCATTGGAGGACAAACAATCTTTGAATTTCCAGGATGATTGGATTCTATAATTGTGGGAAACTACTGATGGTCTTAAGTACTGATGTTGTTCAAAGCTAACTCCTGCCTAATTTTAAAGATTGGGAGGCAGAGTCCTTAGATAGCAGGTAATATATTTATCTGTTATGAAACCATCAAGCGATCTCTCAAGGTAAGTCTTTAGATTACACGAAGTTATTTATATTGTATGACAGTTTTATATGGCAGTAGTTTTCTTTGGATCATGCCATCTTTGGCATAAAATATTTTTACTGTTGCCCTCCATGTCAGGGCTTGAAGAGTACAACCTAATAAGTGTAAAATGACAACATTCAAACTATACTTTAGTTTTGGTCTGTGTCATGAGTTTATAACTACTGGATTATGGGTTTATATGACAACATGTGATCACTAACCAGATAATACTTTTAATGCCTCAGGTGACAATAATCGGATCCCTGTCATCAGCTCCCTTAAGATCAGAGGCCAGCAGAGATCTGCAGTGTCAACCAGCTGGTTGCTCCCTTACAACTACACCTGGTCTCCAGAGAAGATCCTTGTCAGCACTCCATTTGCTAACTATACTATTCAGGATTACCAAAAGTTTTATACAGACATTGGCTTTGAGGATGGCTGGCTCATGAGAACAGAGACCGAATCCTTGGTCTACAATATGATTCCTCCAGGGGTGCGCATACACTGTCTTTATGGTACTGGGGTGGAGACCCCAGAGTCATTCTTCTATGACACCTTTCCAGACAAGGATCCTAAGATCTTTTATGGTGATGGTGATGGAACAGTGAATTTGCGAAGTGCCTTGCAGTGTCAGAAGTGGGTGGGCCAGCAGAAACAGAATGTGACACTCTATGAGCTTCCAGGGAGTGAGCACATTGAAATGCTCTATGATGCCAATACAATTTCCTACGTAAAAAAAGTTCTCTTTGGTTCATGACACAATGCATAATACCCTCTTCTGACATGACACTTGAAGGGCCTTTTAAGGCAGGGAGGAAGAATGGCTATTTTGGACAACCCTATTTAAAGCCTGCTTGACTTGTTTGGGCCTTGTTGGAAATGTTGCTGTCAATTAATGATCACTTGTCTCTTTGATTAGTGCTCATAACACACTGTGGTGTCCTACATACAAAAGCTCATTCCAGCTGTATTTAGTGCAATCCCAGTGCCCATCTTTGTGAAGAATGTGCTGCGCTTGTTCTCTGGGATGTGGGGAAGGGCATAGATGAGCTGTAGTATAAAGAAAAGAACAATAACATAACCTTTTCTGAAGGGTCACAAGTACTGGGTCATTGTTCCCAGCTGGGAAGCTAGTATTAAGTGAAGTCCCAGCAGCAGCTATTTGGTTTTATTTAAGTTGGTGACATCCAGCCAGATGAGTATTGTTCCTGAAGAAGATACAGTATGTCTCTGAGCTCCTGATAAGATTTTCTAGCACAAGCTGAACCCTTTAGCTTGATCCTTGCTGGAGCAAGGTGAAGGTCAATGGCTGAAGACAGCAAGGTTTTCTTTACTGCTGTAACTTGGAGATTTCCAGTTGGCTGTAGACCTAAGAATTGACATAGTAGATATTAAGGAGATGGTCTCTGTTTTGTTGTGATCAGTTGGCTGTCTCTTGAGTACTTGCCAACCTTTGTTCAGAAGCCAGTGCTGTGACAAGTGCTATTTTAGCCAGATGCCTTCCTTCCATGATCTGGAGTGTCTAAAACACAGGCTGCCTTCCAGCAACGCTTAGCATTGTAGAGCAAAATAACAGCCTAAACTGTTCTTGTTACTGGAGACTTCTTAAAGATGGAGCTGATAGTAAAGCTAACTCTTCCCAGAAATTTTGGTATTGTAACTTGGTTGTCATGTTTCGTTGGAGTCTCCTTTTCTTGTACTGTAATCCTCTTCCAAATTCTATTTCCTTGTCCCCTATGGAAGATCAAGCCTTGTACCATAGAACAAAATGGCATGGGGCAAAGCTGCTCACGTTCCTGATTCAGGAGTGTAATGTGCAACCATAATTGCAGGAAGTGTCCGTAAAAAAAGCACCAACCTTCATCTGAGACAGTGCTGGGCAGACTGAAAAAAAAGAGAGGCTCATCTGACCCCATAATTGCCTGTTAGCTGCTGGGTTGGCCATCTATTGACAATCCCTCCTTCCAGAGCAAATGGTTTAGTATTCATTCCTGCTGCTTCTGCCCACCCAGAGAACAGCTTGTGACCATCTCCTCAGTTAACTAACCAGCATAAGTGTCTAGCCAACATGGCACAACCAAACTCTCCTGCCTTGAGCTCAGTATACGTTTGGGATACAAGTTGCTGCATCGTCATCTATGTCTGGTTAGTCCCTGTGTTGAAACTTTAAAAGCACCCAAAAGGGGGCGGTACGTCAATTGTTGATGTCATAAGGGACACTTGTAATAGGGGGCTGATTTGAGATTTGTGCCAAATACTCCAGTTTGAGAGTAAGAGTGACCTGGAAATCTGAATTTTGTTCTGAGGAACTTGCACTGAGCCTGACCTCTTAGTAAGCAAGTGCCCAGAGCGACAGCTGTGGACACGTTTATCATTCGTATTTTTCTAATCTTCAGACTTTTTCCTAACTAGACAATGAGATCACACAGAATCTGCAGTGGTAGCTTACAGTCTGCAAGTATATTTTTCCATTACTGGTATGGTGTAACATTTTTATATAGTCTCTGTCAAGCTTTTAGGTTTTCTAGATTGTGTATTGCTACATTGTAGTAGTCTTAGCATAATATTGGTCCTCCAAGAAACAAAATATTTATCAAAGTATTTATTGCCTTATGGAATGTGCAATCCTGTTCATCCAATTTCCTGTTTTTCAGTAATTCCAGTAACCATTTTAAACAAGGCCACTGGTGATCACTGTGGGCATGGCAATAACATAACCTCTGAAAGTTTCCAGCAGACATTGTTCTACGCCTTGCACTCTGAGAGTGCCTCCTCAAGCCATGTCTTTGAATTGTCAGCATCAATCTGCTTCTGTTTGTTCTGTAGCTGCAAGTTTCATTTGGGAATGCTTCTGATTGCAAATCTGACTTGCTAAACTGACGCTATACTTAATTATAGCTCAAAGATTGGTTCCACCTTGTCTGTTGCTCCCCATCCTACCCATTTCAGTCTTATGGCCTCAAGGTACCATTATGCTTGGTGCCATGTAGATGGCAGGGTTCATGTGGGTGACATTGGGTTCTTTTTCCCTGCCGAGTTATTTCTTACTATTTGGCCTCACACATTCACAGGGAAATCCACATTCATCACAACATCACTTTCATGGAACATTCTGAAGGCTAGGGCTTGCCTTAATGGTCTGTTTAGGACTGTTACAGCAGAGAACAGGAAATGAGTGTGACAGATCTTCAGAGACTTGCTAACTTACACTTCATATAGAGCTATCCATACATATGGTGCATAACAGTGGAACATAAGCAAAAGCACAGGTCTCTGATTCCTGAGTAGGATCCAATTTAAATTACAACACAGGGGGTGCCAGGCTGGGGGAGTGATAGAGGTGAAGGTAACAAGAATGTGTTGATTTACTTGTGCTTAGGCTTAGTTTTAGTTGGGGATGAGGACTAAGGGGTTAAACCAAAGGACACATGTATATTCAGAGTGCGCTCCTACTGTATGTGTGCTTTCCATGTTTTGGCCTTGCATCATATTGTCCAGCTGTAGCTGGTAACTGGCATCTGTTGCTGTGACTTCCAGCCCCATTCTTATGTGCCCTGTAATACTTCTGTCCCATCTGCATTTCATTCTTAATACATAGTGCAATCAAAATGTCACCTCTTCATTTCTCCCTTCTCATCTGTCCCGATCAATCTCACACACCTGCCTCCCGCCGTTGATTCCAGGCCATTGGTGGTTTGTTTATCAATGCTTGTGCCAGCTGCCTGCTGTAAAATTAAATATGGCCAAGCATCATTAGCTGTCCCACTGGGGCTTCTTCTGGTTATATTACAGTCTTTCTCTTCTATATTTGGCTTTGTATCGTATTGTGGCTTTTTTGTTATCTTTTTATCCTTTAACTGATAACAGAATGGGAAAAGCTATATTGGGTTAGATTTTGCCATTTATATCCACCATTTAACATTGTGAATGATGGTTATTCATAAATTCAGTGGTGAAGTACTGATTGAACTGGAGCTTCCTGTAGATCATAGCCAGGGAGCCACAAATTGTGCAATTTCCTAAAACTCACATTTTTCAAACAACAATGTGTCTGTGTCCCTCTTTCAAACTGCTTTTGAAACTAGAGTTTTAAAACATTCTATTTATCTTGGGAATCAACAATTCAAAGTCAAATTTTCACTGGGCACGATGATCCTAAAATGTGTCTTTGGGTTCTGGTTGCTGCTGTCAGTCTGTGAAAGCACATGAGAGACACGTTCTCCAACTGCTTGCCACTTCACGCTGTCTCTTGTTATCCCCAATTATTACAAATGTGTTCATTTTTCATGTCCCTGCAACTTTGCTCCCCCAAACCAAAATACTTTTAAGGACCAAATGCACTACAACTGATATGTAGAGAGTGCTGGATGGAACTTCAACTGCTTAAAATATAGATAGATAGATGCTGCTGCTGCAAGGTTTTAGGGCTACTATGTGATTCTGCTAGAAAGAGTAGATTTCACCATTGAGCAATAAATGAAACGGAGTTTGCAGGCCAAAGTCAAGAATTCTAGCCATGAAGCTAGTTTGTGGAGTACATAGTATTTGAGGTGTTCAAAAATTCAGGGACTGAGCAATTACTTTGCTGTTCTCTGCTTAACAGTATTTAATATAGAACACTGCCTGGGAAGGCCTGTTGTTTTTCTATACACCTTCCTCTTTGTGTGAATGAGTTCAGTAGATTTCTGACAATTTGATTATCATACTTTGATAACATAATAAAGTGAATCAAATGCTAAATGTTTCCTGTGCCTCTTTTGTGCTTTTCAAACACAGAATATTTAACAGCAACCGTCTGCTCTACAGCATGCAGTTTACAGACCTTGCCCAGAGAGCTCATAACAAAGAAGGGCACTGTAGGTGATGGACAATACTCAACTGGCAACTGGTTGGTTCACTCTTTACCTGCACATGCTCTGAAGGCTCGTCATCAGGTTTATTCATGTGGCGCTTTTCAAAATCATGCCCAAACCAGCTCACAAAGACAGAGAACAGATTGACTTACAGGTACAACAAAGCCATACTAACAAAAACACAAGTTTAGGGAACATAATATGAAATACACTCAATACAGCTGCAGCAGGAACAGTTCTTGCACTTGGAGTCAACCAGGGCACAGCTTTCCTAAAGCAACTGAGAATGGGCCTGCTGGCACCAGGCCTTCCAGGACTCTCTGGGCACATGATGAAGGAACTTTCCTGAAGCTAAAGAGGTTTGGGGTCAGTATTTCGATGGGGGGGGGTCACCATGGACTTTTGTCATTATGATCTTGGAAGACGTTCAGTAGGGCTACTTCTGGGGTGAGCTCTAATATCTGTTTAGTTATTTTGCATATCTCTTGTAGGACTGCTGTCCAGAAGGGTTGAATTTTATGACATTCCCACCACATGTGGAGGTATGTGCCTTTTAAGGTGCAGCCTCTCCAACAACTTGGTGAGGTTCCTAGGTGTATCGGCACCAGTTTCTATGATGTTAAGTACCACCTGTAGGTGAATTTCTGAGTGAGTTTCCCTTTTTTGGGTGATAATGGACTTAAATGGAGGTTTAGACCACATTCTAGTCCATTGGGTGGGATTAATTTCATAGCCTATGTTGTGCTCCCATTGTTCTTTGATTGTGTCAAGGGGGTTTGTGGGATTTTGGAGCAGTATTTTGTATATTGTGGATACCATCCCTTTGCTGTGTCCCTCTGCTGTCGGGAGAAGGTTTTCAAAGATTCCCAAGGGCCTAGTAGCTGCTGATTTTACTGCTGGATTGTTTAAGGCGGCATGTAGTTGACCGTGTGTTAGCCCAAGGTATTTGGGTGTCCCCTACTTTGTCTTGTATTTCTTGTGTTGGTATGGGTTTGTTGTTTTTGTAGTAGTATTTTAGACAGTGTAGGCCATTGGCTTACCAAGTTTTAAGGTGTGTGTTGGAATAGTGGGTGATAGGCCAGGGGGGTTAGTGGAGGTGGGGATAGTTTGCCTACTTTCCCCTTCAATGCTTTAAGCGTGGACAGTGTGAACCTGTTCAGTGTTGTGGGGATTTTCTTTAGTTTGTTTTGGATAAATGGGGATGCTGTTTTGGGGATGTTTTCGATGGTGTCTCTCTCCAAGTGGACTCATTGTTTCGTCTTGTCTTCTAGAATATACTGGATTATGTGATGTACTTGGTTGATGATGCAATATGATTCTCAGAGTTCCACTTGGCCTCAGAGCTCCACTTGGCCATTGGTGGGGTGCTCCTGGTTCCGGCGGGGTTGAGGCTGCTGGGGAGGCTGGGGTTTCTGTGTAGCCTCCCTGGTTGTTGCATTGAGCACCCCTGGTTCCCCACTGACAATGGCGTTGGCGGTGTGTGGCCAGCCAGGTAGTGCAGTTGATGCTGGTGGTTCACAGGAGCTCTGTGCAGCTGAGGTGCTTGCCATCTTCCCTTGCTGCAGTTCCGCCAAATGCCACTGCACCCTTTTGTTGGAGGACAGAGTTGTGGGTGCCACGTGGCCTGTTCTGTACCCCCATAGTTATCTTGCTGCCCTCTGATGCAGCTGGGGAAACTTTTCCCCCTGGAAGGCCACATTCTATACGGGGAAACCTCCAAGGGTTACATGCCAGTGGTGGGTGGGACCAGATGCAAAAGTGACCAAAGCAACAAAAGAGAGTTTTACCTGGTTTCTATGCATACCTCTATTATCCATCCTGGCAAGCCAGATACATTATCAGAGTTTAAGGTCACATTAAAACAAGTGACGGGGGTAGGAACAGGACTTGGTGGGGTAGAGACTCATAGAGGGGCTGCATTTGGCCTGAGGTTTTCCACCACTGCAGCGGAGGATACTTTTCCATTGCCAGCATTGTAATAGGATTCACTTGCCAGTTTAGTCAGCTTCCGTATGAGGAATTGGGGGGGGGGGAGGTGTGGCATATTGTCCTTTGCTATAGGCTGTGAAATGTCTTGGGCTGGCCTTGGACACTGTTTTAGATTTGCTTTGACTGTTGGTTTACCAGGCTTTGAGAGGTGGCAGTTTTGTGAAATAGGATCCCTGCTTTCCAGCATTTTAGCAGGTGCTGCTGATCTCGCTCAGGAGGAGTCTGCAAGATCAGCCACTGAGTTTCTCCCCACCTCACACTTTTAACTCTTTGGGTTAATCGTCTCATAAAACACTTCTTTCCCCTGCCAGGAATGAGGGAAAGAAGCCATTTTTCTCATTTCTGATGCCCCTCCTATGCATTTTACATAAGCACATTACAGTGTATGCCAGGATCTGTTTGGTTCTTTGTCCAAGGTGTTCCAGAGCCGAGGTGCACATGACACATTTTTGGAACAGAGCGTGATCATTTTCAGCAGCTGAGGGCTTGCTAAATCCATTGGTGAGACAACAGCTGTGTCCTCTGCCTTTCCAGGAAAAAGTGGTCACCTGAGCCTTGTTTCTGCAGAGATTGGGCAACCCTTCTGAGCTGCGTCATGTTCAAGAGCACCTGATCCCTCACTGTTCTGAACAGAACCTTGCTCAGCTCCTGTCAGCTTTGCCCTCACAATCCGTTTAAAAGGTGCTCTCAGAATGTTTCCCAGTGCCTAACAAATCCCTCTCTCCTCTCCCCTTTCTCTTGTCTAATCCCTGCATTGAGACAATGAAGCTGTGCCTGTCTACCTGGTCCTGTGCATGGAACCAGTAACATTTCAGAGAAAGCTACCTTGGAGGTCCTGGCTTCCTGCATCTCCAGGTAACACTCGGAATGCCCCACCTGAAACCCCAGATACCTGGTGCCTGTCAGTGCAGACAATACTGAATTAGATGGGCCAGTGTTCTGATTCAATGTAAGGGAGCTTTCTATGCTGACACACCATGGTATCCTTCGCCTCGGGTAGCAAAATATATTGGACTGGCTCTGAGCTCACAGCACTTTCCCTACTGTATCTCACTCCTTCATGTAAAATGGACTGCTGGGAAGAGCAAAGAGGGGCATTGAACAGAGCAATCCAACCTCTCTTGATAGATACAACCGTTTCTGACTTGTAAAGGTAACTGTTGGATAGCTGGAATAAGTTTGCTTCTGTGGCCAGTAGAGGGCAGTGTTTCACTTGAAATGCTTGAATCTTAGATCTGTCATCAAGTGGGTGAGGTGGTGGTTTTTCCATCCCTGGCTTCTACAGGTGAAAGAGTGATGAAAGACTTCAAGGTGAAGAGCAACGCTGCTAATATTTATTATTTATATTGTACCTACATCCAAACGCTGTGCAGGGGGAATGATGCAAGTGAGGCAGCCCAGGAACAGCCGTGCTGAAGATGGGGAAGAAATTCTATTCAATCCAGCATTTAAAGCTGAATTCATCAAATTTGCACCTTCTGCAACAATATGAAAATAGAAACACTGCCATCCTTAGAAATTTGCACTTATCCAAATTTTGCAATGCAGTTCTCCGTCTCAGCAATGTTTGCAAAAATGCATATATAAAAATGAATATATTTCTGGAAATAGCAAATAAACATGCAGTATATTAGGCCACATTGTTTGCAAAAAAGGCACATTAGTCAAAACTACATACAAAAATGTGTTTATTAGGAGATGCCCTAAAATGCTGAATAATTTTCATGTGGAATTTTTTTTTAATGCAAATTGTTGCAGAAATGTAGAGAACTAAATTTAGTGGAAAGAATGAGAAACCAAGATAAGTGAAATTTACAGGTCCTTCCATCCCTAACAGAATTACCAGCTTCCAGTGTTTCTTAAAGGTGGAAAGTGAATGGGCTACCTGGTGGAAGGAAATGGACTGACAGGTGGAAGGAAATGATAGATCTGGAAGGGTCCTAAGAGGGCATTTAGTCCAACCCATACTCAATGCAGAAGGCAGCATGGGAGATATGAATGTAAGAAAATAAAATTCCTGACATGACCACTGAGTGTTTGCTTAAACATCTCCAGTGAAGCACAGCTCCCCAACTCCTTAAGCAGACAGTTTCACTGTCAAGCAGCTCTTACTGCTGGGAAGTTTCTTCTTATGTTTAGAGGAAATCAGATGTTCCATATATCTCAAAGGTTTATGGGGCTTTAAAACAAATAAAGTTTCTTATCTCTTCCTTGTCTCTTGAACTTGAAGCATTTTTACCCCCCCCCCTTCAATTGAAAAAGGAGCCCAGTATGAATTACAGAGAACAGAAATAAGATGGCCTCTGGTCTCAGGTTTATAATCTAAAAGACCTGACACAAAAGCAAAAGGCGTTGGGAGGGAGGAAGAAAAGTGAAAACTCCAGGCACCAGTTCTTAGTTAGCGAAGTACAGAAAGTAGTCATTCAACAGAACAGAGAGCTGGCACGCCCCAAATCCCTCTGAGGGAGAAAATGAGATGCAGAAAAGTACTGACCTGATAATTACATAATTAACCATGGTTGCTCACAGCAAATGGCTATGCTGGAAATACAGATATCCTTGCACAGTCAACTAATTAGCATGTGTTGGGTGATGAAAATCCATGGTGTAAATTCAGTCCACAAATGCCAGAGCAATGAACCTCTAGATGTGCTACAAATCAGTGGTTTCCCATTGCAGCCTCTCTTTGAAATTCCTTAATTCTGGGGTGGCTACCTTAAAGCAGTTGCAATTAGAGAGCCAGGTTGGTGTGGTGGTTAGAGAGAGAGAGAGAGAGAGAGACCTGGGAGACCAGGGCTTGACTCACCACTCAGCCATGAAGCTCACCCTGAGAAGACAAGATCAGGTAACTCCTTCCATGGGGATTTTTCAGAGTGGGGAATCAGGCTGCAGGGAAATCGCAAATAGAGAAACAACCCTCGACCATCATGCAATCATAAGGTAATCTCAAAACCTCGCACCCACCAACATTCTAAAATTCTCAAGGAGGCAGCAAATGGAAGCCTTTTTCACAAGGCAAGAGCTTTTGAGACTCTGGAAGACCAGTCTGCACTGCACATTCACATAATGTATAATTTAGTGCATTTGGTTTATTTATTGTTCCAAGTATATGTCTCTGTCTAAGCCCCATGGATTTCAGTGGATCTACACTAGACCTGACTAAAAGTCTAGATTCAACACACAGACATTAAAAACAAACAAATCAGCCAGTTGCTGTTTCCCAGAAAAACTGCACCATTTCCCCTTGATTCAGGGGAGAGGAGCTTGCAAATCATCCTACATGTTCCACATAACTAATACCACCACAGAAAGAATCACCAAGCTTTATGAAATGCATGTAGTATTCCAGGAAATCCGTCCACCCAAAGAGGAATTTTGTAGCATTCCTCAGAGTCTCGTTAGAGATCCCAAATCGCCAACCATGTTTATCCAATCTTTTATGCAGCCCTGAAACAGGATGCAAATCTTTTTAAAGGGGTGTGGGAGAAAGCAGAGCAGCATATATTTCTGGATAGACTGGATTTCTTTAGAATTAATTAAAACCTGAATGTCGGTAAGACAAAACTTCCTTTGGGAGTTTGACAGAGTCTGAAACCTGGGGGGTGGGAGGGAATGTGTTCAAAGCTCCACACCAATATAAAATTGCTAAGTTCCTCCCAGCTCTCATTTGTACATCTGACAGGCTTGTCTTGCCGACGCTTCTAATAGAAGCTTACTGTAGCAGAAACTCAGCTGGCATGTTCAGGAAATTTCAGCGTGATTAAAAATGAACGGGGATAGAAATTAAATGCCACCACTGTCCTTATGCAGCAGCTGGGTTTACCCAAGCGGCGAGGACTCCTACACAAAGGTGAAACAATTCTCACTGGGAGCTGCCAGATAAACGGTGACGTCGGGCTACAAGTGGGCCATGTTCATGTTCCGTATGAGATATTTCACCTGACACTTGGAATGCATTCTCTCTCTCTCTCTGTCTCTCATCTATACTGCCAAGAAGAGTGTTAAAGATGGAAAAAAGGGACACAAGCAAATTCTCTTCTCCTTGTTGATGCTGGACATTTTCCAGAAGACTCTTCTGAATACTTTCCAAACATTCTGCATATACTTGATGACTGCATTTGACCATGATATCAAGTGGTATTCGATTTCTGCATCTGATATTTGCTAATACAGCACTTAGAAGTTGACATGTGGCACTTTTATACGCTTGACAGTACTGGATGGCTGACATGCAACAGTCTATAGTATCTGTCAAGGCAAGCAAAGTGGCAGTTCTGTGGTCTTGGAGGGCTTCCCAGGAGGCCACAGAATAGGTGCCGCATCAAAGACAAAAGGCTCTGGTGAAAGAGGGAGACCCAATGTTGGAATCTCCCTCTGTCTGCTGGTTTCTCTGAAATCCTAAAGCTGGTAGTACCAAAAAGAGGCAAGCTGGGGACATGCCAGGAAGCAGAGGCTCTCTCCAACATGCCCCCACAAACAGGAAAATTTAGACGCACTTCTAAACCAATGTCTCTATTGTTTCTGATGAGAGGGGACAGGCAGACACAATAGTGTTCCTCCACTCTTTCTCAGTATCTGGCCTGCTCACAGAACTCCCTCCCATTATATATTAGACAGGGACCATCTCAACAGTCTTTTTTTGTGCCAGTTGAAGAAGTTCCTTTTTAAACAAGCTTTTAAGAGATGATTTTCAAACTAGACCTGTATTGAACTTAACATTGCTTTTATATATGAGATCGTTTCGGTTGTTTTGCTAAATAGCTTTGGAATGCTTTATAGGAAGTGATTCATAAATGGAATGGAATGGAATAAATAATAAATAAGAATGCCATTTCAGGAGAGAAAATGTGTGTGGGGCTGTCTATCCTCTGTGTATTTCAGAACCTACTTTATCATCCCATTAGGAACACCAGTTTGTCTTCAGCTTTTATCATTATCTTTTAATTGGAAACACAAAGAGACTTACATAGGAGTGTTACCATTTGAATTGCTAGTCTGAAGTAGGAATACCATCAAAGGGAAGAGAAGGAGTGCCTAGCTTCTGCTTGATTATTTTCCTCATTTTCCCTTTCTTTCTGAACCAAAAAGCCCCAAATATGGTAACCTTTCCTCTTTGAGGAGTTGCTCCAGCTCCTAGATCATTTCGGTTTCCTGTTTCTTTCATTATTTTGCCCTCAAGATCTCAGATTACATGACACAAACGTTTCTTTTCTGCAGCTTGAGGGTGTTGAATTGCAATTCAGACTTTTGCAACCTACTTGTGCGCAGCATATAGTAAATTGCTTAAATCTGCAACGTTTTCTTCCTTTCCACATTCAGGCTGTTGCACAAACAAGCCCAGGAGTCAATGGCAATGTTAAATTATAAATGCAACAAGAACAAAATTGCCATCTTCTTTCCCCACAATGCTCTTCAGCTGTCATTGAGAATCACTGGTGGGTGCTTTGATAGCCGGGTGGAATAGCTTTCTCCCTTGAAGGAGAGCAAGTGCCCTGCTGGCTTTAGGGAGCCAGCTGAACACGGGCTGGGAGGCATTCTGCACAGCATCAGAAACTGGGTGTGGGTGGAGTGGGGAGCTACAGTATGCCTTCATTGCCACACAAATTGCAGGAGCTCCTTGCTTCAAGGCCAAGCCTCCTTGGCTTTCTCTTTCCAAAGCATCTATACCACCAAGGGCACAAACTAACCCAAGGCTTTCAAGTAAATGGGATGGCAGCAGATTATCTCTGTGCAAAGTGATATTAATATGAGAACGGGCTTGGAGATATTATTATTATTATTGATTTAATTTGTGTACCACCCTATACCTGCAGGTCTCAGGGCGGTTCACAGGATAAAATCATAATTCAGACACAGAATTCATAATCAAAAACCAAGAACAACCCAATACCCTCCCAACACATTTTAAAAGGGCATTGAATATCAGCTGGGGTCTGCATGCAAAGCAAGTTGTGGAAAGCTGCCCCCAAGAGCCAGCAGCATGATGAATAATGTGTCTGACTATCGATCAGAAGATTCCATATCCAACTTCTGGTTGGCTCAGGATGGATATAACTTTAAAACCGTTGTTGGTGTAGTGGTTAGAGAGTCCAACTAGCACCTGGGAGACCAGGGTTCAAATCCCCACTCAGTCACAAAGCTCACTGAGTGACCAAGGGCCAGTCACTGCCTCTTAGCTTAGCCTGTTTCACAGGGCTGTTGTAGGAATCAATGTGGGAGGTGGAAAGCCATGCCCACCACCTTGAGCTCCTTGGACAAAAAGGTGGGACAGAAATGCCATAAAGTAAATAAAGATGGTTTGAGGGGCAAAAGAATGCAAGTGTGCTTGTGTGTTGATTTCTGGAGCAAACTGCTCCTGTAATTGCTGCTTCCTCTTTCTCTCTGCTCTTCTTTTCAAGGTGACAACAGTCCCTGCCAAACGCTCACCTGCCATTGCGAGAGAGCGGCCATGATGTGCTTCACAGGGGCACGCTATATTGAAAAACACAAGAACGTGGGCAAGAAGAAATGTTGTCAGTGATGACATTTTCATGGGATGGGATTTTGGCGGGGGAGGGCAGAGTGGGGTGGGGAGAAAGAGAGACTTAATTTATGGCAGCAAGGCCTGAACCCCCCTGGGAGGCTTCTGCAATGCCTCTCCTGCACTGCAGCTTCCTTTTGGAAGGAGAGAGGCCCAGCTCTGCTGCTGCTGCCAGCCAGCCAGAAATGGGGAATCGGTATCTACAAAAGCAGGTTGGGACCAGTGTAAGGAAGGGAGGTTGGGGTGTAGGGAGTAGGGCTGCCATACGTCCGGATTTTCCTGGACATTACCGGGATTTCAAAGGTGGAATTGGCATCTGGGGGGAATTTCCTGGATGTTAGGCAAGTCAATTGGAAAAAAGCACATTTTAAAAGGCATTTTTTGTGTTTCCTAAAAACTTTTGGCTGTTCTGGTTCTTACTTTTTGAAATACGGCAACCCTAGAAAGGGGTAAGTTCCACCCTTCTGGTTCTCTTCCTTATCAGAAAGACCAGCTAACTTCTGCATGCAGCTGCCTGGTCACCCTCATCTCCTGACTCCATTGCCTTGGGTATAAGTAGGCACTGAATCCTGCTCATAGGAAAGGGCCTTCTCTGGCTTGACTGCTGTGTCCCATGTGGCTCCTTCCTGCTTCCCCCTATGTCCTTCTACTTCAAAATATATGAAGAGCCCTTCTGGATTAAGCCCAAGATCCACGTGGTCCTCCTTCCTAGTGGCCCACCAGATGTCTCTAGGAAGCTCATAAACAGGACATCAACATCCTGTTGTTCCCTGAAATACATGGAACCTAGGAGTTGTAAAATACCATGCAGTCACAATTGTTGTCACTAGATGATGCTAGTGATAGCAGAGCGGCTACATAAGATGTACCAAGTGTTCTTTGTTACACAATGATCTCAGAGTTTGTGCCAGCTCCTTCCTGCACAACACCCACAACTGAACATAGTGCTCTAGTGACTGGTATGTTGTGTGCAGCAGCTCTGCTGGGGTCTGAATAACAAGGTGAATAGGGGTGATCCGGGGGCTCCTTCTGTTGAAGTGTGACCTCAGTTACTATTACATTGTCCAACCAGATGCCCATGAGATGCTGACGCTGGAACCATCACAGGTAGTAGCCACAGATATCCTCCTCCTCCATGAAAATCCACCCACTTTTTTTTCTAGCCCCACCCACCAATGGGAATGTGTCCCTTGAGCTGAAGAAATGTTCCCCATCCCTTGGCTTAAAGAGAAGCAGTTTTCAATTAGTCTGGACAACATTAAGACTGCAGTCCAGCACACCTGGCAGCAAAGAATTGGGTTGACACCTGAGACCTGAGAAGAAGACGTGGCTGAGAAGGAAGTCTCTGCTAGGAGTGGGTGCACCTCAGTTAGTCCCCTCCCTCAGGGTAACTGATCCATTGCTCTGCAGGACCACGGACATGGCTTCTGTGCCTGCCTGCAGAAGCAAAATTAAAATGCTTCCATGGAAACGACAGATTGCTTCTCTTATGCCCAATAATTCTTTTGTGCCAACCCAGAGATGATTTGGCCAATGCTATTATTTCCGCGGCCTGTGTGGCAACGTGCAGACAATGGATTTATTTTGCGAGGGGCCATCGCTAGGGATGAAAGAAAGCAGCAATCTGATATGTTGATCTCCCTGCCATTGTCCTCCTTGAAATGGGAAATTAAAAGCTGCACGTCTATTGACTCCCTCCCTCTCTCTCCCCGCTGCTTCCTTTTTCTTTGAATTAGCATAACCCATCAAAAGAGGAGCAGGCAAATCAGGTTCATTTTAATAGCAAGGGGTGCACACAAAAGTCAAGGCTTGTACACTTGCGTAAGACGCCATTCAGTGTAGAAGCTGCACTAAGTAACTTTGGATGCATGCACACCATACATTTTAAAGCGCATTCCCCGTCACCCAAGAATCCCAAGAACTGCAGTTTGCTAAGTGTGCTGGGAGTGGCAGCTCTGTGGGAGGAAGACTGCAGCTCCCAGGATTCTTCTGAGGAGAGGGAGTCATGTGCTTTGGATGTATGGCGTGGATGCATACATTGTTGGCCATCTGTCAGGGGGTCTTTAGTTGTGGTTCCTGCATTGCAGGGGGTTGGATGAGATGACTCTTGGGGTCCCCTCCAACTCTATGATTCTATGTCCTTACCCAGACAGGATGAAGCAGAGATGGAGCAAAGGTAGAGTCAATTATGTACATAGGCAAATTCAGAGTCCAGACCAGCCTTTCTCAACCTTGGTTCTCCAGATGTTCCTCAACTACAACTCCCATCATCCCTGACCACTGGTCTTGCTAGCTAGGGGTGATGTGAGTCCCAGGCTGCATTTCTTAGTACAGAAAGTATTGATCTGATGTGCAGAGATTTTTCCTATTTTAATTAATTCAAGAGGGTTCTGGAAGCTTCTCCGTGTGAAAGAAACAAGCGGAAGGTTCATGATGTTTGGGTTATTCCTTCAGAGAAGCTGAGTACAACTGGCTTAAACTGGTTCTGTTGTCTCTTCTGTCAAGGTCATGCTGGCTATAGTAGTAAGGCCAGAAGGAGCCTGGGTTTCACTCTCTCTTTCTGTCTTTCTTTCCTTCTGGTGTGGTGTTCTGTATATGGTGTTAAGTTTTAGTCTTATTATAAGTTACTGTGATATTAAGCCTCCTGCAGCTGGATTTCTTATGGACAGTGCCAATCCTGAATGTATTGGGTTAGTGACCATTATGCTCATTTGCCTTCAGTAGCAGTGAAGCTCTGCTGAATGAAATACAATTGCCTCTGGTCTATTTGGGGGGAATCTTGCAACGTGCTTAAGTTTTTACTCTGCTAACTATACGTTGGAGTAATGCTCTGGATCAATATTGAGTAGAATTCCATGACAGGGAGCTGTAGTCCAAGAGCATCTGAGGACCCAAAGTTGAGAAAGGCTGGTCTAGACTTTGTGACCTTACAGGGGCCTCCTCTTTTGATGGCAATGTGCAGGGCCGGCTCTACTATTAGGCAAAGTGGAACAGCTGCATCAGGTGTCATGGAAGACACTAGCCCAGTGCCAGGGCTGAAGTAACATTCAGCTGCCAGGGGGAGAGAGACAATGGGTTGGATCCAGGAGTAGTGTTGGTGTAGAGTAGACTCTTCCCCTGCAGAGGAATCCCAGAGCATCCTCAGTCTTGAACATATTGATACTTGGAGAGAGGGAGCAAAACCCAAAAAACATATTCATAACTGAAAACTGAACAGTATCAGCTTAAAACCAGTACTGTGTTTCTAGCTTCTAGCTTTCTACCATCTCCTTTGTTTAAGCTGTAGGTCAAGAACCCATTTGAAGCACAGATTTTCCAGACTTTAAAGAACTTGTCTGACCTGAACTTTTCAGCATCAGTTGCTGTGCCGGCTCTGAATAATATCTGAATGCAAACAAAATGCTTTGAAGAAAAAAATGAAAAAGAAAAGAGGGAGGGGGGCGCTCTAACAAATCTGGCTGAGCCTGTTGGGTAGCATTCAACAGTCTTTCATTACCATGGTAACACCTGATTGTCAGAGTTGATCAGATCTCTCTCTCTCTCTCAGAAGCAAATCTGCTCACTCTTTAATCTGGGTCTCCTCAAGTCAATGGGATGCTTGGTCCCTATCTTTTAGGAAAGCAACATCTGCACATCCTCCATTTCCAGTGTGACCCTTGTGAGTGATGTCAGCTCTGGAGTCTGGCTGGAATGCACACAGAAACAATTTCCTTTGTAGCTCCCCCCCCCCCCCCGGTACTTCTTCCAGAGATGCTAATTAGCTGGAAAGCCTATGTTAACATGGGGCATGTTTCAATTTCTTTTCCCACCAACATGCATATTTCAGTTAGTGGCACCCACGTGAATCTTCCCTGTTGATCCCTTCTTAATTTAGATCCTCCCTCGGCCTATGATTAAAGTATGTGAAGATTAGAGATGAGTAGAAGCCACGGATAATTCTTGTCACCCTTCTTGAACCTCTCTTTTGGACACAGAAAAGCCCTCGAGAAAGTTCTGCTGGATCGCAATTCCAGCTGACACTCCTCACAAAATTTACAAAAGGCTCGAGTGTCTTTTCCAACATTAGGCCAATAATATCTTTATTGTACCCAGTGACTAGTCTTTGTTATCCCTAAATGTTTGGCCATGGGTACGTTTGTGTTACACAGAATGAAAAGAGCTTTAGAACTCTCTGCCTTGGGGGGACAGTTTGAGTATACGTGTTTTCACCTATATACAGAACCTTTGGAACCAAACTTCCATGTAATTTGTGGTCATATTGCATACAGAGGGTTGTCTTCCTTAAAGTAGAACCCATGGCCACCTTAGGCAGAAGTCAAAGCCATGAAACAGGTTACAAAGTGGCTCTATTCCATTTCCATTCTGGTGCCTTAATGCTTTAATGGTTCTCTAGAGGCTTTTAACATGCATGGCTTGAGGATGCTTCAAAACAGATGAGGTTCACACAGCAATCAGCAAGAAACCTCACAAAAACTTTAAGAAGGAGAGGTCAGCGTTAAGTTGAAGGAAGTCTAAATGGGATGAAATGGGTTCAGTTGCTCCTGCCTGTTCTCTTCTGCATAAGGCAGCAGCACCAAAGCAGGTGATGCAGCTGCAAAGATGTTAATTGCAAGCATGAATTCCTTAAAGTGTCCTTCCTTTACCTTCATGCATGTCACAGGAGGCATCGGCGGAAGCCCGGCATTTGTCAATGGACATTTTAAATGTTTGTGGCCGAATTTACACACAAAACGAAGTGCTGAAACATTTATTGGATTGTACCACTTCAGGGGGAAAGGTTGGGGTTTCATATTTCAATTCCCCCCCTTGGGAACACCGCCTTCTATTGTACAGAGCAAAACTGCCGAGGAGAAAGCTATATTGTGTGTATGAGTTTATTTGAGAGATGTGTTGGCTTCAGGGAAGCAGGTAGCTTGCTGTGCCTTCCTCTCCCACCACTAGAGGGCACACTATCTACTTTTCCACATTGAGCTCTCCTATTTGTCAATCTCTCTCCCGTGATAAGTTGGGAAAGAGTTTCATTGGCTGAGAAGGGAAGACGAGGGTTGTAGAATGTGGCCATCCAGACATTGTTGGACTACAAGTCCCGGCAGTCCCAGCCCGGCAGTCCCAGGCCACAGTTCTTCCTCTCTGGTGCAGAGGATTCTTTCCTCCAACTTTATTGTCTTAAAGGGAGACAATTATTTTCTTTTCTCTAGGATCTGCTTCATTCTTTCATTACAACATCGACACCCAACTTTTCCTCCAAGGAGCTTAAGGGAGTGTGCATGGTTCTCCCTCACTCTATTCCCCACCTCACAACAACCCTGTGAGGTTAGGTTAGGTTAGGTTAGGTTGAGAGACAGTGGGTAAGCCAGTGAGCTTTCATGGCAAAGTGGGGATTTGAACCCTGGTCTCTGAGGTCTTAGTATGACGCTCTAACCACCATGCCACACTTCCTTCTCTAGATGGGCAATGCTGGTTTCCTGCATTCTTATTGCAACAGAGGGTTTGGACTAGCTGACCCTTTGGGTCCCTTCCAACACTCCAATTCTGTGATTCTTTGAGAGATCTGTAGACTGAGGCCTCCTGCCAACCTAGCAGTTCGAAAACACACCAGTGCAAGTAGATAAATAAGTAGCACTGCAGCGGGAAGGTAAATGGCATTTCTGTGCGCTCTGGCTTCTGTCACAGTGTTCCATTGTGCCAGAAGTCGTTTAGTAATGCTGGCCACATGATCTGGAAAGCTGTCTGTGGACAAACGCCGGTTCCCTCAGCCTGAAAAGTGAGATGAGCGCCACACCCCATAGCCGCCTTTGACTGGACTTAACCGTCCAGGGTTCTTTTGCCTTTTACCTTAGACTGAGGCGTAAATATCCAGATGTCCTTAATTCTTCTCCCCACCCCAGCCCTAGCAATTCTGTCAGGCAAACTTGTACAGAGATTGAAGTTAATTAAAAGTGCAATTGGGGATAGGGAATATACCGTGACATTTTTATTTTATTTTATTTTAATTGCCTGGTATGTGAAGAAAGTGTGAGTCATGCTTTGCTGAGCAAAACAGACAACATTAGCACCGGCTGAGAAGGCAATTATTTTTATCAAGAGCAATTCCAACACACACACACACACACACACACACACACACACACACACACACACATCTCTTCTTTCATTTCGCTTGTTCAACATTCAAACACCATGTGCAGAAAGCACTGCCCCTGTAGCATACCAGCACTCCTTCTGGTTGAAACTATTTAACAAAGAAAACAATGAAGAATGGAGTTAATATTCAAAATGAGGAAAGAAGCTCACAAGAATCCACCCCCCGCCCCGTTTCCCAGTAGCCTTCAGTATGACCAAAGGATTTGCTAATCTGGTCCTCATCAATTCTGCATTCTTCTTCTGACTTTTTGAAATGCCTTGTATCCTGCTGCCCTACTGTAGATATTAATATTGCACAGCTTGAAGCAATAGGATGAATAAAAACTGACTTCTCTTGGAATAAAAAAATTGTCCAGACCCATAAATATGATTCAAAAGCTGTACTAACAGAACTTGTTCCAAAACAGATACAAAAACAAATACATCCAAATAGTTGTATAATATTATGTGCATGTTCCGCACAGGTTCACCTTCTTTCAAATTTGAAGTAACTCCAAACAGACCTAAAATCAAAGGTATGCCTGTCCCCACAGCCTCCATTAACCTGGAGTTGTTTTCTTTTCAGGAAAGACCTCACTATCACATCCTCTGTTATTTGAGAGAAAAGCACAGAGATTTGCAACTGAAAACCCTCTCACATGATTTGAAGTTAAATACCAGATGAGAGCGCAGAGAACATCCTATGTCAATTATCAACCCACTTAGGTACACAGAGAGCTCTTCGTTAACCTCAAGGGATTTTTCCATGTTAAACCTTCAGCAATATACATTCAAACACATACAGAGCTATTTTCCATTTCAATGCCAATTAAACAATTATACTTAACATACCCAACGCCCCAAGCTAGCTGAGTGTCCTCTCAACAACATGCATGTGAACTAGGTACGATCTTGAGGGAATCAGAGTTGTCAGCAGCCATAGGGACGAACACTGTGACCAGGTGAGCTACAGATGTGTCTCCTCTCCCTTCCTCTTGGACCAAACGGTCCTTCAAAGAGAGGATCCCTTCAAATACAGGCTGCCCTTTGACAGCCCTCCAAATTGAGGACCATCTTCTGTAACATAGAACATGTGGCCACCATCATCCAGGCTGCCTGCCACTTTGAGGGGGCCCACTCTCTGGTGGATCAGCGCCCCCTACTGCACATCAGTGGACTTATTACAGAAGGGAGCAGCAGCATCACATCAATAGACAACAGGCCATGGGGTCTGCCATTTTAATTTTGCAAAATGGACTGGAGTGTTGTGGGGGGGGGGAGCAATGCTTAAATGGGAGCCCAGAGAAGGTGTGAGCTCTGGGACTCTAGGGGTGCAGCTTGCTGACCCTGGGCCTGGCTGAGGTTTGGAAATTTGATGGCAAAGCCATGTTTGCAACTCTGTAATGTTGAAAATAGCTACATACCATGCGTGGGCTTTTTGGTTCACTAAAGAAGAATGAATTATGCATATCAGTCTGTACCCTTGTCTACCATGTTATACAAATGAGATGTTCGCATTATATTTTCCAAGGAGAGCCCTAAAAGCTGATAGCTTTTTTATTTTTAGCAAACCAATTTAGGGTGCTTTGTAGTAACTGCAGCTGTCAGCACTTCCATCTTAGCTCTTTTAGCGGTTTTAACAATTCAGGTGCATAATTGCTGAAGTTCAAACACTACTAATGATTCCCTGCATTTGCAACAATTCACCGTGTATGCATAGAAGACTTTCTAAAAAGTGCCTCTTGAAACCTCACAGAACCTGCAGCTGATTATAACATTAGCCAAAAGCTTTGGATTGTCCAGCTGTTAACTCTTCACAGGTAAATATTTAAGCACCTTTCTCATCCCAAAATACCCTCAAGTCTTTCTCTCTCCCCCCCCCCCCCCGCCAAAGGACAAGATGAATAGATGCTCAGGACTACACCTAACATCCCCAGCCAGCTGGGCTATTTTGGGCTGGCTGAGGCCGATAATGGGAGTTGTTGTCCAAAATAGTTAGAGAGCCCCAGATAGGCAAAGACTGGGCAGATGAACCATTCATCCTTCTAGGCTTATCTCTACCGGAATAAGAAATCTATTCTGCATAACACTCTCTGTGTCTCTCTGTGAGTATATTGACTGTTCACTTTTCAGATTTATAGTATGTGGACCAGCTGGTTATAACAGATTAGGAGTATTTTTCAGACATGGGTAACACAAAGACTTATCCATTTAACCCCTTAGAGTGTGGTATACTTGAAAACCAGAGGTTTGCAAATATAGGTTTGCTCAGCCTTGCAAGAAGCTCATTCCCATATTTCTTTGGTAGGGACTTCAGCTGGGGGGAGGAAAGATTGCTAAGGGGCTGACATGGGTTTCTGCTTTTCTAGAACAGGCTGGGATCTAGCCTGAAGAGTCTGGTTCCTCTCTATCTCATGTCAAACAAATGAGATTCATCAGACTTTATTCACTCCAGAACAGAGGCTTTGAGTTCCACCCAACATTGCTTTCTAGGCATGGGTCTGAGTGGCTTTGCCTTTGCTCCCCCACTTTCCCTCGGCTCCTTAACAGTAAATTGGAGCAAACCGCAACCAGTGGAGAACCCGATTACCATTTGTTCCGATTCAGTACTAAGCAGAATGGTGTCCCCAGGGAAAGCGGAGGGACAAATGGACTTTTGGATGAACCCTCAGCCCAACACTCTAACCACTGCACCACCACACACGAATAATGCCACCGGATGTAGGTATCAGAACAGGCTGAGGGATCTCCTCATGCAAAACGTTTTGGGAGTCACAATACCTTTGTGACATCATGCAGATCAGCCAGTTAGACTTCCTTGCTTTGTGATGCCTTGCTCTTCCCTTGATGAAAAAAGGGAAGGGAACTGGGAACACATTCTGCAGCACATACGGGAAGGCAGCACTAGATGGCGATACAGACTGCAAAATGCAAATACAAAACCAAGGCATTTCGCATTTCTGGCCCCAGAAAAAAGCTGATTCCCTTGCAGTCCTGCTTTTTTACTCTCCATCTACCGCCTTCCATCTTTATTTTTCTGGGAGAATGAACTGAAATGCACATTTGGCAACTTGCTCTCTCATCATGGATGCATGCAAGAAGTGGTACCTAATTAAAGACCCCTTTCTTTGAACTCTTGTTGGAAAGTGGATGCTTATTTCTAGACTTCCCACCTTTGGGGATTGGGATAGTTATCATGCTCAAAGAAGTGTAACATCAACAAATAAAATGCAACAGTCCCATATGAGATACAGTATACTAAAGCAGTCTTGTACCTGTTGAATAAAATCTCAAGCAAGGACATCCCACAGGACTTTTGGAAAATAGCTGAGACTCTGTTTTGGGTGTGATCTGAACAGTGTGGTGTAGTGGCTAGAGCAGGCTTCCTCAACCTCAGCCCTCCAGATGTTTTTGGCCTACAACTCCCATGATCCCTAGCTAGCAGGACCCAGTAGTTATGGGTGATGGGAATTGTAGTCTCAAAACATCTGGAAGGCTGAGGTTGAGGAAGCCTGGGCTAGAGCATCAGACAAGGACTGGGACAAACCCAGCTTCAAATCCTCATTTAGTTGTCAGGTTTACTCAGCCTGACACTTTCTCTCAGCCTGACCTACCTCATTAAGGGATGTGAAAGTGATCATGCTGTCTTGAGGTATAAACGGGAGGAAAAACAGGATCAAAATGCAATTGATCATTAAAGAACGGGGACAATTTAGGGGCGATGGCTGGGAAGCAGTAAGTAAGAAGTGCTTTAGCAAAGGCGCCCTGCATGTGCTCAAAATCGCACCTCCTCCTTTTTCTTTTTTACCTCTAACATTCTTGAGCCCCAAAAGGCCTTGCAAAAGAGTGAGAGTAAGAAAAGTCCAAGCTAAAAACCAGTCACAGAGTTGAACAGCTGCAGGCAGAAGCTTGTGTGCCAAGTTCATCTGAACCACAGATAGATTCCTGGTACCTGCTGCCTGGCAAGGCTGCTGGGGGGTGGGGGTGGAATTCATCTCAGTGCTTCAGGGAGCAAACCCAGGAGCTCTGCAAAGGCTGCATGCAGCTGCTGCCTGTCCAAATCTGGCTAATGAGGTTCTGCAGAATGGCTCTGGAGTTTGCATTTTTATGTTTTCTTGGAGCTGAGAAGCAGAGCACATGCTCTGCATGCAGAAAGACCCAGGCTCCATCCCCAGCTCTCCTCTTTAAGAGAACGCTGTGAAGAGCCATAGAAGTGCTGCTTGGGGCTCATGGGGGTTGTAGTTAGGGGTCAGGGAGAAATTCAAATCACCTCGCATTTAAAAGCCAATCTGCACTTTCGGAAATAAAATGCGAACTGAATCACAGTCATCCTGTGAAATTTGCTCTCCTTCCAATTTTACAGTTCAGTTTTCCTACCAAGTGAGGCAAGTAATGCATACAAAAATGCATAAATGAGGAAGAAGTGTGCATATATTTGTGGAATAGCATACAAAAGTTCATTCTATTGCGGGAAATTGTTTTTCAAGAAAGCAAAAACAAACAAACAAAAACAGGCAGAAATTGCACACAAAAATAGGCATATTAGGAGAATTGTACACTAAAACACTGATGAATTTTCACGTGGACTTTAAAAAAAATTGCAAACCAGTGTGGAATTGTGGAGAACTGGATTAAAAATCAGAGAGATGAGACACCGAAATGGATTGATTCACTCATCCCTAGTTGTAGTCCAAAACTCTAGAGGGCAACAGGTTGGCAAAGACTGGAGTAGACAGTTTTAGCTTCTATACTGATGGCTTGTTTTCCTATACATAAGAAGAGCCTGCTGGATCAGGCCAATGGCCCATCTAGTCCAGCATCCCATTCTCACAGGAGCCAACCATATGCCTGTGGGAAATTAGCAAGCAAGATTTAAGCACAAGAGCATTTTCCCTTTCTGTGGAACTGACATTCAGAAGCAATGGTGCCTCTGACTCTGAGGCAGAGCATAGCCATCACGGCTAGCAGCCATTGATAGCCTTCTTTTCCATCAGTTTGTCTAATTCTCCTTTAAAGCCATCCAGGTTGGTGGCCACCACTGCCTCCTGCAAGAGCAAGTTCCATAATTGAACTATGCACTGTGTAAAGCAGTGCTTTTTCCTATGCGCCCTGAATCTTCAGCTTCATTGGAAGCCCATGATATTCAGCTTCAGTCCTCAGCATCTCCAGGTAGACAACCCTGCCAGCCAGTGTAGACAATACTGAGTTAGATGGACCAATGGTCTGACTCAGTATAAAACAGCTTCCTACATTCCTACGTCCATTGGTCATGCTCGCTGGGGCTGTGGGGAGTTGTAGCTCAACAACAACTGGAAGTCCCCCGGTCCCCCAGCCCTGCCATAAACCAAGCCCTGGGACCATGTAGCCATATCACAGATCCTTGGATAGTTCAGACTTAACATGCAACAAAAGGAGTTGAATTGCATTTCTGTTCCCAGGGGTGTTGGGCAATTCCTGCTCCATGCTAGGTTCTTGCTTGTCAGGAAAAAGATTGGAAGGAGGCTGCACACTGGTGCGTCTAACAAGACACAAATTGGAATTGATGTCTTCCTCCCCTGTGCAGCGCAAGAGCTGCCCACTCATCCCCACGGCGAAAATGCCAAGCATACTGCTGCTGTAGCAGAGATCAGGTCAAATGCCACCATCCAGCCAACTCCAAACATTACTCTGAGCATTCAGGCTGCCTGACCACCAACTTTGATTTTTTAAAAACACAGTGTTTTCTGCTACGACACCTCCCTAGCTCCCATCCCTGACTGGACCCCACCCTGCACCTTCCTCGGGTGCTTTTGCCTGGCTGGCAGGTGGCCTTGAACAGTGTCTCTTGCTCACCTGGATGGCTGCTGTTGTTGTTTAGTCGTGTCCGACTCTTCGTGACCCCATGGACCAGAGCACGCCAGGCACTCCTGTCTTCCACTGCCTCCCACAGTTTGGTCAAACCCATGTTCGTAGTTTTGAGAACACTGTCCAGCCATCTCGTCCTCTGTTGTCCCCTTCTCCTTGTGCCCTCCATCTTTCCCAACATCAGGGTCTTTTCCAGGGAGTCTTCTCTTCTCACGAGGTGGCCAAAGTATTGGAGCCTCAGCTTCAGGATCTGTCCTTCCAGTGAGCACCTAGGGCTGATTTCCTTAAGAATGGATAGGTTTGAGGGGTACACAAATATAGAGGCCTTTGGCTTTTGAACGACTGGAAGAAAGTCTATTCTGCAGAGTTAGGAGGAACATCCATGGTGCTGCCCGCACTCACATCTTACCCCACCCGCCTCTGGCCACCCCCACCCCTGGCCACATGTGGCCTCTAGATGTTTGCCAGTGAGAGAATGCAGTCCTTGACCTGAAAAATGCCCCCCACCTGCTATGTAGCCATTGCCAGTGACAGTAGCTAATACCAGGCTAGATGCAACCCTAAACACAGGGGCGGCCAATGTGATGGGCTCCAGATATTGCTGGACCACAACTCCCATCATCCTTGTCATTGGGTCATGCTGGCTGGGGCTGATGGGAGTTGGAGTCCATTGACATCTGGCAGCACCATGTTGGCTACCCCTGTACTGGAGAGAAAGCTGCATTGGATACAAGGGGCTGTATTTTGAAGCTGACATGCATAGGGCTACTCTGTTAGGCAGCTTCCTGGCTGGCCCTGCCATTGCAAACCAGGTTGGTGGCTTGGAATTCATTTGTGCAGCTGTGCCAGATGTCATGGCTTTGCAGGTGTAATCCCGAGCACTAAGCTTTGTTGAACTACGGCTGTTCCTGGGGCGAAAGCTTTATTGTTCAGATTTAAAGCTTTCTGGGCTGTTGACATATATATTATTCTTAAAGGCAGATGCCTGGGTAAATATTTTGCATCAGCAAATAAATATCAGTGATTTACTCCCTCCAGGATGAAACCTGCAGCTTCCTCAGTTTCACAGAGGCCCTTTTAATCATAGTCATGTGTTATCCTTTAGCACCTGCTAGGCAATGGAAGAGGCTTTTAAGATACTTCAAGGAGATGCAAAGGGGGGGGGGTAGGGAGGACATTTTTGCTCAAGCAATCAGCTCAGAGCTTAGCCGAGACCTTGTACAAGTTGAACAACACTGGCAAATGCTGAGAATTCCAGTTATACCTGCCAACACTGACTTTGGAAGAATCAGTAAAACACCCCACCATCATCTTAACTCTTAAGTTTAATATTAATTTGCCTAATTTGTAGAACTGATTTCTCCCAACAATCCTCCAAATTCAACACCATAATATGGAATGTGGGTCTGTGCTGGGTCAGGGGCTGGGAGAGGAAATACCAGGAGAATGTAGGAGAAAATCTGATTTGTTTTTTTGCTATTCAGGCAAAGGGACTTTATCCCCAAGCATTCCTTTCACTTCTGATCTCAGTTTTAGAAAACTGTAGGGGGGATTTCAGCTGACTCTATATTAAATCAAAGAGAGGATCCATCTCATTAGTGTGCAATACTAATAAGCCCTCATTATGATGCATTTCCTAGACTTTCAGACCAAACAGGCATGTTAATAATATACTCGGTGATTGTTTGTTTGGCATACAGCAGAGCAGTAGCTGCTAACCTTTTTGGAGCAGGGGGCACATTTTGAGTTTTGAGAAAGTGCTGAGGGCACCAGTCACAAAATGGCAGCTGTGGGCAAAGCATGGCATGGCTTCTGGGGAGGGAGGACATGGCAAAAACACAAAATGAGAGAAAGTATATCCCCCTCAACAGAAAACCTGTGTGGACATCAAACAGTATTGATTTCACATAACAGCCCTGCCCATCTTGTCCAACACCCTGCTCTTTGGGAGCACATTTCTAGGAGCATGTTTCCAGGAGCACATTCCCCCTGACTGTGGTGGCGAAACAGCCATTTTGGCTAGTGGCCCTTGGCATTCTCCTCCTCCAGGAATTTGCCTAATTCCTCTTTTAAAGCCACCCAACTTGGTGGCCACCATTGCCTCTTGTGCAAGAAAGTACCACAGTTTAACTATGCACTGAGTGGTTAAAACTATTGATTTTATCTATGATTTTTTAAATGTTGTCTACTGTTTTTAAAGTCTGTTATGTTACTTTTTTACTGAATATTTATTAAATGGTATATAAATCCTGATAAATAAAAGCTCCTCCCCCATGATGTTCAGCATACATTTTTTTGCGTACATATGCACTAGCATACTTTTTTTTGCTGGTGCATATGGACGTTATTGTTATTACTGCCATTTAAAAAAGATCACCTTCCAAAGTTTGTTCAGTTGAAAGAGGGTTCTTGGCATGATTTCCATGCATGAGCTGAAAAAACAAACAAACAGCAGAGTTGTGGTGGGTGAAGGGGAATCGTGACAAGCATAATTGGTTATTTAAAAAAGGGGGGTCATTCTTAGCACCCTTTAATTGAATAAGCTCACCCTTAAAAGAAATAACCACACTTTCCTTTTGGAGGGTGTGAAAGAGAACTATTTTTAATTTTTTGAATTGTTGCATTAATGTTCAATGGGGCTGAGTGCTGTCATCATTTACACCATTTTAAGGAGGGCTGTTAATATAGAACTGCAAGAAGCAGTCATTTTTAAAGGACTCCTAAGATTTAATCTAATTATCCCCAAGAGGAAATTGCTGGTCCTGCAGTGTCTGACTTGAGCCCTGATCCATGTTGGCTGGGGCTGATGGGAATTGTAGTCCATCAGGCACCTGACTAAGGAATTGTAGTAAATCTGAAGGGCATCTGACTAAGGAAAGCTAAAATAAAAATATGAAGTGAGTGGGGTTAAACACTTGCTTTCTATTGAGTAGACCCCTTACCAGTGGCGGATCTTGAAGTCTAAAATTTCAGTGGTGCCCTCTGTGATGCCAAAATTTGGTGCTCTTCTGCCTCTGATGGGACGCGGGTGGCACTGTGGGTTAAACCACAGAGCCTAGGACTTGCTGATCAGAAGGTCGGTGGTTCGAATCCCCACGACGGGGTGAGCTCCCATTGCTCGGTCCCTGCTCTTGCCAACCTAGCAGTTCAAAAGCACGTCAAAGTGCAAGTAGATAAATAGGTACCGCTCCGGTGGGAAGGTAAACGGTGTTTCCGTGTGCTGCTCTGGTTTGCCAGAAGCAGCTTAGTCATGCTGGTCACATAACCCGGAAGCTGTACGCCAGCTCCCTCGGCCAGTAAAGCGAGATGAGTGCCGCAACCCCAGAGTCAGCCACGACTGGACCTAATGGTCAGGGGTCCCTTTACCTTACTGCCTCTGATGCTCCATTGTAAATCATAATTGTGGCACCCCTGAGGCTTCACTCCCAGTGCGACTGAACCAGTCACACTCCCCTAAATCCACCTTGCCTTTATTCACTAGTAGCTTGATTTCAGCTGCTGTCTATTGGAACTGGTGGAAAGCAGAGAAGGCTGCATGAGGTGAACCTAGAGCCAATAAGTAGCAGACTGACATGCACAACCAACAAATTCCAGTTTTGTCTCCATCTTCCTTCCTGCTGAGATCTACAAGGGCAACACTGAGGTGGAGGAGGAAGAAGCTGACAGCCAGGGCTACCCCCTAGACTGGCAGAGGGAGGTTGGTGGGGCAGTGCCCCATTTCCCCTAACAGGCCAACCTCCACTGGGTTTCAGCCTGAGTCTTTAAGCTTTGCCGAGAACTTGCCCTACCCACTTGTATTTCTTTGCCCCATACAGAAATCTGAAATGGTTTCTGTAGTGGCTCAGTGAGTTTCAAGTGTGCTAGTCCTTGATGAATGAATCATGTCAAAGGAGCTTCTAATGGCTGCCAAATAAAGCACTTTGCCCAGAATATATGTTTCCCTCTGAAGACTGGTTAGGGCAGACGACCTAGCAGAAAAGGGACCACTGTTAAAGGAAGTAGATAAAGCCAAGATTCCCCCCTCCCTCAAAATACAGGGTGCTTTTTTTTCAGGAAAAGGTTGAAAAATAAACATACTGAAGTCTCCAAAGCTAACAGAAATGCCAGAGCTAAACATAGTTGAAGGCCCACCATCTTACCAACCTGACCTTAGCTCAGTTCTAGCCACCATGTGGGATACATTTAAGGTGAAACAAGGTCCTTTAACAAGGCTATAACTTTGCTTTTGAAAGGAGAGTGGCAAGAGATTTCCATTCGTGGTTTGGGTCTGCCGCCAAAGTTACGCACAGTTATTTCTGCCAGGCTCGCTTGTTCTCAGTGAGAATCGGGTTACTTTGTCACCTTAGCAAGGCCAACTTATTTTTAAGCTTTCTTAACCATCAGACAAAATAAACTCATTTTTTTCCCTGTGGTTCTGCGTGCAAGAACTATTTTTGTGCAGAAGCATCAACTTTCATATGCTGTGCTTGTGGCATTTCCCTCCTTTAGTAGAAGAAACGCTCTCCCCAATTTAAGGTGTGAGAAGGATGTTCAGCTGGAAATTTGTAGAGCTGGTGTTGGCACGTTCGTCCTTACCATCCCAACAGTGACAGGGCTGTGATGCACACTCTAACACAGAGATGAATCCCATATGTCTGCTTGTTCCAGACTCCTGAACCATATAATTTCCTCCCTGGTTATAGATCTTCACTAGGGTTATATATATATTAAAAAAAGCAACATATTTCCATGGCATCTTCATGCTAATGGCAGACTCCATTTCAACTTGTCTCTCCCCAACTCCATTAGGGCAAATGAGATGCTGCCCCACCAACACCAGTCTGCCTTGGGCCGGCCCCACCTGCGTGCTTTCTTACTGAAAATCAGTCCAGGAGGTGGCACTAACTGTCAGCTTCATCCTCCGATGTCCCTGTGTTGCCTTTGTAGAACAGGAAGAGGATAGGGACAAATCCATAATTAGTTGCCCCACCTGTCATTGGCTCTGGTTCTACCTACTGCTGGGCTCCCTGCCTTCTGCCTTACCAGTTCCAATGAGCATCAGCCACCTCTGTCTTTCACACCATTCCCTGCAACCCCCCAGGTCTGCCTCCCTCCCTTTCTGCCTGTCCATCTAGCGTCAATTCTAAGCCTTTTGAAGAGGACTCAAGACTGTGGCCTGTAAACTGACTGCAGGAGAAGGATGGTGCAACAGCAGACCAACCCAGGTTATATGCATGGATCCAGTGCTCCAAAATAGAGACAATTTTTTCATATAGGGAAGGTGCCAGGGATGTCCTGCGGACTGATTAGGGATGCCTAGCACCTCTTGTTTCAACCTAAAATGGATTTACCTTTTGCTAGTTCTCAGTTCAAGAACTTGGAAAAAGCTTGTGGGTGTTCTAAGCACCTACAACATGGGTAGGCAAACTAAGGTCTGGGGGCCAGATCTGGCCCAATCGCCTTCTAAATCCAGCCCGCAGATGGTCCGGGAATCAGAGTGTTTTTACATGAGTAGAATGTGTGCTTTTATGTAAAATGCATCTCTGGGTTATTTGTGGGGCATAGGAATTCGTTCATTTCCCCCCCTTCAAAATATAGTCCAGCCCCCCCACAAGGTCTGAGGGACAGTGGACTGGCCCCCTGCTGAAAAAGCTTGCTGACCCCTGACCTACAACAATCTCTGCTTTAGGGATGTGTGTTATACTACAATCTTCGATGTACCTAAAGACTCACTTGCTCAGTAGGTGACCCAGCCATCAGCATTACCTTCAGAACATACTTCAGGCCCTGCCATAAAGTCTTCCCATCTGTTTTGGTCCAAGCTCCAGAGCATGCTGTCAAGTAGCACTGTCACACATAGACACTGAGGCTTGTTCTGGATTGTTATCTCCATAAACTGATATTCTGAAATGGGTGACGTTGCTCCATGAAATGGTTCTGGTTTTCTGCCATATGTTGTTATGGAGAGGCAGCCAATCGCTCATTCCTCCTGCACATTTCAGATTAGCTTCATCTAAATATAATTAGCTGTAATTAATGGCAGTGCTTCAGCTGTGAAGGCTTAATGTTTGAGCAGCTAACAAGTTAGGCTGATGGCGTCAGGCGTCGTCCGCCGCCGGCTGTGAGGAACGTCACCGCAGCATACATACATGGGAGGGTGAACGACGCAGTACAAAATTAGTGGAGGAGGCAACCTCTAGGAATTAGATAACAGCGCAATCATGAAGGTTCTTTCTCTGCCCACACGCCAGCAGGTGATGGCTGTCATTACTACTCCCAGAGGTGTTTGAGTAATAATCAAGCAGATGGTCACATCCGCACTATACCTTTAAAGCACATTCAGAGCACTTTAACAGTCATGGTTTCCCCCAAAGAATCCCAGGAGCTGTAGTTTATTCCTCAGCAAGCTATAGTTCCCAGAACCCTTAAGAAACGACAGCCCCACAGATTCTGTGGGGGACACCATGTGCTCTAAATGCATAGTGTGAATGGAATACGTGAACACAAGTATATTTCAGCTCTTGTAATAAAAGGGTCAATGTCACAGGAGCATGTCGGTCTGCAACTACACAGTTCAAAGATGGAGTTAATTCACTATTAGCAAAACCATGAGCTCCACAGACTTGGCTGTCAGGCCTAATGATCAGAGTAGCTCATTACTGCTGGTCTTCCTCCATGAAAATCAGTTGCCAAGACAGAAAGTCCCTGCAGTCTCCCCAGGACTTATTCAAAGCAATCAGAGATGGTGCCTGGGTACATTCAACCTCTACATTGCCCTTTTAATGCCTCTCTTGGTTCTGGGAGACAAGGGGGAGGGGAGATAGTTGCAGCAGGAGGGGGAGACACCTGCGACTTTTCACCAGCCTGATTTATCTCTACATCTTGGCCTCCCTCATCCCACCCTTTTGCTTCTGCTTCTGGACTTCTTTCTGCCACTGACTCTCCCAGCTCACTAAGGCCTGTTTCAAACACCTCTTCTTCCCAGTCTTCTTCCTTTGACTACTCATCATTGTCCCACCACCACTGCTCAGACACTGTGTCTTCTTCCTTTGGGGGTTCCCAAGCTGGTTCCTCCCACCATTCCTCTGCAGCCAACCAGTCCATGACAGTCAAATGGGGGTTGATCAGGCCAGGACTTGCTTCAGGCTCAAGGGGGCCCCTAGCACTGGGCCCATTCTTATGCCATTCTCCCTACCCCACCCTGTTGACTTACTCAAGTTAAGCCACTACACTCTTAGCATTATCACCTTTGGTCCATAACTCCTTTTTAGTTGGTTATTTCCAGTTGCTGCACATTGGAGGTGATTCCTCAATCAGCTGGCTATGATATGAGTGCAGTTGATTGCGGGAGAGGAAACTATGGCAAAAGAGCAACAGCTTAGCATATGATGCCTGTGGAGGCAGAGTATAGCCATCACAGCAAGTCGCTAATCATATTTTTGTGTGCAATTTTGCGCAAAGCAATTTCTCTTTATATAATGCATATTTGCATGTTATTTTCCCTAATATATGCATTTTTATGCACGATTTAGCCAAGTATACATGTTTTTGTGTACATTACTTGGCTGGAGAACTGCACTGCAAAAGTACAAATTCTGAAAGATGCCTGCGTTTCAGTTCTTACATGGTTTCAAAAAGTGCAAATTAGGTAAATTTGCCTTTAAAATGAACCAAATTTATCTCCCAGGCCTATTATCCTGGCTACCTCTATGCACGGCCCAGCTGTGATGCCTCAGGTGTTCTGGGTTTGTTTGGGCAGATTTCCTGCAGAGCTCCTTTTACATCTGTAGCAACCCCAGCCAAGACTCCTGCTAACTTTGCTGGAGACACTTTCACTCTTCTGCACAAAGAAAAGGCCTCTGTTCCATAATCTCTGTTAATCGCCAAGTTTTGAAACAAACTTCAGCAGCTCATTTATCTCTACGATTAATTCAGGCTGTCACTGTAATCAGACTGTTTATATCAATGTTCTAAATAAACTGATTAGTTAATTAATGTGTGGGCTTTATAGATTTGCTAGCTTGTTTTCCAGTGGACCAGTTTCTAGCACCCTTTTCGTTGCTTTTCGTTATCATTATTTTAAAACCACAACAACAATGAACAAAGTTTAAGCAACTTTATCATGACGTGGCTGGATGTGTGTTAGCTTTCACCTGGTCTGTAGATTTAAACAGAATGAGATGGCAGAATCCTGGTTTGGTACGTGGTCAGACTGTAAGTGGTGATGCCATTTTGCAAAGCTTCCCCATGTGAAACCTCCCTACCAAAAATTAATAATCATTGCTTTTCAAGGGGAAAGGTTCTATCTCAGTCTGTTCCCCAGGTCTTAGCTTTCTACTTTCAGGGATTTTTTTTTAAAAAAGTATTATATACAAGTGTCAATCTATATTAGTGCAAATTTCAGAGGATGGCCATGTTTCACTTCTCACATTGATTCAGGAATTCAGAAATAGTGTGACCTTTCTATGGAACAGAGCTGAATTTCTCTCAGGTTCTTGCTTGGCAGCTGGGCAGAATATTACCTTCAAATGCCTCTTTCAGATGAAATGGAAAAATGTAGTCAAAGGGCCTGGAGTACTCCTGAAGGGTCTGATGCCAGAGGACTTTGATGCAACCTACCTCCCCCCCCACCAAAAAAAGAGACATTCCCACTACTAGAAACCTGGTCTGTGTGGTATGCGTTGATGTTGCACCCTCCTGAAGATCATGCCTCACTGCAGGAGACTGAATTGGGTGACCTTCAAGTCTCTTGGGATTTGAAATCGCCTCTAACAAAACCAGAAAGGTGTGAGTTTCCTTGTTGTGACATTGAAGCAAGAGGAATCAGCTAGCAGCGGGAGCTTTCCCTTCACTGTTGATGCAAAAATGACTTTTCTCTTGGGAATACCAATCCCTCCATAGACAGCCGCTCTGCAAATCACTTTTTGCTCTCCCCCTCCCTCTGTTTGACTATTTCCTTGTGAATTGCTGAGGACAGCAACAGCCAGGCTGTGATAGGTCTGGCCACAATAGATTTGCAGCACGTTGACAAGCTGCCACAGCGTAAACTAGCTGTGATCAGCGCCATTGTCTACCCGGCAAGACTCTCCTGTCTTAGGGTGGCTTTTAAAAATACGTCTTGTGTTTGTGTGATGCATAGGCTGGCAAAACCAACTCTGGTTTCTATAGTAACGTGAGTGACAGTTTAGATCTTAACCTTAGGAAAGGTAGAATGTGGCCATTTCTTTTTTTAGCTGTTGTGTTTGGAACGGGGAGCAGCAATTCACAGACAAAGCAGCCTTTGAAATTAAATTGTGGTTGGATACTCGTGGTTAAATATTGGAAGCAACAGCAGGTGTCCGTGAAGCATAAAACAACTGACTGTGGGAGATTATAGGATGGAAATAAATCTCACAAAGATTCCTTGAAATGGCGAATACATTTACAGGGTGCCCAAATAGGACCTGAGAAGAGACCCTGCAAGATCAGGTCAAAGGCCCATCAAGTCCAGAATCCTCTTCCAACCAGATGACTCAATGGGTAGCCCTAAAGCTGGACCCAAATGCAATTGTACTCTCTCTCTCCATGTCTGATTCTTAGCAACCGTTTTTCGGAGGCACACTGTCTCTGATCCTGCAGGGAGACCATAGACTTCATGACTAGTGACCATTGGTAGCTTTATCCTCCATGAATTTGTCTAACCCTTTTAACACCGTTCAAGTTGGTGGCCCATCTTGTGGGAGCTCCTTGGAGGAAATAGAGGAAAGGCAAGATATAAATTGCATCATTTTTTAATCATATATGTCAGAGACTGCCTCCAGGTCCCAGCTCACAGAAGACCAACGCTAGCCAGCAGGACTGTACAAAAGTCTTTATTGAAGTTTAGTTCCCATTTTCGAGCCCTAGCGTGCGTCTCTACGTCTAGACCCTAGACCAGCAAAGCCTCGTCTGAGTCTCCGCCCCCTGTACACCAGTTTAAGACTCTAGCCTTACTCCACCTTCTTCGTTTCTCCTTCCGCCTCTGGGTCCTACTACCCCCCGGGGTGCCTTCCTTCCTGGACGCCTCGGATGCGGACCCCTCGGACTCCTCCCCCTCTCTTCGGCGGGCTTTGGGACCCGGCTCCCTCTCCGGGCTGCTCATTGCGCCACCCTCTTGTACATTTGAACTTGGCGCGCGCGCGCTGCCCCTGACCTTCCTTTTGACCGTTTCCTCGCTCTCTGATGCAGGCGTGGCTAAACCTGACTCATGTCCTTCCGCTGACGGAAAGCTGCCTGCTGCCGATGCCTGGGGCTCCTCCCCCCTACTGCTCTCCGGTGGGGAAGCTGGTCCCGATTTCCAGCTGCTGCTCTCTGAGTCCCCTCTGGCCCCTCCTTCCCGAGGTGTTCCCTCTGGCAACCCCCTAGCTCTGACCACGGGAGCCCCTTTCTGTGAATCCTCTGATTCGCTGGAGAGACTTAGAGACCTCGGACGGCTATCATCGCTGACCTCTCCCTCAGATTTCTCTCCCTCGGTCTCTAATTCCTCACTTTCCTGTCCCTCTGCTCCTGAACCCCTGACATCCATCCCCCCTCGAAGCCCCCCTTCCCCCCTCCCCTCCTTCCGGTGTGGGTACTGGGTGCTCCGTCGTAGCGGGGGTGCGTGCAGGATACAGTTCGTCCCCCATGTACTCGTCGACGTCGCTCTCCTCTGCTTCCATCTCTCTGTCTCCGTGCTCGAACCCCACGTCTTCCCCCAACACGTCCATGTCCGTCTCGCCTCCCTCCCCCTCTTCGGGTGGTCCCAGCCAAGGACCCCTCAGCCACTTCCTGCGCCACTGCTCCTCTTGTCGATCGTCCCACCAATAAGAGTGGTCTGAGGCAGACCCCGGTGGCGAACCCACCTGGGAGCTCGTGACTGGGGCCTGTTCCTCGTCCGAGGCGAACCCCTGGAATGTGCTGGCTGAAAGAGTGGGTGTGAAGAGCCAGTCGTCGAAATACTCGGCTGGCATGGGCCTGTGTGGGAAGAGGGCATGAAACTCCTCTTTGAGCAGAGGCTCCTCCAAAGCATAGTCCGGTACCCAGCTGTTGGCACTGGCCGGGGTACCCTCTCTGGCTAGGAGATATTCTACTCCCTCTTCCCCCCATCTCGAGTCTAAAATCTCTGTGACCTCGTTGATGTGCCCCCTCCTTGGCGACCCCCCCTTTCTGGGCCCTTCTCTGAGCGGGTCTGGTGCTGTGTCTGGCTCCTGAAATCTATGAGGTGCTTTGTAGGGCGTGAGCACCGATCTATGGAACACCGGATGCATTCTGGAACCCTCCGGAAGAGCCAACCGGAAGGCCACTGGATTGACCTGTGCCTGGACTTGGTAAGGTCCTAGCTGCTTATGTCCTAGCTTCTTCTTCGCTAACGATCTGGTCGGCACTGCTTGCGCTGCTAACCAGACCCAGTCTCCCACCTGTATGTCTTCCCCAACTCTTCTGTGCCTGTCGGCCTGCACTTTGTATGCGTGCTTTGCTAGTTCTAACTGCCTCCTGAGTTGTTCGTGGACTTCCTGCAACTCCGACGCTAAGGCTTCCGCTGCCTGTGGCTCCCCCTCCCCCACTCTCTCTAAACTCGGGAAGGTTCTGGGATGCCTCCCGTTGTTGGCGAAGAACGGCGTCACCCCCGTCGACACGTGCTTCGTATTGTTGTAAGCGAACTTGGCGAGTGGCAGGTAGTCCACCCATGTCGTGGGCTGCTGATTGGCGTAGCATCTCAGGTACTGCTGCCTGATGGCGTTGACCCTCTCCGCTTGCCCGTTGGTCTGTGGGTGTCTCGCCGACGCCAAATTGACTTTGACGTTCAGGATGCCCATCAGCTTCTGCCAGAAGTTCGAGATGAACTGTCGCCCCCGGTCGGAGAGAATAGACCGTGGCAGACCGTGGACTTTGAACACGTGGTCTATGAACAGTTTGGCGGTCTGCTCTGCCGTGGCTACCTTCGCACACGGAATGAAGTGTGCCATTTTAGTAAACATGTCCACCACCACTAGCACTGCTGTCTTTCCCCTCGAGCTGGGCAGATCCGTGACGAAGTCCAGGGCCACCCTCTCCCACGGTTCAGACGGTGTCTGCAGCGGTTCCAGCAGTCCCGCCGGCGGTTTGTGAACTGACTTGGCCCTTTGGCAGGTGTCACATCTCGAGACGTAATCCGCTACTTCCCCCCGCATCTTGGGCCACCAAAAGTCTCTGGCTACTAGTTCGACCGTCTTTTCTTTGCCAAAGTGCCCGGCGGTGGGAGCGTCGTGTAGCTGCTGCAGTACCCTTGCGCGGAGGTCGTCTCCCGGCACGTAGAGTGCTCCCTTGTGGAGGAGCAACCCATCGCGTATCTGGAACTCGTCGGCCTTCGCTGTGCCCCTGTGCACCTCCTCCATCTTGGCCTGTGCGAAGGGGTCTTCCCGCAGCGCGCGACGTACGGCGTCCAGGTCCACGGTTGCCGACGCGCATGCCCACGCTTCCGGTGCGAAAATGTGCTTGGCCGCCGACGGTGCCGCCTCCTCAAGGTATTGCGGCTTTCTGGACAATGCATCCGCCATCACGTTGTTGTCGCCTGGAATGTACTCTATCTTGAAGTCGAAGTCCGCGAAGAACTCTGCCCATCTAATGTGTCTCTGGTTGAGGAACCTAGCCGTGCGCCAGTACTCCAGATTCTTGTGGTCCGTGTGGACCTGCACTGTGTGTCTGGCTCCGATGAGGAAGTGCCGCCATGCCTTGAATGCTGCATGGATGGCTAGCAACTCCCTGTCCCAGATAGTATAATTCTGCTCCGACTTGCTGAGCTTCCTCGAGTAGAAGGCACACGGCCTCCAGTCCCCCTGCTGGTCTTGTTGCAACAGGACAGCTCCCACGGCTCTGTCTGAGGCGTCTGTCTCCACCCTCATGGGTCTGCTGGGATTCACATGCAGCAGCTGCTCTTCGGACGCGAAGAGACGCTTGAGTTTCTGAAAGGACTGCTCCGCTTGCTCCGTCCAGATGAATTTCTTCTTCTTGGAGCTGAGCGTGTCGGTGATGGCCGCTGTCTGCATGGCAAATCCCTTGATGAACTTGCGGTAAAACACTTCCGGAGGCGGCGCGAAACGGTGATGGCGGTCCTCTTCGATCTCTGAAGAGGGGCTCCGCAGGAAAGGGTCGTTTCGCTACGGCACAGCGACGACCCACTAAGAAAAACCACGGGTAGAGTGAGCCCGTGGCCGTGGGACTCGGCGGGCACCTAGAGCGACCCCGAAATCGCGGAAGGGACCCCGTAAGGGGCTCCGGAGTGAAGGAGGGGTAGCGGTGCTGTGAGTTCATCGCTCTTTCTGCGGAAGCGAAGCCGCGCGGCTGTCACAGATGAGCGCCGACCTTTCTTCCTTAAAAGATCTGACTGAGGCAACAAACCCGTGAGTAAGGACATGAAGTCTGGGGACTAAATTGCTTTTAAATTGGCTGAAACCGGGAGACGATAAAAAGGAAGTCCGCCTTCCGGTACTGCTTACAAGATCAAAGCAAAGGATCTGTCAAGCGGAAAGCAGTTGAAAAGGGAAGCGTTAAAGAGAGTCTTTCATGCACTTTTAGAAGTGACTGTGGAAGAGAAAAGACAGATCTACTTGTGAGTAATCTTTTAAGAGAAATTTGGAGAGATCTCCCTCGGTTAAGGGCTATTGAAAATCAACTTCTAAATTGCTGGGCTGCCGGAGGGGAAACTGTTTTAACTGCGGAACTGTTACAAACTTTTATGAAAGTGATACTTTTGAGCCCAACCAAGTTGGAGTGGATACAATTGGCAGGCACCTTTCTGAAACTTTGTTAAAAGTCAAAAGCACTCTGCAGGATTTTTTTTTCTATTATCTTTTCTGGGATTATTGTGTGTTTTCAACATAACAGGGACTTTAATGGCGGAAAAGTTGCCTTCTTCTTTCTGAACTTTTGGTGGCACTCCCCCTAGAGGACTTTGGGAATATAAAGGCCTGGGAACAGCTTTTTATGTTTACTCTCTCTTACTGGATTGTTTTTAAATTGGACCTGTCTTTCCCATGGGACAATAAAAATTTGACCTTGAACATTGACTGATGAGTGGTCTAGGAAAAACAAGAGCAGCTAAAGCTAAGGAAGCCAAAGAGAAGGAAAAAGAAAAAAAACAGGCACAGCTCGTACAAACAACTTTGACTCAGGGACGTAGATCTTCGGTCCCAGCTGTGCTGGGTGCAACAAAGGCAGAAGTCGAAAAGCCTAAAAACCTTGCAGAGGAAGATATGGCAGCAGGAGGATCTGAGGGAGTACTGAAACAGATTCTGGAGCAACTGGCAGCCTTAAATCAAAAGGCTGACAACCAATCACTAAAAATTGATCAAGCCACATCTTCAATCCAGAAATTGACTGATCAGGTTTCCCAGCACACACAAGCAATTGAAAAATTGCAAGGAGCTACAGCAGAAAATCGTAACTTAGCTGGGGAGGCTATTCAAATTGCAACGGCAGCTAAAAAAGAGGTTGAGGAAGTCAAAGGAGAAGTCAGGCCTTTGCATAAACAAATTGGTGAACAACAAGCCTATCTTTCTATGGTGGAATTGAAAAATCGTGAGAATAATCTCAGATTAAGAGCAATTCCAGAAATTGAGCAAGAAGATTTGATTGGATTTTTGACAACAGAATTCTCAAAATTCTGGAATATAAAGGAAGAAAGCGATTTTAAAATTGTTTCAGCTTTTCGGCTGGGAAGACTGGTAAGGAAGGACAGATCCAGAGATTGTTTGATAATTTTGAGATCAAGGGAAGAGAGAGACAAAATATTAGGCCTACACTTTGCAAATTCATTGGAGATACAGGATAAAAGGGTGCAAATCTACAGAGATATACCAAAACAGTTATTGGACTTGAGAACCACCTATTCAGAATTGGCAAGATTGTTGAGACTCAACACAATTCGTTATAGGTGGGAGTTCCCGCAAGGAATATCTTTTACTTACAAGCAGAAGAAGGTAAAAATAAGAACACCAGAGGACTCACAAAAGTTCCTGCACGAGCACGGAGAAGATCTTCAAAAAGAAGCAGCAGCGCATTGGCCTCTACCACAATCTGAGCTACCGCCTGGAGGCGGACCAGGCCCTGCACCCTCGGAACCAGAGGATAAAGAAGAAACACCACTCTAGGTGCAACAAAATAGTACAGGATGTCTCTGCAGCTACTTAGTTGGAATATAAATGGTGGAAATTCCCCGGAAAAAAGAAGGAAAATATTTCACATTCTGAAGAAAGAACAATTGGACATTATTTGCCTACAAGAAACTCATGTGACCAGGCTTCACAGGAAGGTTCTAGTCAACAAAAGACTAGGCCAAGAATTTATCTCATCAGACAAGGTTAAGAAAAGAGGCGTGGTGATATATGCCAAGGAGAGCCTGGTACCAAAATTCGTATTTAAAGATGAACAAGGAAGAATTTTGGCGATTGAAATTCAGACACAAGGAGAAAAAATTTTGATTTTAGGAATATATGCCCCAAACGATGGGAAATCAGAATTTTTCAAGAAGCTGCATGAGATTATGCTGGACTATATGGACTATAACAACATCATAATGATGGGTGACATGAATGGAGTGGTGTCTACACATATGGATAAGTCTCAAAATCAAAACTTAACATCTGATGGCAGACTGCCGAAAACTTTTTTTGAACTGACTGAAAACTTGGATTTGATTGATATATGGAGGACAAAGAACCCCCTAGGTAAAGAAGGAACTTTCTTCTCTGAGGCCCACCTGTCCTGGACACGGATCGACCAAATTTGGACGTCTAGAGGGCTGGCACCTAAGACCAAAAAGGTGGAAATCTGCCCAAAAACATGCTCCGACCACAACGCTTTGAAATTAGAATTCAGACTTACTCAAACCGGTTCCTTCAGATGGAGGATGAATGACACTCTTTTAAGAGATCAAGAGATTGTGAAAAAGGCCCAAAAAACTTTAAAGGACTATTTTGAGATAAATTTGAACACTACAGTAGAAAAAAGAACGATTTGGGACGCTAGCAAAGCAGTCATGAGAGGGTTTCTTATACAACAAAATTCAATCAAGAAAAAGCTCTGGAATGGAAAGAAAGATAAAATAATGGAGAAGATTCATCAGGGAGAGAAAAAATTGAGAACCAACCCAAAGTCAAAAGAAGTGCTGAGAGAAATCAAATTCCATCAAGCACAATATTCTAAATTGATAAATCAAGAAATTGAATGGAAAATTAAACAGATGAAACAAAGATCATTTGAATCAGCAAATAAATGTGGAAAGCTGCTAGCTTGGCAGCTGAAAAAAAGACAAAAGTTAAATACAGTTACAAATCTAGAGATTGAAGGAAAAATGGTCCAGAAACCAGAAGAAATTAGGAAGTGTTTCCATAGATATTTTAAAGAACTGTATGCACAGGGGCCTCAGAAACAATTTGAGATAGACCAATTCTTAAAGACAAATGGACTTTCAAAAATTACTCAAGATAAAAGAGTAATCTTGAACTCTAAAATAACCTCACAGGAAATTGAAGGTGCCATTCAGAGCATGCAACCAGGCAAATCTCCAGGCCCGGATGGGCTCACCTCCAAATACTATAAGACTTTGAAGGACTACTTGATACAACCTTTGATGGAGGTATGCAACCAGATCATGGATGGGAAGAGGGCACCAGAAACGTGGAAAGAAGCTTTCATCACATTGATACCTAAGACTGAAACTGAAAAGACCCAGCTAAAGAACTACCGTCCCATCTCACTCCTGAATGTGGATTACAAAATATTTGCAGACATTTTGGCAAGTAGACTTAAAAAGGTCTTAAATGAAATAATTCACAAGGACCAAGCAGGCTTTCTCCCTGGTAGACATTTATATGAAAACACCAGAAACATCATTGACATCTTAGAACTTTTACAAACCAACAGGAACACAAGGGCGGTGTTAATCTTTATTGATGCGGAGAAAGCATTTGACAATATATCTTGGATGTTTATGAAAAAAAACTTAGAAGGGATGGGAGTGGGACGGGGGTTTGAAAATGGAATAGAAGCAATTTATTCAGAACAGAAGGCTAAATTAATAGTGAATAATGTGGTGACGGAGGAATTCAAAATTGAAAAAGGGACACGACAAGGGTGTCCTCTATCCCCTCTTTTATTTATATCAGTCCTGGAGGTGCTACTGAACATGATTAGGGAGGACCGGTTGGTACAAGGGATAGAGGTCGGAGTGAAACAATATAAATTGAAAGCCTTTGCAGATGACTTAGTTTTAACATTACAGGAGCCAGAACCCAGTACAAAAAGAGTTTTAGAACTTATAGCAGAGTTTGGTCGGGTGGCGGGATTTAAGTTGAACAAACAAAAGACTAAGGTTCTGACCAAGAATTTGACATCTACAGAAACAGAGGGGTTCCAGAGAGAAACAGAATTAACTGTGGTTAAAAAAGTGAAATACCTAGGGATTCATTTGTCTTCCAAAAACTTGAATTTATTTAAAGATAACTATGAAAAATGTTGGTTGGAAATCAAAAAGGATTTAGAAATTTGGTCAAGACTGAAACTTTCCTTGTTAGGTAGAATTGCAGCTATAAAGATGAATGTATTGCCGAAAATGTTATTTTTGTTTCAAACCCTTCAGATTGTGGACAGAGTGGAATGTTTTGGAAAGTGGCAGAAGGACATATCTAAGTTTGTCTGGCAGGGCAAAAAGCCTCGAATAAAGTTTAAAATACTAACTGATTCGAAAGAAAGAGGAGGGTTTGCCCTGCCGGACTTGAGGTTATACTATGAAGCTGCAGCCTTCTGCTGGTTGAAGGATTGGTTCTTGCTAGAAAACACTGATGTCCTAGATCTGGAAGGTTTTGATAATGCTTTTGGTTGGCATGCATATTTGTGGTATGACAAGGTAAAAGTTCACAAATTGTTCAAAAACCATGTTGTTAGAAAAGCAATTTTTGCAGTCTGGATGAAATATAAAGACTTACTAGAGAGTAAAACCCCGAGGTGGCTATCACCGATGGAGGCCAAGGCTCGAAAAAGGCCCAATATGGAGGCCTACTGGCCGAAATATTGGGAAATAATTGAAAAAATTGGAGACAATTGGAAACTGCAGAGCCAGGACAAATTAAAAAATAAGGTGCGAGACTGGCTACATTATGCTCAAATTCAAGAGGTTTTTAAAATGGATAAAAAAGTTGGTTTCCAAGTGGAAAAATCGAATTTGGAGACAGAACTACTAGAACCAAAAACTAAGATATTATCGAGAATATACAACTTGCTGCTTAAGTGGAATACACAGGATGAGACAGTTAAATCTGCCATGATAAAATGGGCACAGGACGTGGGACATAACATTATGTTTGAAGACTGGGAAAGGTTATGGAACACCGGAATAAAATTCACGGCATGTACTGCCCTGAAAGAAAACATTATGAAAATGATATACCGGTGGTACATGACCCCAGTCAAGTTAGCTAAGATATATCACCTGTCTGACAATAAATGTTGGAAATGTAAGGAGGCAGAAGGGACATTTTTTCATCTCTGGTGGACCTGCCCAAAAGTGAAGGCCTTCTGGGAAATGATCTATAATGAATTGAAAAAGGTATTTAGGTATACCTTCCCTAAGAATCCAGAGGCCTTCCTGCTGGGCATGGTAGACCAGAAAGTGTCAAAGAAAGACAGAACGTTGTTTATGTATGCCAGCACAGCAGCAAGAATACTCATCGCAAAGAACTGGAAGACACAAGATTTACCCACGTTGGAGGAATGGCAGACGCAGTTGATGGACTACATGGAGTTAGCTGAAATGACCGGCAGAATCCGAGATTTGGAGGAGGAATTGGTTGAGGCGGATTGGAAAAAATTTAAAGACTATTTGCAAAAATATTATAAGTTGTATGAATCCTAAGACAGTGCATGTTATTGGAAATGTTATGCTTTAGCAAATATGATAATAATAATAATAATAATAATAATTTATTATTTATACCCCGCCCATCTGGCTGGGCCTCCCCAGCCACTCTGGGCGGCTTCCATAAAAACCAAAAATACAATAAAATATCACATGTTAAAAACTTCCCTGAACAGGGCTGCCTTAAGATGTCTCTTGAATGTCAGGTAGTTATTTATCACTTTGACATCTGCTGGAAGGGCGTTCCACAGGGCGGGCGCCACTACCGAGAAGGCCCTCTGCCTGGTTCCCTGTAGCTTTGCTTCTCGCAATGAGGGAACCGCCAGAAGGCCCTCGGCGCTGGACCTCAGCGTCCGGGCAGAATGATGGGGGTGGAGACGCTCCTTCAGGTATACTGGACCGAGGCCGTTTAGGGCTTTAAAGGTCAGCACCAACACTTTGAATTGTGCTCGGAAACGTACTGGGAGCCAATGCAAGTCTTTCAAGACCGGTGTTATATGGTCTCGGCGGCCGCTCCCAGTCACCAGTCTAGCTGCCGCATTCTGGATTAGTTGTAGTTTCCGAGTCACCTTCAAAGGTAGCCCCACGTAGAGTGCATTGCAGTAGTCCAAGCGGGAGATAACCAGAGCATGTACCACTCTGGCGAGACAGTCCGCAGGCAGATAGGGTCTCAGCCTACGTACCAGATGGAGCTGGTAAACAGCTGCCCTGGACACGGATTTGACCTGTGCCTCCATGGACAGCTGTGAGTCCAAAATGACTCCCAGGCTGCGCACCTGGTCCTTCAGGGGCACAGTTACCCCATTCATGACCAGGGAATCCTCCACACCTGCCCGCCTCCTGTCCCCCAAAAACAGTACTTCTGTCTTGTCAGGATTCAACCTCAATCTGTTAGCCGCCATCCATCCTCCAACCGCCTCCAGACACTCACACAGGACCTTCACCGCCTTCACTGGTTCTGATTTAAAAGAGAGGTAGAGCTGGGTATCATCCGCATACTGATGAACACCCAGCCCAAACCTCCTGATGATCTCTCCCAGCGGCTGCATGTAAATGTTGAAAAGCATGGGGGAGAGGACAGAACCCTGAGGCACCCCACAAGTGAGAGCCCAGGGGTCTGAACACTCATCCCCCACCACCACTTTCTGAACACGGCCCAGGAGGAAGGAGCGGAACCACTGTATAACAGTGCCCCCAGCTCCCAGCCCCTCAAGACGGTCCAGAAGGATGCTATGGTCGATGGTATCAAACGCCGCTGAGAGATCCAGCAGAACTAGGAAACAGCTCTCACCTTTGTCCCTAGCCCGCCGGAGATCATCAACCAGTGCGACCAAGGCAGCTTCAGTCCCATGATGAGGCCTGAATCCCGACTGGAAGGGATCCAAATGATTAAGCAAATGGCAAAATAGGTGATAAAAGAGAAAAGAGGACAAGGTGAACCAAACATATTATGTTTATTTTAAAGATATCAAATTTGAGATACAATACATTGAATATGGATACATAATAATTGAAAGTTGTAACAAGGTTTGAAATAAGGTAACAAATTGCTGACATTGATATTACAAAGAATGCAGATTTGGAAGGTGTGAGGAAGTACAATGGTTTTTTCTTTCTTTTTTCTTTCTTGTTATTTTGTTAAGGAAAATCAAAAAATTGTTTCTTGTATTTGATCTATTTTGTATTGGAATGTTCAAAATCATGAAAAGAAACGCAATAAAAAATTTATAAAAAAAAAAAGATGAACTTGCGGTAAAAGTTGGCAAAGCCGACAAACCGCTGGACTTCCTTCCGATTGCGTGGGCTTTTCCAGTCCAAAACTGCCCGAACCTTGGCGCTGTCCATGGCGAGCCCCTTGTCCGACAACTTGTAGCCCAGGAAGTCCACCTCCGTCACGTCGAACTGGCACTTCTCCAGCTTGGCGTACAGCCTGTGCTCCTTCAGTCTCTGCAGAACTTCCCTGACATCCCTCTCGTGCGCCTCTCGCGATTCTGAAAAAATCAGGATGTCGTCCAGGAAGCATACGCACTTCTTGTAAAGGAGCCCCGCCAGCACATGATGCATAAAGGCTTGGAAACAGTGAGAGCCATTTTGTAATCCGAAGGGCATAACTCTGTATTCGTAGGTGCCCAATGGCGTGAACATGGCCGTCTTCCACTCGTCGCCTTCGCGCATGCGAATCAGGTTGTACGCCCCACGTAGATCCAACTTGGTGAAAACGCGTCCTTTCCGCACCGTCGCGAGCAGGTCGTCTATCTTGGGCATAGGGAAGGCTGAGGGCTTGGTTTTCGAGTTTAAAATTTGATTCGATAGTCCACCACCAGCCTCCTTTGGGGCGTGTCCCGCTTCTTCACAAAGAATACTGGACTGCCTCCCACCGCTTTTGACTCCCGGATGAACCCACGCTTCAAATTGTGATCTATGAACTCCCTGAGTTCCTGCAGTTCATCCTCAGACATGGAGTACAGTTTCCCAGTTGGCAGCGTCGCCCCCGGCAGGAGGTCAATCTTGCAGTCATAGGGTCTGTGAGGAGGTAGCTTGTCCGCCTCCTTCTCGCAGAATACCTCCAAAAACTCCGCATACTTGAGGGGTACTGCTTGCAGCGTGCCCACCTGTAACTGCGGGTCTTCCTCTTCCCCTTCTGGGCTGGGTATAATGCAGTGTTCCGCACAGTAGGAGGAGCCAAAAGTCAGTTGGCGCTGGTACCAAGCCAATGCTGGGCTGTGCCTGTGCAGCCAACTCATGCCTAATACTACAGGCGTGTCCGACAGTTGCGTGACATTGAAGCTGATGACCTCCCGGTGATTCCCAATTTGCATCACCATCGGCGGCGTCTGCTGCACCACCTGCCCCCCTAGCAGTTCCCTGCCATCCACCGTGACAACCTTCAGGGGCAGCGTGGCTGGCAGTAACGCTACGTTGTGTTGTTGAATGAATTCCAGTCCTATAAAGTCTGCATTACTGCCAGAGTCAATTGTAATAGGCACTTCTAAGGTGAGTCCATTGGGCAGCTGGAGCGATGCGGTGAGCTGCACCACTGGTTTGGGCGGGAGGGGGTCTGTGGGCTGCAAAATCTCTGGGGACTTCCTCACTGACTCGTCTGGCTGGGCCCCAGTGCCTCCGTTTCCAGCCAGACTCCGTCGTTTCCCTGCTGTGGTTCTCTCTGCTGAGTTGTTTCCAGTACTGTCACTGAAGCTGCAGTGTGCTTGTGGAGCCTCTGGGGACACTCTTTCGCCATGTGCTGTCCACTATCACATATATAGCACTTCCTGTTCCCTCTAGGCAGCTTCGGTTTTACTGCTCCCGGTGTTAAGGCTCTGGTAGCTGAGTGAGCCCTAGCACCGCCAATCTCCATCTGCTCTTCGCCCCCTCCTTGTGGAGGCGTGGACTGCGCACGCGCTGCATCTCTGGGCAAGAGGGGGGGCACCCTCGCTGGTGTGCGTCCCCAACGCCCTTCTTCTTTGCTCCATGGGCGTTCTTCCTGCCTCACCCCAATGGATAGCGCTCTTTCAACCACTTGCTGAGTGGTTGTGGGTCTCTCTCCCCGTGCCATCTCATCCTTGATCTGTGGGCAAAATCCCTCCAAAAAAAGGTCTCTAACTGGTGGAGAATCCTTATCCCAATTCAGCGCGTTGACCAATGCAAAAAACCGGGAATGATACTGCCTTACGCTGGCTTTCCCTTGTCTTAGCCCAAATATGTCTTTCCGGGCAATGTCAATGTCTATGTTTGATAAGAAACAGGAGTCCATTGCCTTAATGAATGCATTTGCGCTTTGGAGCGCTGGATCCTTATCCCTCCACAGATTGCGCAGCCATGCTTTCGCGTCCCCATGCAAATGGGACAAGATAAACCCCACTTTCTCTTGCTCATCTCTAAAGTCTCTATCCAACAGCTGCAGCGCAAACAGCACGTCTGCTCGGAAATTGGGGTACTGCTGCAAATTCCCATCAAAATGAGATACAATGCTGCCTCCTCTCTTCCCCAACCCAATCCCCTCGGATCTGGGTCCCGGTAGCCCCTGCTTCACAAGCCCTTCCAACCTGGCTTGAAGATCTCTGCAGGCAGCCGCCGCTTCTTCTTCTCTCTTCCTGGATGCGATTATTTCAGCGCTGAGCTGTGTCACCGCTTCTTGCAGGGAAGCTATTTTCTGTTCTGTAGTCATCTCGCCTGACTTTTGTGAGCTCGCAAGGCACCAGTCTTCTGCCCTCCCTGCCTCGCTCCCGTAGCGATGCTTGAGGCGAAGAAAACCGATGAAAATGTCAGACGAGGCTTACTGTCAGAGACTGCCTCCAGGTCCCAGCTCACAGAAGACCAACGCTAGCCAGCAGGACTGTACAAAAGTCTTTATTGAAGTTTAGTTCCCATTTTCGAGCCCTAGCGTGCGTCTCTACGTCTAGACCCTAGACCAGCGAAGCCTCGTCTGAGTCTCCGCCCCCTGTACACCAGTTTAAGACTCTAGCCTTACTCCACCTTCTTCGTTTCTCCTTCCGCCTCTGGGTCCTACTACCCCCCGGGGTGCCTTCCTTCCTGGACGCCTCGGATGCGGACCCCTCGGACTCCTCCCCCTCTCTTCGGCGGGCTTTGGGACCCGGCTCCCTCTCCGGGCTGCTCATTGCGCCACCCTCTTGTACATTTGAACTTGGCGCGCGCGCGCTGCCCCTGACCTTCCTTTTGACCGTTTCCTCGCTCTCTGATGCAGGCGTGGCTAAACCTGACTCATGTCCTTCCGCTGACGGAAAGCTGCCTGCTGCCGATGCCTGGGGCTCCTCCCCCCTACTGCTCTCCGGTGGGGAAGCTGGTCCCGATTTCCAGCTGCTGCTCTCTGAGTCCCCTCTGGCCCCTCCTTCCCGAGGTGTTCCCTCTGGCAACCCCCTAGCTCTGACCACGGGAGCCCCTTTCTGTGAATCCTCTGATTCGCTGGAGAGACTTAGAGACCTCGGACGGCTATCATCGCTGACCTCTCCCTCGGATTCCTCTCTCTCGGTCTCTAATTCCTCCCTTTCCTGTCCCTCTGCTCCTGAACCCCTGACAATATATTTATACACCACTTAAGACTAAAACAGTATTTTAGCTGTGTATGAAAATGTCTAGTACTACATAACAAAAGTGACAAACAACAAGGCTGTGTGCATACTATATCATTATGGCACATTCAAAACACATTCTTTCCCCCAAAGAATTATGGGCACTGTAGTTTACCCCTCACAGAGTTACAAGCCCCAGGAAACCTTAGCAAACTGCACTGCCCAGAATGTGCTTTTAATGGGCTTTAAAGGTATAGTGTGTAAGCAGCCCAATACAATATACAGTCATACCTCGTGTTACTTTTGCTTCACGTTGCAGCTTTTCAGGTTACGAACGTGGCAAACCACGCGCACATGCACAGAAGTGATCTGCGTGTGTCATGCATGCGCAGAAGCGCTCTATCGCGCTTGGCGCACGTGCAGTAGTGGTGCTCTACTTACAGACTTTTTAGGGTGTGAATGGCACCCCGAAACGGATCGTGTTCGTAAGTAGAGGTACCACTGTAATATTTTTTTAAAAACTGACAATGCAATGTAAAGCAATAAAATTCCCCCAAACAGAGCAGCACCTTTTGAAAACACCTTAAGAGCCAGGAATCCCTTCCATTTTCACCCTCCATCTTGCCAAAGCTCATCCAGACATTCCATAAGCAAGAGCGTTGATGTTTGGGAAATCGCCCTGCACTGCCTGCAGAATCCACCCAATGCTTTTTTAGATGCTAGCTTTGCACAGACAAGGGAGCTTTCTCCTTCAGCAGCTTTAGACCCGGGAAGCTCATTAGCTCAGCATGTTTGCTCCATGCCGTGATTGATATTTAGGTGGCCAGAAAGTTCAGTTTTATTTCTCTCCCCCCCCCCCCCTGGATTTTTTCATTCTTGGTTTGCAAACACTGGCACAGTACAATAGGAAAGAAGCTCTTCTTCTTCTTCTTCTTCTTCTTCTTCTTCTTCTTCTTCTTCTTCTTCTTCTTCTTCTTCTTCTTCGAATCACTGCCTTCTCTCCAAAATGAAAAATCCCATCTGGCCTTTGGTGAAGCTGCAGTAAGAATTTGAAGCAGCAGCTGCTTCCATGTCCAAACCCTGCATACAAATCTGCCTGGAAATGCAAATACTGTCAAATAGGTTCTTTCTACACAAGGCAGACGGTGACCCATCTGGTTCCCCGATACAAGTGCAGGTTAAAAACCAATGCAAGGCTGAAGCTGTTTGGCTGTCTCTTCCGTGGGGAATTGATGAAATGCTAATGATGAATCTTCTGGAGGCTATTACCTTACCGCCCTAAAGCCTACAGAGTCGTGTAAGAACATAAGAAGAGCCTGCTGAATCAGGCCAATGCCCCACTTAGTCCAGCCTCCTGTTCTCACAGTGGCCAACCAGAAGCCTGTGAGAAACCAGCAAGCAGGACCTGAGCCCAAGAACACTCTCCTCTCCTTTGGCTCCCAGGAACTGGTATTCAGAAGCATTACTGCCTCTGAGCATGTAAGAAATAGTTCACACGTTGACACATAGGAAGCTTCCCTTTACATGTGCTTCAGATATTCCAGGAAGTGGTGGTAATGTGAACATTTTTTGGGGGGAGGGGGGATAATGGAAATGGCCTTCTCTCAATTCTGTTGTATAGTTTGATAGCTGAAGGTGCTTCCTTAAGGGCATTTGATGCCTTGTGGTTACTTTCTAGTGCAACTGCAGTGCCCTTGCCTAGCTGAAGCACTATGCCAAGGCTGGGGAACCCTCCAGATGTGGCTGGACCACAACTCCCATCACCCCTGATCATTAACCACGACAGTTGGGGCTGATGAGAACTTAAGTTCAACAACATCTGGAGGGCCACAGGTTCCCCTGCTCTTCACTAAGCTGCAAGATGGTCAAAATGATAAATGCATTCTTATAATCCTATTAGTGAAGCCATCAGTTTCTTTGGGGAGGGGGATGGTGGCAAAGCAATTATTTTGAAAACGCTGACCTTTTGGCAAGACATGCTAAAACTCTAGTGCTTTCCAAAGTGCTTCCTGGGTCAGTCCTGAAATAGATAAACCTCAGATATGCACTCTTGTCCTAAACTTTGACAACAGCTCCTGCTATGGTCCTCAGAACACAGCTCCTGCTATGGTCCTCAGAACACTGTGACAGAGTGTAAGGGACCAGGGGTACTTAACAAGAGGGACTGATAGCGTGTCATGGCAGTCCAGAGCATAAGACACTATCTGGTTGGCAACCATGAGAACAGAATTATTGACTCAATGTGATAGTGATGTGCCTAGTGCCATCACTATCAACCTTTAGGTGCTAGTTGAGGTCAGTTGGGCCTCTGTGACGTGGGGACAGCTAAAAGCTCTCCTCCTGGATGATATCAGTGATTGGGCTGGAATATAAGGTTTCATAGTCCGAAAAATTGGGACAGTGACTTGTTGGCAGAGGGTGCTCTATAACTTACACCCATGTCAGGCTTCAGGGAATCGGCTTCCTGCCCCTGTGGCAGTAGATAAGAGATCAAATGAAAGGAACGCCTTACCAGTTAGAATCTTTAATAATCACAGTGAGAGAACAAAGAACACATCTCCTAGAAATGGTGGTGCTCCCAATTAAGGGACACTCCCCCCCTTCTGTCCCTATTCATCTACATCACTCCTATGTCTTGTAATCTGAGCTTGTACCCTCTGTGCTTTCTGTTCTGACACTTTCTGAGCTCTCCATGACTTTGGAGAAGGAGGGTGGATGCTATCCAGAGACTGTGAATCTTTTAACCCTCTCTCTGCCAGTGTTTCTTCTGCTAGCTGTTCCCCATCCAGTATTTCCCAGCTTCTGCCTTCTGAACTCTGCCCCTCTGCAAACCACTGTTCCAAATCTATGCTGTCCTCCTGCTGCTGGGAAGATTCAGGAGTCAGGGGGAGGGGGTGGCTCCCAACATTCTTCCTCAGTGCAGCCCTCCTCAGAATGGTCCCTGACAACCCAGCCCCTCCATAGTCCAAGGGGCAACCTCCCAAAAATGTCTGGGAAATTTATTCACCCCCCACCCCATTTAAAAAACAAAACAACAGCAGAAATAAGGAATCCATGTGTGTGTGTGAGAGAGAGAGGGGATACTTACTTTGTAGTATTGTATCACATATATTACAGAGGCTTAATAAATGACAATTTGCTTACACCAGGCAAAACACTCTGGAACACCCACCCACCTCAGATGGCTTAAAATATGTGTGTACGATGCAAAGGTCAGCATGTACAAAAGGTCAGTAATAATAATAAAAAAAGAAAACTGCAGAGCTGCCACGTCCCAAGCAGATGGCATTTCAATGTAAGCTCCTTGTAGCTTCTAAGGGCTGACTTCTGTGATACTGGTCAACCAGGAATGCGCCTTGTGTATATTTTAAAGCTGCTAATAGATACTCCAGCAAGAAACCGCCCTGTTTCTTCAAAGGAGTTAAAATTAACTCTGCAAAAAGCAAACAGAAACCCTGCAATATATTTTAAGATAAAATTATGCTTAATTATAGATGCATTTAGGTAAGCAATTTGAAAGAAGAAACTGCTAGATTCCAAGGGACCATGGAACGTTTATGGTCGCTGAATGTTTTCAAAGCTAAATCAGGACTCATATTCTGCCCATATTTTGTCAGGCAAAAAGAAAGATACATTGGTAACACAGCACCTTTGACCAGGGATAACTTTGTGATCCACCCACTCCTCAGTTGTGCATTGTTGAAGGCTCATCCATCTCCAAGCCTGTTTTCTGTTTTGGCATTCAGATCTCACCACTGCCTTGCCCTCAGTTTCTTGGGGGATTTGCTTTATACTTTAGCAGAACAAATAGGAATGGGGCCAGAGAGAAATTTGATTTGGTTCACATTTAAAGACAAACCTACCTAATACATTCTTTTTGAAACAATGCATGAACTGGAAACAGAGCTACCCTTCGAAATTTTCACTTCTCTGAATTTTGCAATTGAGTTCTCTTGTGTGCAAAAATGCATATGTTGGGATAAAGTGCAGCTATATTAGTTAACGTAACATACAAAATGTTTTCTTTAAGGGAAGACGGCTTTGCAAAATTGTGTATATTAGGTAAAATTACATACAATAATGCATATATTTGCAGCAAAATGCCTTTGAATTTTCAGGAGGACTTAAAATAATTTTGCAAACTGACGTGGAAATGTGGATTTAAGATTGAAATGATTGAGAAAGGTGGTGCTGCTATTTTGATTGGTGGAAGGTTGAAAGAAAGGCACAAGGGTTTTCCATATAAGGTTGCTGGAGAGAGAAAGCAAAAGAAGCAGAGCTGTTTCTGTTGGTTCAGTTATGGCTTTCTGCAGCTACTTCAGTTGTATAAAGACTGGAAGGTGTCAAGTCAACAACCTATAGTTACAAGTCATAGGCCTTGCCTCAGATTATTTCCACAGACACCCATGGCTGCTACTATGTGAGGGGAACCTGTGGCCCTCTAGATGCTGCTGGATTAAAGTTCCCATCATCCTTGACTTCTGGCCACATTGGCTGGGGCTGATTGGAGTTGGATTTCAGTGGGTCTGTTCTAAGGATGACTAACATTGGATATTACCAAGGGACTCTGAAAATGTGACTTCTGCACCTTACTCTAAGAGCACATAAGAAGGGAGCTGAACTCTGCAACTCGCACTTCAATTTCCACCAAAGCATTCCCCAAAGGCAAAACGTAGGGCAATAATTTTCCAGAGTGAGATATTGGGGGAACAGGGGTTGACCACAACAAACAGGGAGTGTATGAGCTTGTCCCTGCAATGTTGAAGCTACCAGCGTGAGTTTGACCAAACTGCGGGAGGCAGTGGAAGACAGGAGTGCCTGGCGTGCTCTGGTCCATGGGGTCATGAAGAGTCGGACACAACTAAATGACTAAACAACAGAACAATACATAGGTGTGTGAATATATATATTCAAATATATATGAATATTTGTTTTCTGTGGGAGGCAGTTCCCTCCCTCCCTCCCCCCTCCCTCCCCTTTATTATTATTAGTGTGTGTGTGTGTGTGTGTGTGTGCGCGCGTGTGCAACTGATTTTATCAACAAGAACATAAGAAGAGCCTGCTGGATCAGGCCAATAGCCCATATAGTCCAGCATCCTGTTCTCACAGTGGTGAAACAGATGCCGGTGGGAAACCAGCAAGCAGGATTCAACCGGAAGGCCACTCTGCCCTCCTGTGGTTTCCAGCAACTGGTATTCCGAAGCATTATTTTCTGATTAATCCCGCCTTCCCTGGTTTCTGCCTCTCCTTTTGCCTACATCACCCTGGCTTTCGTTAAAATGCACAGCACTTGAATCCAGGCCATTCTTAAAAGTGTTTCAGATCACATTCCACCTCTGCAGTTTAGCCAATTGCCTCCTGACCGCATCATGCGTAAAGTGAATGTTGAGATGCAAAAGCTGCTTGGTGAGGCCCCTGGGGTAACACAATATTTTTAGATGCACAATTCCCTGAACACAAATCGTCATAAAATATGGATAACTTTTCCTGACTTGAGATGAAACTGAATGGAGAATGTGAGGGAGAGGGGCATTCAGAACAATACCCAGCATGGAAACACATTCTTGGAATGTTCTGTGCTTAAAGTTGATCATTCTTGTTGCTGTTGATTTAAATGCAATATTTGGACGCATAGTAGGGTTTCCCAGGGGTGCAGAAATACTATATTGCATAACTATAATATTTCAATGGTGTGTTGCTCCCCACCCCATGGCCTTATGCACATATTAGTTCTCATCTTACTTGGGTCAGGAGTAGGATGAATTAATAATTCACACAGCACTTTGGATGTGCCAGATGCTTTCTGATCTTCATCATGTTTAAGTCAGGCCTGCATAGCCTCCTGCACAGGGTAATAGGGGTGCAAGACTTCAAAGGAGAAAAAGGGGAAGGACAGTAGCTCAGTGAGTAGAACATCTGCCTTGCATGCAGAAGGTCCCAGGTTCAATTCCCAGCACTCTGTGTACCCACAATACCCAATAAATAGAAGCTAAGTAGTTTTCATGTTAGCAAAGGTAGAATGTAATTTTAAGGTGGTGAATACAGACAGCATCCCTGATTACGAATGGGGCAGAATTTCATTTGCACAGCTCTTCTTCAACATCTGCACTTCTCTGAATTTTGTGGCACAAAAATGCACATAATAGTGAATATAAATTCCCAAGCGGCATTTTGTTAGGACTATCTGCTTGGAGAAATGAAAATATTGAGCAAACTGCACGTATTAGGGGAAATGCACAGGAAAAGGCATACAGATTTTTGTGGGGGCTTTTTTAAAAAAGAAAAAAGTTTGCAAAAAGATGCAAAAAAATCAAAAACAGAATTTAAAGGGGGTGGGGTGGGGGGAATAGGAAACCGAGAGGGACAGATTCATCCATCCCCATCCTTGCTAGAAATATGCTACCACTTAGAGACCCCAAGGCTTATCTGAATTAATTCCTGCATCATCCCCAGAATTGTCACACAACGTTCAGCCTTCATGCTTCCTTTTCTTTCTAGAGACAATGCTGGTGTAAAACTCGCCTGGGAAACACAAAGGTTCTCACACTCCAGTTTCAACAGAGAATGGAATGACAATCCAAACACAACAGGGACAGCCAAACAGTTCCACCAGTTTTTCCCTTCCCCTGTATTTGGAAGGAAGCCGCTCAGAACCAACAGCAACTCATTTCAAAGTTGATGAAATGTCTAGAACAGAAGCAGGCAGACTGCATGGTTCTGGGATCTACACTTTCTTCTTTTCTTTACTTTATGGAGGTTCTATGTCAGGGTCATGATGGCTAAAACCCATTGACAGATATCCCTCATGAATTTGCCTAATAACAAACTCATTATTTTTAGTGTGGATCTTTATGCAGCCGGAGCAGCAGCATCCATGAGCAAGAAGGTGGATTCAGCAAGAACCCCAAAATTTCCAATGTGTGTGCTCTGTAGTCCTATACATACTTAACTTGCAAGTAAGCTCAAATGTACTCAAGAGGACTTACTTTTAAGTATACATTTCAGAATTGTACTGGGAAAGGCGTGGGATCCAAAATGGCGAAATCAAGATTAATCATGCTAAATGGGCAGAAAAATGCTGGCTGGCTGTTGGAAGGAATGGAGGAATGGAGTGTCCTGGGAAAGGGCGTGGCTGACGGACAGAACAGGAAAGCTCCACACTGCGACAGATCTTCTTGCGGAGTCCATTAGGACTTTTCAAAAGCCCATCTGGACCACTAGCCATCACCACATCATGTAGTAGTGAATTCCCAGTACGTTTCCGAGCACAATTCAAAGTGTTGGTGCTGACCTTTAAAGCCCTAAACGGCCTCGGTCCAGTATACCTGAAGGAGCGTCTCCACCCCCATCATTCTGCCCGGACGCTGAGGTCCAGCGTCGAGGGCCTTCTGGCGGTTCCCTCATTGCGAGAAGCAAAGCTACAGGGAACCAGGCAGAGGGCCTTCTCGGTAGTGGCGCCCACCCTGTGGAACGCCCTTCCAGCAGATGTCAAAGTGATAAATAACTACCTGACATTCAAGAGACATCTTAAGGCAGCCCTGTTCAGGGAAGTTTTTAACATGTGATACTTTATTGTATTTTTGGTTTTTATGGAAGCCGCCCAGAGTGGCTGGGGAGGCCCAGCCAGATGGGCGGGGTATAAATAATAAATTATTATTATTATTATTATTATTCTGTTGTTTTCAAAAATGAAACACTTTCAGGTTCTGCATGTCATCCTCATGTGAGGACCAAGCTTATTACAGGAACACATGAAGCTGCCTATGGAGTCAGACCCTTGGGTCCATCAAGCTCAGTATTGTTTGCACTGACTGGCAGCAGCTCTCCAGTCTTTCAAGCAGAGGGTCTCTCCCAGCCATACCTGGAGACACCAGGGATTGAACCCGGACCCAGGACCTTCTGCACGTGATCCTTCTCTGTCATTTTCCCTGGATCATTCCCGTTTTATAGTACATCTGCTGCTATAGAGACCACAGTTTGTGTTTTCAGGCAGACTGTGGCTGAAATTATGGAGGATGGTTGTTGATTTATTTTATTTTTATTTTATGAAATAGCAGCTTCCTTTGATTTTTCAAGTCACTGCCCTTTTGTGGTCTCTGAGATGATAAAGTGCAAGAGAGAGTGCACAAGCAGTTGGGATAGTGGAAAAGGGCTAAGTTGGCAGAATGTTCAGCTGAAGGATTTCCTACAGGATCACCACCATCTCTGGGGGGCCTTTGGCCTAACTTGAAAGCTGTGCTCCAAAAATATGATCCTTCACTTTGGCTCTGCCCACAAAACAGGAATGATAATAATTACATTTATTGGCAAGAACTGGCCAATCCTTTGGCTATGAAGTGGCACCGAAAAATACAGTGCTGCTTTCTGTGAAGTGAAATTGGATTTGGGAAATTCCATCCAAGAAACCATTGTGGTTTTCTTTCTGTGGAGACAAACTTGTTGATAAGATGACATTTGCACATAGTTTACCTCCTTCTTGAAAGGGTGCACTGTTTCTTTTCTAGTAGCCAAAATTATGTTTATTTTATGGAAGGATTTTCAATGTATGCTAGAACACCTTGAAACCTTTTGCCCCAGCCATGGGAATGCGGCCCTCAGAAGGCTGAATCTGGCCCTCAGGTCCTGCCTGCAGGCTTCCCACATGCATCCAGTTGGCCACTGTGAGAACAGGACGCTGTGAGAACAGGATAGGCCATTGGCTTGATTCAGTCGGCTCTACCTATGCCCTTTCTGTACAGCTGTATGCATCGAGACAGAACTATGTGCGGAGAAAAGCTACTTTCTGTGACCTGAATAAATGATGCAACCCAAACAGGTTTGCAAAATGCCTCTGATATTTTGCATAATTTATGCTGCAGTCTTTGCTATTTTGCATAATTTATTCTGGCTTTTCTGGTCGACAAGCTTTACATGGCATAAGAATGTAAGTAGCTACCACTGGTCCATCAAGAGCAGCAGCAGCAGCTCTTCAGGGTCTCAGAAAGAGGTCTTTCATGACCTAGAGATGGCTGGGCTTGAATCCAGGAACCTTTGCCTGAAAAGCATGCACACTACCACAGAGATATGGCCCCTTTCCAACACCGGACGTGGCCTTATCTAGCAGCAGACAATTCTTTCTGTCTAGGTATATATTGTCTACACTAGTTTTTCCCAACCTGGTACCCTGCAGATTTTGCTGGGTTCAAGCTCTCATAACCTTGGAGCATTAGCCATGCTAGCAGTGAGGCCTCTGGAGACACTGAACCCTTTGCAACAGCCTGAGGATGCCAAAAGCAGATGCAGAAAAACTAGTGAGAATTGGGGACTTTGCCAGTGTAGCAACAGAGAAGGTGGCAGTTTTAAATATTGCATTCAGATCTGAGATGTTTCCGAAAGCGATGAATGCTTTGTGGTACAGTCTGTAGGAAGGTCAGAAGTTGCCTTATACTGAACCACACCATTGTTTCATCTAACTCAGGCTTCCCCAGCCTGGTGCCCTCCTGATGTTTTAGACCGCAGTTGCCACCAGCTTCAGCCAGCACGCCCAACGGTCAGGGATGATGGAAGCTGTAGTCTCAAACATCTGGAGGGCACGGATTTAGGGAATTCTGTTCTACAGTGAATAGCAGTGGCTCTCCAGGGTTTCAGATCAAGCGACATTCCCAACCCTACCTGGAGATGCTGAGACTTGAACCTTGGACCTTCTGCATGCAGAGCAGCTACACTTCTAAAATTTGTGTGAAGAATGAATTGATTTATTTGGTTTGTGTGTTAATTCTGTAAAATCAGAATACTCAAGCCAAGGATTGTTTTTCTTTTATTGTATTGTTATATTTCATTTATACTGAATATTGTAATTTGGTTCATTACCTTGTTTTTAAAACTATGCCATGGCGATGAAGACTTTGGAGTGTGAGCAGACCTTGCCCCTTGGAGTGCCTCTGTGAGCAGACTTGGGACTGCTGAAGCCGTAACCAAATGCTGGCATGGTGTTTCCTAAGAACAAAGAGCACCGGGTGCCATTTTGAATCAAGTTGGTGGACTGAACCTTTTGAAAACTGCACCAGTTTTAACCACTGATTTCTAAACTGCAGCCCTGTGCATAGGATTTCATAATATCCAACTTGCATCAAAGAGAAATTTGCTTCTGTTTTTTTCTGTTCAGGATTCACTCTGGAAAGTCAAGGGGACCTTTTTGACGTTTCTTAAAGCAGCAGCGTGGATGATCTTGTTAATTTGTGAATAGCTGCTTCATACAGAAAGCAGACTGAGAAAGGCTTCAGATCTGGATAATTTTCTTAAACACAGGAATCAGCCAAGAGGATGTGGTTTAGACATGTATCCAGCCAAATGAACCAGCTGGGACAGTAAACATGTGTGTAAAAAAGAGTGGGGTATAACCAATGTCTACAATTTTTGGTACAGTGGTACCTCAGGTTACATACACTTCAGGTTACATACGCTTCAGGTTACAGACTCCGCTAACCCAGAAATAATGCTTCAGGTTAAGAACTTTGCTTTAGGGTGAGAACAGAAATCGTGCTCCGGTGGCGCGGCGGCAGCAGGAGGCTTCATTAGCTAAAGTGGTGCTTCAGGTTAAGAACAGTTTCAGGTTAAGTACGGACCTCCGGAACGAATTAAGTACTTAACCTGAGGTACCACTGTATATCTCTAACTTGCATAGCAATATACAGCAAGAGCCAAACAAATTGCAATCATGTCAGTTAGGAAAAATTTAAGATCAGACCAAAGACCACTCTAGTCCAGCATCCTGGTCTCACAGTGGTCTGTCAGATGAGTATAGGAAGGCTGCAAGTAAAACATGAGCACCATAGGACTTTCATTCTCATGAACCCCAGTATATTGTCCCTGACAGTGGATGTAGAATATAGTCATCATGGCTAGAAGGCATTCATAGTCTAATTCTCCATGAATTTGGCTAATCATCTTTTAACATTTGCCCAATCCTCCTGGGCAACAGCAGGTGAAGGGGGAGGCGTGTTATTAGGGACCACTGGAGTAGAGAAAATTATTATAAACCTCCCCTTCCTACACATTGTGGTCCTGCCAAACACCCCCCCCCCTCTGCTATTAATCAATCAATTAAAAAGAAACCTGGCATTGTTGCAGGTGAAGCATTTAGCCTCTTGTTTCATTTGGCTCTCATTGTGTCTCTTTTCCTGATGTAAGTGAAGGTTAGGGCTCAGTTTTACCTTTTGGGGCTAAAAAATATAAACTGGATCTAGGGCATCTTAAGTAGGAATCTTAAGAAATTGGCATATGAGGTGCATCAGAAAATTAATGATGCTTTAGGGACGCGGGTGGCGCTGTGGTCTAAACCACAGAGCCTAGGACTTGCCAATCAGAAGGTCTGTGGTTTGAATCCTCACGACGGGGTGAACTCCCATTGCTCAGTCCCAGTTCCTGCCCACCTAGCAGTTTGAAAGCACATCAAAGTGCAAGTAGATAAATAGGTACCGCTCCGGCGGGAAGGTAAACGGCGTTTCCGTGCACTGCTCTAGTTTGTCTGTGGACAAATGCTGGCTCCCTTGGCCAGTAAAGCGAGACGAGCGCCGCGACCCCAGAGTCATCCGCGCTTGGACTTAATGGTCAGGGGTCCCTTTACCTTTACCCAAGGATGGTATAGTCTCAGGTTGCTTCCACATGACCCGTTTCCTGGTTTGGTAATGTAGAGAACTGAATTTAAGACTGGAAGAAATTAAAATTGACATATTCACCTATCACAAGAAATATGCAGGTATTTTCAGGTGTGCAGGATTTCTGACCAGTAGGTGGTGCTATACCATTCCCTTGCTGACTGCTTTGTATTCTTATGCTGCCATCTTGTTGTTCTGCGTGAGAAATTATCTGGAAACTCTGCTATGCCTAAGTATGTGTGCTACTAGAGGGACTTGCACTGGTGAAATAAACCTCATTTCTCCAATTCTTGCCATAAGCCTGCCTCTTTCTTTCTCACCTCATGCAGTGGTCATTTAATTGGCCCTTCACAATAACCATTTCTGATATTCTAAATAAATAAAATAAATAAAAAATTGTCCAGTAGCACCTTAGAGACCAACTAAGTTTGTTCTGGGAATAAGCTTTCGTGTGCATGCACACTTCTTCAAATACACTGAAACAGAAGTCTCCAGACCCTTATATATAGTACAGTGGTGCCTCACAAGACGAAATTAATTCGTTCGGCGAGTTTTTTCGTCTTGCGATTTTTTCGTTTTGCGAAGCACGGTTTCGGAAGTTTCGGAAAAGCTTCAAAAATCACCAAAGTCTTCAAAAACCTCAAAAAAGGCTACCACACCGCGTGCTATGAGTTGCTCCTCGAAGTCAAGTCGCAACTGTATTAACGGTGTTAAGAAAAAGGAAACAAACTTGCAAGAAGTTTCCGTCTTGCGAAGCAAGCCCATAGGGAAAATCGTCTTGCGAAGCAACTCAAAAAACCAAAAACCCTTTCGTCTTGCGAGTTTTCCGTCTTGCGAGGCATTCGTCTTGCGAGGTACCACTGTATATAGCATATGTAATGAGACAAGAATGCAATAAGAGTCTGGTGACTTCTGTTTCAGTGTATCTGAAGAAGTGTGCATGCACACGAGAATGTATACCCAGAACAAACTTAGTTGGTCTCTAAGGTGCTACTGGACAATTTATTTATTATTCATTTTGACTGTGTCAGACCAACACGGCTACCTACTTGAATCATTTCTGATATTGTACGTGCTTGTGCAAATGCATTTCAAACTGCCATTCCCTTATTTCTGTAGAAACACCAGTCTGTATTAAGTCCCCACTTCTCTTTTAATTAAAAGAAAAGTCAGCCTGTCTATCAGTTTCTCAGACATTTCATTCAGAATTAGACCTAAAACCTTTTGAATAGTTTCCTTTGAAAATACTTGATCCTACACACAAGAATCACACAGGAGCTTCACATCAACTAGTCTGGAAGCCAGTCTTTACATAGGCTTTTAAAAGAAAGCACAAGCTACAAGAACGGATGTTGGTTCCTTTCTAATTTAGCCAAATCCACACTTCACAAGTTAACGAAGCAGTTTTCTAAGCATTGATAACACTGTGAAGACCGGAAGAGCTTCACTGCATCAGAGCAAAGGTCCAACTTGGCCAGGATTTTCCTCTCAGTGACCAAGCAGATGGTTCTGGAAAGCCTGCAAGTAGGACTTGAATTGAATAGCACTCATGATTCTCAGCAACTGATATCCAGGGAGGAGCTACACCTGGCACAATTATTACCAACATTTAGGCACCAAGAGATGTTCATGTTTACCCAGGCATTTGGTTCTTATGAGGGATCATATAGTACGATGAGCCTTCTTGTTTTGGTGTTAATCTTTTAGTAGGTGGAGTAGGATTTGTCCTTTTATAAAATTGAAAGATGAGCAGCTTTAGTAAACAATGCTCTTTCGTTTCTTTCTTTTTTAAAAAAACTTTTGTATATGTATGTGGTTTCTTTGTTTGTGGCGTTACAATTGTAAGTTGCTTCAAGATGCTTTATATTGTAGGTGATAAATACATGTTGGTAATAAAAATAATAGGAATGTGGAGATAATAGTAATGTGGAGATAATATACAGCCATCATGACGAATAGTTGTCCAGCCCACATTTTACCAGCCAAAACTCATCTTGCTTGTTTCCCATACTCTTTGCATCAGGATAGAGACAACTGAAACCATGAGCCATTTCCTCCAGCTGCTTTCTTCCTGGTAGTTCCCTAACCTTTGGCAGGTTTCTGGAGCACCATCTCAGTTTCCTGTGCATCAGTGAAATTGTTATCCCCAGTATCAGGTGTTCCCCTCTCATCTGTAATATTGTCTCCCCCCACCTCAGGATTTAGTTTAAAGCCCTCCCAATCAGGATTGCAAGACTCTTAGCATTCTAGCAAACTGCTGTGTGGTTCAAGAAAGTAGAGACCAAACCTTTCCTGACAACACCCCCTTTTCAACTAGTGGTTTACTTCCAGTATTTTCCTCTCTTGTCCTGGGCCACGACCTTCAACAGGAAGGAGTGATGACCACCTTGCCCCAAGGCCCTTCAACTTCCTGTCCAGAGTCTCATAGACCCTTCCTACTGTATATGTAGAAGACTGTGTCTGGCAGTATTGTTTGTGCTCACATGAATCAGAAGGAAGGGGTTGTGGTTACTGAACTTTATAACACTTGGAAACTTATCTGTCACAATGTGAATCTTTGCACTTGGAAGACAGTTCCACACCTCCTGGAACATCCTGCTATCTCCACACACTGCTGCCTCTGTCCCCTCAGTAGGGGATAACCTTCCTCCACCGCACATCTCTTCCTCCTCTGGGGAGTAGTAAACTGTTAAACTTTTAAAAGGTGCTTATGGGCCACTTTCCCCACAATGCCTCACTCTGATATTTCCTCAGATTGAAGTATAGGCAACATTCAGAGCGCACTTTAGGAGCACTACCACCACTTTGTTGCAATAATAATAATAATAATAATAATAATAATAATAATAAATTTTATTTATATCCCGCCCTCCCCAGCCGAAGCTGGGCTCAGGGCGGCTAACAACAAACAAAATAATCCAACATTCTAAAAACATTCATTATAAAATTAATTAGATCAAATTAAAATCAAATTAATGGCAACCATCAAGCAAAATTCTGTGCAGATTGCCAGAGGAGGGGGTCAGGCTGCGCCCTGACCAAAGGCCTGGTGGAACAGCTCTGGATTAGGCTGCAGCGGTTCTCAACCTGTGGGTCCCCAGATGTTGTTGGACTACAACTCCCATCATTCCTGATCTCTGGCCTTGCTAGCTAGGGGTGATGGGAGTTGTAGTTCAACAACATCTGAGGACCCACAGGTTGAGAAAGGCTGGATTAGGGGAACAGTTTCATTTTTTATTTTTTTGTATTTAGGACATGAATTATGTACAAAGAGACATTTGAATGTAAAAACAGTCCAAAAATATGAGGCGTGTGTGTGCTTTTAATGATGCCTTAGGATCATTCATGTAATCAAACAGAGGAGCCTGTTCTTTAAAAATAAATATGCCTGCAGAGAGAGAATCAGGCATAAAACCATCACAGTAAGGCAAAAGATGGCAGCCAAGATCTCGACTGAAATCAATCGGAGGGGTGGACAAGGGACATTAAGTCTGCAGTCGTTGCTTAACATGCTAATCTCCCTCTTGGTCAAGCATCCAGGTCTTGTGCTTCAGTCTGCAGCTGCAAATCAAGTTGGCATAATTACCTCCATTCAGTGCAAGGGAGTCATATTTATGCAAGCCGATGTCTCTGGATAAGTGGCCATTGTGCCTGCCGTCATGGTAACTCCTAGCACAGGATGACTTGATGAAAGAGAGAGGTTTTGCAGTTGCTCATGTCAATTAATACTCAAGTTAAATATACATCCAGAATACTCTATCGAGACTATTTGAAGAGGGTGTTTGTTACATTTCCCCCTGCCCCCTTTTTCATTTGGATAATGCTTTTCAGAAGGCTGCGAGAACCATAGACAAATCCCAATTCCTAGCTGCATCTGCATAGAATTGTAGAGTTGGAAGGAACCCAAAGAGTCATCTAGCTCAAACCCCCTTCCATTGCAGGAATCACAGCTAAAGAATCCCAGACAGATGGCCATCCATCCCCTGTTTCAGAACCTCCAATGGTTCTTTCATGTCTGTTGTTCCTACTTTCTGCCTTAGATTATGATACAGCTTTAAGCACTCCATTTGAACTGACTGATAAAAATACATCTTTTATATACTTATTTGAAAGCAACCCCATTGACTCCAGTAGTGTTTACCTCTGATCAAACCTGTATAGAATCTGGGAATTCTAATCTGAGTCAGTCAAGGTGAAAATTAAAGTGTGTGTTTGGGGGTGGGGTGGGGTCTTTATGGTAGACTGGCTAATCCAGAACGCTTTAGTCTGGGGTTCAGCCCACTGCCAACATGTAGATTATCCCAAAGGGAATGTAGCTCTCCACAGAACAAAGGCTGCATACTTCTGTAGTAGACCCAACCCAAAGAAAACCACAGAGAACGCATTTTCCATATTCATGCATTTTCCTTTATATTCTTTCAGCTTAGTATTTCTTAAATCAAGTTTACTGAAATCTTTGATGAGTGGTGATGGAAAGATCCAACAGTTTGCTCAACAATACTTGGTGGTCATTGTAACAGGAGTTGTGCAAAGATGACAAAGCCTTCTGAAGTCTACTTGCTTCAAGTCACACCTGGAAATTCAATTTACAGCTCTTTTGTTACAGCAGAGAAAGAACTTTCAGACTAAGAATGTGTCTCTTTGTGTTCCTGCCTGAGAATATTTCTTAAAGGTGCATTATTAAACTAATACAATATTATATCTTGAACATTTTGTCTCTAATTTCTATTAATCCTGTTCTTAAGGGTGCCATTTCAGGGTTCAGTTGTGGAGGAGAAAGATTCAAAGAGCTGTTCAGAGATACTATGGCAAACACACACACACACACACACAAAGCCACCCACTCCAGTGTATTTTAAGGATCAATTTTCTGGTTATTATCTCTTTTATATCTCATAATTACTGTAGCAGTGTTACTTATTTACTAGATTTTTTATGTCCTTTCCAAGGACAACTCAGCAAACATGCCTTTCCCCTGCCTTCCCTTTATTCCTTACAACAGCCCTGCGAGGTAGACTAATCACAACTAACTTGTGATCCCAAGATCAACTAACAACTAGCTTAGCTTGGATCCAATCCATAGTTTCCAAGTCATGGGAAGTCATAGTTCTGCATTATTCTGTACTAGTCAGATTTCCCTGCAGTGCTGAGTCCATTTCTGGACACTGTACTTTGGGCAGGTGACAGAGAAACTGGAAAGGATTCAGAAGAGGATAATGAAGGTGTTGAATGTCATGTTTAACATTTCTAAATAATTCTAATCAAGACACAGCTGGGGGAAGGCAAGCCACATAGCCATTCACAACATTTTCTAAAAGGCACTCCCCAAAAGCAAAATCCTATATGGACGTAAGACCCTTTCTGGTTGCTGAATCTTAACTCGACGACTAACACAGGAAGCCAGACCAAGCCACGTGTCACATATAATTCTGTCCTCCAACAGAGAGGACCAGCTGGGGGTCAGGAGGAATAGCCAGAGGACTACAGCCACTGCGCCCCCTCCTCAGCACCTGGTTCCTGAAGTGATTGCTTCATCCTGTCTCATGGTAGGGATGGCTCTCTAGGCAGCAAAATGCCTTGAGTCTCCCCTTGCCGCTGGGACTCCCACTAACACCACTTGAATTCCCTCAGGGCCATGGGATGTCATCTTATACTGAGCTTTAGATGTGTGTTGAAATGTATGATGTGCTCTATCCCAAAGGATGTTGAGCTGCAAAGCCAGGAGCATTCATTACCTCTTTAGCACCAGCAAAACACGGATACTTCAAGGAACATTTGACTCATGCCTGGAGTCCGATTGGCCCCATCCCCCGCCACGAGGCATAGCACGAACATTGCCCGAGGATTTAATCCATTCTGGGCATGACTATTGATTTTATAGTCCATTGTTATATTATCTCTCTTATGTTGCTCATAAATCACTTTAGTGGACCTAATATAGTCAAGGCTCTGGAATCCTGTGCTTGTGTCTTATGGATTTTTCCTCTAGTCTGAGCATCCAGCTCTTTCTATGATTAACAATCATCCAGATTAGTACATACCGAGGTCTCCCCTCCTAGCACCTTTGTCTGCCTTTTGGGTGGTAGAGAGGAAACTGTGAAAAGCCTTAAACGAAAAGATCACCAATCAGGGTTAAGTGAAAATAACACGAACAAAAGCTTTCCCTTTATCCAACTCTGCACTAAATGGGCAGTTTTTAAAGGGGTGCTTTGCCAGCACAAAATCCTTAGGTGAGGAATTATTTGTTCAACAGTTTATAAAGGAATGTCATTCCCTGCATTAATTTTAATCTCCTTAAAAGGATTATCAATTAACAGAAGCATATGCTCACATTCCACTTAATCCTTAGTAAACATTTTTATAAAACTATTCCCCCCCCCCAATATGTTCAAAATATTCAGGAGGACCGCTTTGCCTGATGCTTTCAAGGTAAAGAAAGAATGTTGTGCAAACTATGCATTAATGACACATAACTAATAGTAAGTAAATGTCTACAGTAGGTTTCATGTGGTTCAAAATTTCTTCAGATTCATCATAGACTTGTTGGAAGGGGCCCCGAGGACGACCCCCTGCAATGCAGGAATATGCAGCTGCCCAAATGTGGATTGAACGAAACTAGGGCTGCTGACCCTTTTCAGTGGAAGGGGCTACATTCCCAGTTGAACAACCCTCTGAGGCCTGCAAGCCACCACTGGGTGTGGCCACCCACATTCGTTTTGTCTCTCATGCAGAGCACACACACACGGAACAACCCACACAATCAAAAACACTCATAAGACTTCCCTTCTCTGCGTTCTTCATCTCCCAATATCCAGCTTGGATGTAGGAGTGCTCATACATTGCTTTCAAGAGCTGTGCACAATTATTCCTATCAATGTTCAGCAAGTATACAGTCCTTGCATCTGTATCCACAACAGTTGGGCTTTACAAATCAACAAGCACACAATCTTTCACACAGCTCATGCCTATGTTTAAGTGGAACTTGTGAAGAAGCTTGGTGAAGCGGCTGAGCAGTGAGGAAATGGGTGCTGTAGAAAGAGCAGACACACTCAAAGGAGGGCACACGCCACATTCTGTTGCTCTGCCGTGACCTCCCTGCCAATTTGGATACAATAACGGAACTGGAGGCCCCTCGACTGTCCTCGGGTCCAGTATTGGACCACTGTGACCAGATATCCCCAGCTGATGTGGACAGATTCCTCCGAGCTGGAAAGCCCACCACCTGTCCTCTTGACCCATGTCCGTCCTGGCTGATTAGAGCGTGTCCAGACGAGGTGTGCCCCCCCCCTAGGGGATATCATCAATTTGTCCCTTGGCACCAGGACATTCTCAGGGAAATTGAAGGAGGCAGTGGTGTGCCCGCTCTTAAAGAAAACATCATTAGATCCTTTAGTTCTATCCAATTACTGCCCGGTTTTGAATCTTCCGTTCCTGGGTAAGGTGATTGAGAGAGTTGCTGAACAGCTTGGTGGGTTTCTGAATGAAACATCAGCTCTGGATCCATTCCAATCTGGCTTCCGCTCTGGTCATGGGACTGAGACGGCTCTGGTCGCCCTAACAGATGATCTCCATAGGCAGCTGGATCAAGGCAGGTCAAGGCTGCTGATTCTTTTAGAATCAGCAGCCTTTGACATGGTCGATCATGAACTCCTGGACCACCGCCTCGCTGACGTGGGGATCCAGGGCACAACCCTTCAAAGGCAGTGCTCGTTTCTCTCTGGTCGTGGGACAGAGGGTGGTACTTGGGGGGGAACTGTTGTCGCGCCACTCCTGGGTGTGTAGAGTGCTGCAGGGTGTGACACTCTCCCCATCTTTATGTGCCCCCTCGCCCAGCTTGTCCAGAGTTTTGGGCTGCGCTGCCATCAATATACTGATGACACCCAACTCTATCTGTTGATGGATGGCCATCCTGACTCGGCCCCAGACACACTGATCAGATGTTTGAAAGCTGTGGCTGGATGGTTATGTGGGAGCCAATTGAAGTTAAATCCTTTGAAGATAGAGGTCCTTTGGCTGGGTCGGGACGATATGGGATTGGGGGGGGCAACTCCCATCTCTTTACTGTTGTTAGCTGCTCTGAGCCCAGCTTCGGCTGGGAAAGGCGGGATATAAATAAATAAATTATTATTATTATTATTATTATTATTATTATTATTATTTCACACATGCACATGCAATGCAACATTCACACAATGAGTTAGCTTCCTTCACCTTCCGAGTCCTTGATCAATGATCTCTTTGCTTAACCCTTTGAACCTTTCCAGCTCAGAAGGCTCAAAGCAGCTCCATGGGCGGCAGTTCCAAGTCCACCAAGTTCACTTCCACACTGGGAATGGGGGAGCATCTGTCACCACACCTGAGAGCTACAGGCTAGCCCAGGAGGTGCAGAAGCTTGAAGGTTCCCAAACCTTCTCTGAGTTACTAACAACAGCTCAGCTGTCAGTTGTTAGTCCACAGTCTCATCAGGGCTGACCTTAAGGCAACTGGAGCAATTGGTCCAACTTGGGCCCCACGGGCTGCTCCTGCACCAGGGCAATCTAGATGGATTTTATTTATATCTATAAGATTTTGCAGACTTTGGCTGTGAACTGGGGCCCTACAAAAAATAATAATCAAGTTGCGCCCCACTGCTTCAAATTGGGCCCCACTGGCTAGCCCTGAGTCTCATAGTTGCTGGGTCTGAGTTGCCCTGCCCTTGCATGAAGTCTTGGGTTTACAATTTTGGGAGAGGGGAGACTGCAGCACTGGGGAGCAGACAGGCTGGCGAGGCCCCCTAGATTTAGAGGCCCGAGTGGTCCTACCCTCACATGAAGTCTTGGGTTTGCAATTTTGGGAGAGAAGAGACTGCCCGCTGGGAAGCGGGAGGGCTGGTGAGGCCCCCTAGATTTAGAGGCCCTAGGCTTCAGCCTACTTAGCCTATACATAAATCTGGCACTGACCAAAACCCACCCCTGCCATATAGTGCGTGCAGTTCTGTCAGCTGAGGCAGCTGTCTCATCCTGCCTGATAGAAGGAGTCAGCCCTGCATTTTGGTGTGTTTTGCTTCCATTCCTAGTTAACTAGGCCCATGAGTTAATGGCAGAGGCAAGATCTGAACTGCAGACTAGTGGAGGCTTCACTTCCCAATACACAGATTACATTCTGAGCTGCTACTCAGGACTATACAAGCTTGTCTAAATTGGTTGAGGCTTAAGAAAGGATGTGTAAGTTGCAATCTGATTTCCACTCTTTGAACATGCACACAGGACATGTTGCCTACTATAATTTTTTAACACATTTGTTCCCCTTCACATTGAATCTTAGCGGCCCCACAATTCGCAAGAAGACTCCACACACCATCTTGACCTTACCTGTCAAGAGCAAGCTGAAGGTCTTAGCCCATTTGCTGTCAAATGGAAAAAAAATTAGTCACCATTAGAGTGATGAGTAAGATTAGCAAAACAGTATTTATTCCTTTGAGCTTATGGATGCAGTAGCAATCCTAATCGACATTAATAATTGCAGGGACCAAACCTTGAGTGGCAGTGAGCATGGTCAATCCGGACTGAGTTCTATTAGCCTCCCCCTTTCATGTTCACTTCATTCTGAGGTTGTTCCCCCCCCCCCCCGAGATGGGGTGAGTACCCAGGTGCCCAATGCCAGCTACATTAACATCCATTGATTTCTATAGGCAGCTTTTTCTTCCATACCTGTGGTAGCTTCTCCGTGTGAACCAGGAAATGACTTGCCAAGACAATGAGAGAGTTCTCCCTACTCCTTTAATACCTATGTGCTGCTTTATCCTGCCTCCTTTCCCAACCACTCCATTCCCCCTCTCCCCAGCTTCCATGGTCAGTCTATGGTGGGCACAGCACATGACCGGCCCCATTCCTTAGAGTTCTTCTTCTTTGTCTTCTTCTACTTCTGCAGATCTTGGAGTTCCCCTGAGTCTGCTGAAATGCCCCCCTTTTGTGCTGCTGCTTTGACTACATAGACAACGGCACTCAGAGAACAGATTCTGAAACAGAATATAGGATGGTTACATAGAGCTTCAGGTTCAGAGGCAGTCTGCTAATACCCCTATAGCTAGAAGGCTGGGGTTGGGGGATATTGTCAGGATTTCGCTCCTGACTTAGATTCAGCAGGGTTCCTGGGTGCATCACAGAATCATAGAACTGTACAGTTGGAAGGGGTGCCAAGGGTCATCTAGTCCAACCCCTTGTAATGCAGGAATCACAGCTGCAGCTGCCCATCCAACCATCATGTGCCATCTGCCCATGCTCCAGAACTATTCAGTACAACCTCACACATACAGTACACCTTTCATTTTATTTTATTTTTAAAAAAATATTTATTAAAGTTTCAAGTAATACAAAAGATAAAAAGAAAAAGAGGGGGGGGGGACAAAGAACAAAAAAGAAAATTTCCCCCTTTACAATTCCAAATTTTCAATAACATTTTTTCCAGAACTTCCCCTCACCTCCCCTTCTTGTATTCCACATCCAGATATCTATCCAGCAAGTTCTTATCCCTAACTTTTTAACCTTAATTTATTTATGATGTTTAATTCAATTTACATATCAGCTTTTAACTTATTATACCTTAATCCTTTATACTTAAGATTTCCCTCCTAAGATCAGCCCAGTTTCCCTTCCACGGATTCCCCATTTTTACACTAATAGCATCAGAAATTTAAATAAAAAAAGAATAAAAGATATCAAACAGCCTTTGGATTTCCAGACCCCACCCTCCCTTCCCCGGCTTCGATCCCAAAACCATTGTCCATTAGTCCATCTGCTGTCAGCCTGGCAACCTCACATCTGAGGCTCTTAAATCTCTTTCAGTCCCTCTCTGCCGGTTTCTTTGAAAGTCCTTTGTATTTGACACCAAGGCTCGGAGGGGCACAATCCCTATAATTTCCATGATCTTTCCAGCCAGACCTCCATGTTTAAAGGTGGAGCTCAAATCTTGTTTCTTATTCTTCTTAAATCCAAATGTCCCCAAAACTCCAGCTTCCACCTTGATCAAATTTGTAGTCTCCATCTTAGCAGGCCTCCGGCTCACCATTGCCTTCTGCAGCATTGCAGCCCCTCCTTCCTGCTCCTTCTGGTCAGCATCTTCTTCCACTTCTTCCACTTCCTCAATTTTCCCTAAGTTCTTTTTTTGTTCTGCTGCCTGGGTTTTGTACGTCAAGTCCTTTTCCAGCTCAGTAGGTGTATTTATTGTTGACTCAAAAGTTATAGCACTTGTAGACAAAACATGGCCTTGCTCATACATCCTTTGTAACTTTCCCACGAGAAAGGCAATCTCATCCAGGTCAGCTAGTATTTTCCGGCCTATTTCCATTCTTGTAGTGTCCCTGAACCCCCTCTAGAGGGGTTCTGGTTATTCAGTATTCCTTTCACTTCAAACCCAAAAGCCAAGTTAATTTGTTTCAGTCCTTATTTATTTTCAGCAACTTGTAACTATATTATGTCCAATGTAACCGGCAAGAATGTCAGAAACAAAGTTCTGTATTTTTCCAACTTTGACAGCTAATTTGACAGCTGTCAAAGTCTTCTATGTCTCCTCAGCAGGCTCCTCTCGCAGATCGCTCCCGGTCTCGAGGGGGGTGGACTTTAATCAGAATATTAACTCTTCTCCTCCAGCACAATCACTTATATTGTCAATCCATGCAATTAATAACTTTTATCCAAAATAAAAACTCCTCTCTCGATCTTGGTTGTCAAATCCTTGCTTTGAAATGTTTACAATGGGGGGAGAGACAGACTTCCTCTTTGCACCTCCCCCCGCTCGTGCCAAATCCAATAAAAAAATTTTTTTTAATCCGATTTCCAAATTACTCACGGGTTGTTGTTTTTAGTTTAAGTCCAGATTTTCAGAAGAAGAAGTCAGCGCTCTCCGTCGAATGGCATGCGGCTTCGCTCGGCAGGGGAAGCAGAAGACTCGCAGCACCGCGCCACTCCCCGTCCCCCGCTCCATAGCCTTTAAAAAGGCTCCTTCGCGGGTCGGGAGGGTGCTATCGGTGCCTGCCGAGTCACCAAGTCCACGGGCATCCGCGCCCGTGGTTTTTGAGGGTCCCTGCGTCGCCGGCGCGGCAGGACCCGACCCCTGTCAAGCAGACTCCCTCCGGAGCTCGGAGGGAATCCGCCATTCGGCGCTGGTGCCAACCCGGAAGTCCACCTTTCATTTTAATCAATGACAGCAGAGTATTTACCAGATTAACTTTTTTTAAAAAAAAATCCCCCCACCATCTTTATTTTATTTTAGAAAAACAGGAGGATGTCAAGATGAGACTGGTACTTATATTGAGAATATGGAAATATTTCAGCAGGCCAGGAGGGAAAAACCCCCACTACCATGTCACTTAGCTGACTTGACTGATGATATTGAATCAAAGCTATTCTGCTAATACCCCCATGTAAGCTCTGAGCTTGCCAAGTAACGAATTTGACATTTTGGAATTCAAACAGCTTCAGAAGGCTTTTCTGAACTTCCAGTAGAAGTGCAATCACATACAGTAGAACAATTCTGCGTAATCCAAGGATTAAAGGGAATATTTTCTCAGAGCTCTACAAACTAGAATACTGCAGGAGGAAATGGAGGAGGGTGTGCGTGTGTCTTCCTTCACATAACCTTCAGGAAATGACCAGAAAAAAAGGTGGGGGCAGGGAAACAACTACATCTGAAGTAGGGAGAGGGAACCTCAGGCCCAGATCCAGCATTCTCTGACCACCAGCAGTGGCGGAGTTAGCTGCATGGGTGCCCAGAGCAGCAGCCATGCCATGTGCTGGGCCTTTTTGTCACCCTCCTCATGGATGACACCCAGGGCGGCCTGCCCCCATTGCCCCCCCTTCCTACGCCCCTGACCACCAGCACAAGGGATGTTGTGCTAGCACAAGGGTGAGAATAATGACCGCGTAATATGAAACCCAGCGCAACAACGAGTGGAAGCTGGTTGTGCAATAGGTTATACAACAGAAACGATCAGGGCTACAACAACCTGTTGCACAACTTAGCCATGAGAACCATACTGGCTTCTTGGAGCCTAGGGCAGCACACATGAGTCCTCCTCCTCCTCTATTTTCTTCAAAACCAGCTTTTGAGGCATGTTGTGTGTGTGTGTGTGTGAGAGAGAGAGAGAGAGAGAGAGGGAGGGAGAGGGGGGGGAGAGAGAGAGCAAACATAAACATCAAGGAAAGCAAGAAGGATTACGTGTTCAAGGTCATTTTCCAACCAAGCTAAAACACTGAAGGAAGGTGCAATGCAGGGCTCTCTCTCTCTCTCTCTCTCTCTCTCTGTGTGTGTGTGTGTGTGTGTGTATTACTTGAGACAGTGTGTGGCTTGAGGAGAGTTCCAAGGGCTGAGGTTCTCAATCTCAGGTCTATGGACTTTATAAGTGAGCCTGGGCTTTACAGCTCTTAAGTTCAACACTCTGTCTATCCACACCACACTGACGCATGAGGGTTGCATATTAGTTTTGTCTTCTACACAATTTCTAAAGACATTCTTCTCCATTCAAAGACATTTCTTAAGCCTTTGAACAAAACTGAGACTGCTTTCCCCATTGATTTCCGCTCTTTGCTCTCCTAGCTCCACTGTGTGCGCTCAAGATGATTATAGATTGATATTTTTTTAAGCTGCGGGGAGGGGGGGGGGAGAGAAGCATTATCTGTCTATGCTTGTCAGTCTTCTCTGGTGCTCCTTTGGTCCAAAGCCTTTATGGGATAAGCAAAGGGAGATACTTGTCAGTGTTTCTCCATTCACATATCTTGATTTGAGTCTGTTCAGGGGAAGGGATGTGAAGGACCCATGGATTTAAATACTTTTAATCCCTTGCTACATAGAAAGTGGTGCGAGCGCATGGTCCTCTAATGATGCTTCAGCAAACAAAGATCATCATGGGGACCAGCAGCATGATGAATAGTTTACAACACGTTGCCAAGACAACCTTATTAAATGACTCTTGCTGTAGAGCCACACAGAGGCAGCCTGGAGCATTTTCCTTAATGAGGAATGTAGTGCCATTTCCCCCTTTGTCTGCATTCATATTCCCCACTATTGTTATTTTGACTCAGTCCCTGGATCCCTCTGATGGTGACCTTGGATTGCAGAAGTCCACCCAGTGAATTTATCAGAGAAGCAACTGTCTCTGTGAAGAGGGAGGCAGTTTTCTCATCTTGGACATGGAGTTTGGAAACTCTGCCACACCTTGTGGAAAGGGCCTTGGCAAACTGGTAGAGCATCTTCTTTGCATGAAGGTGGTAGCTCAGCCTCCAGCATCACCAGGTAGGGCTGGGAAAGATTCCCTGTCTGAAATCCTGGACAACTGCTGCCAGTCGGTGAAGACCAGGTGTAGGGAACCTTTTCCAGGTCAAGGGCCAAGGGAAACCCCGCCTTCTGGATTTGAGAACTTGAGACACATAACACCCCTATTTTTTCAGGATTCAGCTTCAACTTACAGATTCACATCCAGTCCATCACTGCCTCCAGGCACTGGTCTAACCTCCCCAGATTCAGGTAGAACAGAGAGAGAAATCTTGGTGTCATCCTCATATTGATGACAGCTCATGCCAAATCTCCTGATGACAGCTCCCAGGGGCTTCATTTAGATGCTAAATAGCATGGGGGACAAGATAGAACTCTGTGGGACACTACAAGATATCTCCCATGGCAGTGGACGTTCCATAACTAATTTCTGCCAATGGCCCTGGAGATAGGAGCAGAATCATTGAGGTCCAGTGCTCCAATCTCAATGTCCCTGAGATGCTCTATGGTCAACAGTATTGAAAGCCACCGACAGATAGAAGAGTCTGTGCAGGGTTGCATTCCTGACATCTCTCTCCTGACAAAGGTCATCAAACATGGCTTCATTGCCATGACCGGTTTGAAGCCAGACTGGAGTGGATTCAAGTAATCGGTTTATTCCAAGCATGCCTGAAGCTGTGCTGCTATCACCCTCTCAAGTGCCTTGCCCCTCCCATATTCACTACTAAGCTATAGTTATGTAGTACTTCTAAGTCTGAGGAGCATGGTACTTCCCTCTGCGCCAGTGAAGCATTGATCACTACCTGGCCCCTGGCCCATGGTGACAAATTTACAAAACTATTTCTTAAGTCCCCTCTGATACAACTTGGCGTCTAGAGTGGCTACCATGAGTCTGCCAGGCCTTCTGAGAACAGACATGAAATATTGATCTCTGCACCTTCAGGGTAGGAAAAGCTTCTTCTGAATTTCTGTTAGGCACCTTTTTTAGCCAAACCTTTCCACCTACTCAGAACATGCATATAGTGTTGCCACCTAAAGACACCAAAAATAAGGAATGCATTGTAAGACCATAAGAAAATAACTATTACCCATGTCAAGACATTCACTGTACTTTGCTAGAATATACGATTCTTCATTCGTATTAAATCAACATATTCACTTGAACAGGGGTGTTATATTTCAATACTAAACAAGGCACTAATCTTTGAAATAAGAACAGGTGGCAAGCCTTCTTACCAGGCAGGTATCCTGTTATTTATCTCTATTATGAAAAATAGGCATGCCATTTTTGCAGCAGCTAGAGATTTAAAAATAGGATACGATCCTAAATTAAAATCTTAATTAAGGCTGCAATCATAAACATCCATACTTGGCTGTATATATTATTGAAACCAATGCAAATTATTTCAGAGATATATGTTTAAGACATGGATATCCATGAGGAATATGAAAATGCACCTCTTTGGAATGATCTGATATGTGAAACAGACCTTGATGCCTCAGAATCTTCTTCATTTCTTTTTTTGCCCAGCCAGATACAACATTTCAACATAGGGAACTGGTTTATACTGAGGCAGACCACTGGTCTACCTAGTTCAGTACTCTCTCAGAAGTAGCTTCCAAGAGTTTCAGACAGGAGACCTTTCCCCAGGCCTATCTGGAGATTCTAGGGGTTGAAAATGGGACCTTCTGCATGCAAAGTACCGTATTTTTCGCTCTATAACACGCACCTGACCATAACACGCACATCGTTTTTAGAGGAGGAAAACAAGGGAAAAAACATTCTGAATGAAACAGTGGATGTATCATTTTTGTGCTTCATGCTGTGGCCACAGACATGTGATCTGATGGTGAATTTGGGGTGACCCAATGCAAAAATCCTGAGAATTCCTGTGGATCCATGCTTTGTAACCACGTTTTTGCACCATTGCAGCCCCAGGCAACAGTGGGTGCGTGCTTTTTTTGGTGCAGGCTGTAGCCATGGACATGCTATGTGATCTGATGGTGAATTTGGGGTGACCCAATGCAAAGATCCTGAGGATCCATGTGGATCCATGCTTTTTAACCACGTTTTTGCACCATTGCAGCCCCAGGCAACAGTGGGTGCGTGATTTTTTTGGTGCAGGCTGTAGCCATGGACATGCTATGTGATCTGATGGTGAATTTGGGGTGACCCAATGCAAAGATCCTGAGGATCCATGTGGATCCATGCTTTTTAACCACGTTTTTGCACCATTGCAGCCCCAGGCAACAGTGGGTGCGTGCTTTTTTTGGTGCAGGCTGTAGCCATGGACATGCTATGTGATCTGATGGTGAATTTGGGGTGACCCAATGCAAAGATCCTTAGGATCCATGTGGATCCATGCTTTTTAACCACGTTTTTGCACCATTGCAGCCCCAGGCAACAGTGGGTGCGTGATTTTTTTGGTGCAGGCTGTAGCCATGGACATGCTATGTGATCTGATGGTGAATTTGGGGTGACCCAATGCAAAGATCCTGAGGATCCATGTTGATCTATGCTTTGTAACCACATTTTAAGTGGGGAGTGAAGGAAAAACAAAGAAGGGACATGAGAGGGGTGTGCAGAGAAGCAGCTGGCTAAGAATGCTGGAGAGGGATTTAACGGGTGGGAGGAAAGAAAGGCAAAAGTTCCCACCCCAAGCCAGCCATCTCTCTCTCTCTCTCTCTCTCTCTCTCTCTCTCTCTCTCTCTCACTCTCCCTCCCTCCCTCCCCCTCTCTCTCCCTCCCCCCCCCTCTCTCCCTCTCCCTCCCCCCCTCTCTCTCCCTCTCCCCCAGCAGCACCGGAGCACAGAGAGGAATTAGAAAGAACGACACTCTGCTTGCCTGGAGGGGAGGGGCTTTCCCTGCTCTTTGTTCCGTTTCAGCAATCACAGCAACGAAACAGAGAAGGGTGGGCAGTAAGACCCTGAGGCAGAATGCAGGAAAGCTGCCACTTCCTCTTTTCAGGTTTCCCTTCTCCGTGACTCGCGATTTGACTTTTGCTTGATTTTTTGGCTCCAGGGACCACACATTCGCTCTATAACACGCACAGACATTTCCCCTTCCTTTTTAGGAGAAAAAATCTGCGTGTTATAGAGGGGAAAATACGGTAGATTCTCTGCCACTGAGCTATGGACCATTCCCTTGATATATTCAAACGCCACCACTGACTGTAATTAGGAGTACAGTCGTACCTTGGATCTCAATCGCCTTGGCTCCCTGTGGCGATCACACAGGGCCCCTGGACGTTTAACGGTCTATTGATCCCTGTGCCACCACTGTGCTCGCTTCCCTGCTGCCACCAACCCATTTCTCTTGGGTAAAACACTGAGTCCAGACAGTTGTTAAAATTGAACCAAATAAACAAGTTTATTTTATAAACATTAACGAGTTTATGGTTTCCCAGATAATATTCCTGTCAGTATCTTAACTTTAGTTTCTTTACCGGCCTATACCTTCCTAATACCTTCTGACTGATTATCTCAACTGTTTGACTGACTCCTCTTAACAAATTCTCTCACTCTCTCACATCAGTCTAGCCCAACCCACAGACTTATCCTCTCTGTCTCTTCTAACTCCAGACTGTCTTCTCAACCACCCTAACTCTAACTCCTAACTCCTCCCCTTGGGTTTCCATTGGTTAGACATTTTACAATTAGTTAACCCTTTCCTTATGAACCCAGTATGATGTCACATACCTAGGAGGGCAAACGGCACATCCCGAACAAATCAGCTCCCGATTTGGATCATGAATGGTGAGGTTTGCGTACTCTCCTAATATATATTTTAAAGATAATTTTATTCTGATTTGATTGTTTGCTTTAAAAAATCTGAATATAGACAGGATTGGACAGTCTTTGTATCAATCACTAACATGGACCCAGAAGGTAGACTGGTGCAACCCATCCCTCGTTCTAGAAGCTGGAGACAGCAGAGGCAGAGGAGGCAGGCCCTCTGCAAATGCGTCTTTTATGACCGTTTGAATAAAGTGTCTTCAAAAACTTGACCCCTTTAGGGTGAACAGTGGGATACTAGTTCACCTCCAATCACTACTACAGCGTTGCTTGAGGTCTTGTTATATTTTTGCTGGAGACCAAGTGAACGGCTTCCTTAAGGAAAGAAGCGGAGGTGGTGTTTGTGTGTGTTTTAAAGCATGTGGGGCATATTTTAGAGGAAAGCATTTGAAATATTTCACACAGGGATTACAAAAAGCTTAATATGATTAGAACTTTTCAGAATATCCACCATATTAGGGTCTTGGGTTCTTGAGATTAAGTTCCAATGTGCCAAAGTGGAAAAAAACAACACAACTTAACTGTCAGGTAAGAATTTCTCAAAGAAAGAGCAAAAGGTTATTCTTTGCGTAGCCGGATTTACGTCAAGTCCTAAATTCTAAGGGACAGGTTCTGTCATATCATGTGTCAGGATGTCATCTAGAACAGGGTTTCCAAATCTTTATCAAGGCAAGTAGCCGCAGGTACTGCTGACTCTTAATATTTCACCATACTGAAAAGTGGGTAGGAGATTCTGCATCTGTGTAATGCCTGCCTTTCTCAGACCTGCTATTTATTAATTGGACTTCTTACCCAAACTTCACCATACGGTTCCAGGGAGGGTCGCCAGAGCATGTGATACTGAGCTTGATGGACAAGTGGCCTTATTTGCTATAAGGCAGCACTTGTCTGTAATGTTGCACTCCTGAGGTACAGGGCTTTTTACTATCTCCCCATTGCAGGGGAGTTTTTTTTGACCAGGTGTCCTGTTGTTATGGGACATATCTGAAAGACCATTTCAATCATGAGATTAGGAATGATGCTCAGCAATTACCCCCTTTGAAGCCTTCAAAGGTGCCCAGGCATAGACTTGGCATGAGAATTTGCTTAGCAGGTATAATATTCTAAAGTTCTAGACTGGAGTCCTGAAAGAGTTGATCATATTCTGCTCAAGTCAGCACTGCCGAAGTTCTTGACCTGGGATTGACAGGTGGTCATCCCTTAGGCCAGCCTTTCTCAACCGTGAGCCCCTAGATATTGTTGGACCACAACTCCCATCACCTCTAGCCAGCATGGCCAGTGCTCAGGGATTTTGGGGACCCAAGGTTGCGAAACGCTGCCTTAGACATTAGCAAGGTGAAGTCACATGCTGTGACTATGAGAGGCAGGGTCATGAGACAGCTTCACATGCCATCTCATCATCCATCCCCTTGATATTTATGGGGGGAGTCTTAGGACCTCTGACTTGTGACTCACATGAGAGCTTGAGGCACTGGCAATGGGAATTCAGTATAGATCAGGATGGTGCTATGCATTAACCAGCCCCAACTGAAAGTGGGTCATTCACTGTTGTGTCTAGGGGTTCTCCAACAACTGATGGAATGTAAGAATGAAGCAATCTGGAAACTGTTTTATTGTAGTTGTGCTGAAGTACTCAGTAGTCTGGCTTGCTTAGTTAGAGAAGTCTGTGTGTTGGGTTATTGTCCATTTTATGTCTAATACTTGCTATGCAATGAATAAAACTTGTACTCTTCACCCCAAAGCCTGCCTGTTGCCTCTGAATCCAAAAGAGCAGCTGCCCTTAGCAGAACACCTGTGTGCTTGCCTGACCAGTCTGCTGTCCAGGTGCTCACTACTGATGGGCAACTTTAAAGCCTGTCTCTCTAGGCTTCTCCATCTTTAAACTGGACTTGCACTGGACAACCTTCCACACACAGGGCTTCTCAAACAAAGAGCTGTTATCTGTAAAGAAGAACACATGGTTGCCCTCCAGCAGAATAATTCTCCTCTGTTCCCTCCATTATTTGCACGCTTGAAGATTCCCAACTCTTAAGTGACAAGCTAGGCCACGTCTTCCCCACCATGGCAGGGGACTTGAATAATACATAGGGGATGCAGAGAGAAAACCCTGGTAAAACTTTAGTGCACAAAGTGAACAGATAATACAAGTATGCAACATGAGCTGAAAGGAAAGAAGGGTTGTTAGTTTTGTGGGCCTTCTTTCAACAGGCCTTGTTCAGAGGCATTTTTTCTGAGGGGGACACAGAGGTATCCCTAAACATTTTGTGAATCTAAGTTTGGCCTCATTGAGGGGCAGTATTTCAATATGAGTAGGAAAATGAGAGTACCCCTAAACATTTTTTTAAGAAAAAAAAAGCACTGGGTTTAGATCCACAAGAAAACTCCAGCACAGTTAAACAGCTAATAATAATAATAATAATAATAATAATAATAATAATAATAATAATAATAATTTATTTATACCCCGCCCATCTGGCTGGGCTTCCCCAGCCACTCTGGGCAGCTTCCAACAAAATATTAAAATACCACAATACATCAAACATTAAAAGCTTCCTTAAACAGGGCTGCCTTCAGATGTCTTCTAAAAGTCTGATAGTTGTTGTTCTCTTTGACATCTGGTGGGAGGGCGTTCCACAGGGAGGGCGCCACTACCGAGAAGGCCCTCTGTCTGGTTCCCTGTAACTTCGCTTCTCGCAGTGAGGGAACCACCAGAAGGCCCTTGGCGCTGGACCTCAGAGTCCGGGTAGAACGATGGGGGTGGAGACGCTCCTTCAATATACTGGACCGAGGCCATTTAGGGCTTTAAAGGTCAGCACCAACACTTTGAATTGTGCTCGGAAGCGTACTGGGAGCCAATGTAGGTCTTTCAAGACTGGTGCATTTGCCACCTCAATAAAATTCATGCCACCTGCCCTGGTTGCTACTAACACACACACCCACCACTTGGCTTGTTGAGTGACTGGCAACAGAATTAACCCTTAATTACCTCTGCTGTTGCATTTCCAGCTGTTGTGGACTACATTTCCCATCAGCCTTAACTAGCACAGCCATTAGGGAAGATTGCCAACATTCCCAGCCCTTGCATACGAATACATTTTACAGAGAGAGACTGTGGGTTGGGAGCAGCTTTTGCTGACTGGCTGTTGTACTCTCATGTTGTACTCTGTTATTGCAGACAAGGAAGAGTGACAGCATTTAAAGAAAAAAACCCAACAACTTCAGAGCAGATGACTGGCCACAGCGGCGACAGCTGTCTTACTCCCGGTCATCACCCAGGATTAGTGAAGGAGCTACATTCTTAGTACGTTCCCAGATTAATGTTGAACAGTGAGGAAAGCTCCTTAGTTACAATTAGAGGCAATGAGGTTATGCTGGGGCAGCTACAGTGTTGTCCAGCCAGTTTCCAAGAAAAAGAAGGAACAGGCAAGAATTCTAACAGGGCCTTAGGCTTGTTTTAATCATAGTTGGGAAAATCAAAGTACTCACAGCAGAAAAAAGCCCCAATGATTCCACAGGTCAACAAGCCAACCATTTAAGAGCACCACAGCCATTGCAAAGCCATCTGCCATCTGGAAGAGACACAGATGGTCAAGGAGAGGGTCCCCTCCCCATGACTGTAAATAAATGTCTCGTCCTTGGTCATCACAAGGCCCATGGTTATCTGCATCATGATGGGAACAGCAACAGTTGTATGGCTTGGCTGATCTATTTTTTATCAAATAGACAGATAATGTTAATGGAGTAGACAAATGTCTTTTCCACATCCACTTTCATCATTGGCTCATCTGCCAAGGAACCTCCCAAGCATCTGCTACACAACCTCAACTCGTTGCAGAGGCTTCTGGGGCATGTTCTATAATATGTGCTCAGTTCATGGAGAGAACCCTGGTGAGAACTATTGACCCTTACTGCCACTCCATGTGACAGGTCCAGCTCCTAATTTGAGGGGGTCCCTGGCAATGAGACCTTCAGTGAGACCTTCTCCTATGTCCCCTGTTGCGCTTAAGGCAATGGCAGCAACAGGCACCCTAATCAGTGCTGGGCAAAAATGCAAGTATATTTAACTTGCATTGCATGATAATTAAAAGCCAGAGGACTTCTCAATCAAATATTATTTAAATCAATAGAAAATGTGTGTATGCTGTAATGTATGAAGAGTGGTGCAATAGGTTTTTCCACAGTGGTACATTGTCATTCTATGCCCCCCTGCCTCTTCAGATTCATCTCTGTTGTGTTGCTAACATTTGTATCTGTTTAAGTCAATTTTAAAAGCTCTAGACTAGAGGGTCCCGTTCCTCGCATCTGCTGCTTCAGCCAGCTTCCTATTTTGTTACTAGAAGCAAATCACCACCGAGTGATCAAAGGTGATGCCTTTGTCATGTTCTAGATGCATTGACCTACATTATGGCTTGCACTCCAGGCTATGTATTCCTTTGAAGTACAGAGGGACACTGAAAGCCTTTCTTTTACATCTGCTCTGCAAAGACATAAAACAAAAGCACAGACAAGTAAGAGGATTTAACCTCTTACAGGAAGATTCTTTTCCTTGCATCCTTTCAAGTATTAAGGACACGCCTTCATCATTACCACCAATCCCAGGCACTTCAGGGAGGCTGCCTTTCTGCAGTCAAGATGGGGTGACGTGGGGTTCAGAGACTCTGCACCTATGGAATGCTCTCACCAGGGAGGCTCACCCAGCATCTACATAATGAACTTTTTAGCACTTAGCAAATACCTTCTTATTTTTCCCAGTTTCTCAATCTTAAATATCTGTTTGGTGCTTTTTAGGTTCCCTTCTCATAATGCCATTCTCTGCAGCTAGTTTTAAGGAGAGCCATGGTGAATCAGGCCAGTTGCCCATCTAGTCCAGTATCCTGTTCTCACAGTGGCCAGCCAGATGGAAAACCTGTAAGCAGGACCTGAGCACAAGAGCGCTCTCCTCTCCTGGTAGTCAAATGCACTGTTGTCTCTGCCAGTGGAAGAAGAACATAGTCATCCTGGCTAGTAGCCACTGGTAAATCTTATGTCAGGGACTGGGCAGAGGAGGAATGGTGGAGACCACCTCCCCAGCTTGACCCTTCCAGGGAGGAGGAAGGCAGTTTGGATTTACAACAGGGGTTTGAGGGAGGTCACAGCTCAGAGGCAGACGAGGGGGAAAGTTGGGAAATAATAGGAGAGGAGGAGGAGGGAGAGGAAACACCAGAGGGGTGACAGCTGATGGACACAGTGTCTTTTGAAAGCATTCCAGACCCCCCCCCAAAAAAAACCCCCGGCAAGCTTTGAAAGTAGGAGAGCAAAGAACTCAAGGACAGAGGCAGTGATGAGATTGACGAATGAGGAAGCGGAAGTGATGGGGGGTGGAGATTCACTCGGGATGCCATTATCTAAGAGGCTGGGTTCTATAGCCTCTCTCTGTAAATTCTGAATAAAAAGCAGGCGGTAAGAAATTTCCTTGCCTTTGTACATTCCTGGCAACCTGCCGTGGGAGTCACTGGCAGCAGCCTTCCACAAATTTGTCTAATTTTCTTTTAATGCCATGCAAGTTGGTGGCCATCATTACCTCTTGCACGGGCAAATTCCATGCAAAATTCCAAGTTGGAAAGCCATATTTCCAGCTCACATTCAGGTATCCTGAACTAAACTTGAGGAGTGTGTAATTACGTTTGCCTGTTTCATTCCCACCATTCTCTTGTCTCTTCTTCCCTTTGCAAGACTTTGGCACATAACTGCCCATCTCAAAATGTCTGGTCCCATTTCCAGTCGTGTCCACCTATCCCCCTGCCACCCAGAGCCCAACTCAAGAAGGTGCCCTTCAGATGCTGTTGAACTACAACTCCCGTCATCCCTGACCATTGGCCATGTTGACTGGAGCTGGGGGAGGGGGCACCATGTTGTAGAAAACTACTCAAGTCTTTCTAGTAGTTAAGCCCACAGCTTTCCCCTCGCCAAGAGAGAGAGAGAAGTTACACATGATGTTGACAGTGTGGTTAGCAATGACACCCTGTGCTTGGAATCACAGTGGTGAATTGGTATGCTGCAATGTGGGGAGGGTGGTCATCCATCCCCAGAACAGGTGTGAATAGTTTGCCACTTTCTAGGCAAGAGTCCAAGAGGTTTTGCCCCACTGCTTTCCACTGGAAAACCAACTCTTTCGTGCTAAATTGGAGCAAATGTCAAATCCGATTGACATTTGCTCTGATTCAGCGGTAAACAGTGGGTCTCCCCGGAGGAAAGCGGAGGACAAAGCAGAAGTTTGGATGAGCCCCTGGTGTTTCATTTTTACAGGATGTCATTTCTCCAACTTGCTCACTTGTGCAGAGGTTTTTCTGGTGTGACCCGCCAGGACTGCTTCACACCATAGCTTATTACTCTGCCGACTATCAGCTTCAAAAATGATTCAGAGACTGACTTCACGCAGAGCAGTGCAATGAAAAAACAACAATTTTCAAAAGTATTTTCATCAAAGGGTTGAGGGGAGGATATAGATATTAAAAATATTTCAATTTAAAATTAGCCCCACTCAAATTCTTTCCCCAGTGCTAATGAAAAATCCACTTTAACAAACCCATTATGGTAAATTCACAAAGCATTAATCATTTGAAAAATGGGGCCTAATTAACTGGTGGATTAATTAAACAAATCAACAGAGGAGAGGATGAGTTCTCCAAGTAAGCAAAAATATGAATCAGAACTTGCTTTCTATTTTTGGTGGAAAAGATGTGTGTGCATGCGTGTGTATATTTATTTTCCCTTGTTGAGGATTTTGAAGTTTTCCGCAATGTTTGCATGTACTGAAAGGAAAAAGAAGTCTCAGCTAAAACGTAATTTTCAAGGTGGGGACTCTTCCTACAAGTGAGCTGGACAGTGTGTTTTGCTCTTTAACTGTATATACGTTGCAAGTTAAATGGCCTTTGTGTCTTCTGCATTGGACACTTTTCCATTGCCAAAAAGGGGTTGGGGTTGGGAGAAAGACTGCACAAAAGTTGCATAGGCTAATTTGCATACATGCAAATTTAGAAACAACAGCACAAGAAGAGCCTGCTGGATCAGGCCAATGGCCCATCTAGTCCAGCATCCTATTCTCACAGTGGCCAATTAAGTGCCTATGGGAAACCCGCAAGCAGGACCTGAGTGCAGGAATCCTGCTTTGCAGGTAGAAATCTCAGGTTCAGTCCCCAGCATCTCCAGGCAGGACTGAGAGCATCCCTTTCCTGAAAGCCTAGAGAGCTGCTGCTAGTTAATGTGGACAATGCTGAGCTAGATGGACCAGAGGTCTGACTTGATAGGCAGCCTCCTCTGTTACGCCCATGCACAGGGAGCAAGGTGCCCAGATCCTGTTGCTTGAGCCCTTGCTTCAGCTCCCCTTTGCCCTTACAGTGGGGTCGTCATTCAGCCCTGTGTCCCAGTTTTTAAAATGTTTGCGCAATCTTTCCCTTGTGCTGCACTCATTCCCCACAGCACAACAGAACATCTTCCTTCCTTCTTGCTCCTGTCCAACCAAGGCACTTCTCCGGTCTTTGCATCCCTGCACTCTGAAGTGCCTCATTCTGAAAGAGGAGCTCAGCATTTTTGCATAACATTAGCTAGCCCAAATTCAGATGACAAATTCTCCTTGGAAACATGAAAAAGCTCTGCATTTGAAATTCACAGCGGTTTGCCATTTCTGCAAGGAAAGTGAAACTAAACCAAAGCAGCGGGTGCCAAATCAAGGCTTTGGACAAAAAAAAAGAGCAAAACGCCACAAAAATCCTTGGAGGAAAAAATATTTTGAGTTAAACATGGTGTGTTAACCACTTTGTTGAAAAAGCAGTTTCTGAAAGATGAAAGTGTGTTTGTTCATGTCCCCACTGACTGTTCGCTCTGAAATGTTTGTGCCTAACCAAATGGTTGGTTCATTCTCTGGAAGGGTATTTTTAAATCCCACATGCAAGCCAGCCAGAACCTGGGATCTTACTCTAGAGGAGCATTGACAGTGAACAGTGAGTCATAAGCATTTTTCAGATGCTCAGAAAACTAAGTGACCCCTTACACATTGGCTAAACAATCAGAATATATCACCAAAAAAGGGGAGTGCAGATTTTTATAAATTTGCATGTGCTAATTTATGTTTGTAGATGCAAATTTAGATATTATTGTCGTCTTATCCTGAATTCATGTTGGAAGTAAAACAGCAGGGATCATTCAGTTCGCAGCTTAAGTTAATTTTGCTAGTGGTCAATACAACTAGCCAAGAGGGTGCCAGGTGAAGGTGTTGCTTAGCAACTAAGTAGAGTGGCATGATATTTGCTAAGCTGGCACACACTCTGATTGGCTGTGCAAAGCTGTGGGAGTTTTTCCTCTGTACCTTTGATTGAATGTCTCCCTGCAATATACAAGGCTTGAAGTAAGAAACACAAAACTGCTCTCAAATACACAGTTTTTGTTTAGTTTTCCTCAGCCATGTGTTATCACCAGTTCTTTTCTCTCTGGGCTCCATCTGTGTTTCAACAGGACTTGGACTGAGAAGAGTAATCTCTGTGAAGTAGGAAACAGGGCCACTCGAAAATGAAGAACTCAGGACAGACATATATGCAGATTAATGTCCCCCTTTCTCTTCTTCCTTGGTGATTTCAGTGGTCTGGTCTAAGTTCCCCACCCATGAAAATCTAAATGCTTGGAATGTATCCACCAATGGACAATGTTTGGTAGGCAGTATGAAGCCTCTGGAATGGACAGGCCTGAGCTGACTGCACAAGCATTAGAAGCCCAGTCATGTGCTTTGTGGCATCTCCAACAGCCAACACTCAGCATCCTGGCTTACCTAGCTTCAGCTGAAAATAGGGAACAGCTTGTAGTGCTGTTCAGACCGGTGTTGCATTGACTTTTTTGCCTGTCTGTTTCATGGGGAAATTTGCAACACTTTGCAGAAGGATAAATCATCTCAAGTTGTAAAATGGACTACAGATGCAATATAAAATAAGGTATTCAAATCTGAAGGGGCAGAAAATTGATCAGCCCCAGAAGTGCTCCCATCTCTTACTTATATTGCAGGGTGCTATGGGAAATGTGCACTTTCGACAATGAAAAGTGCTATGAAATATGCTTGGGAGCGCCTCTTACAATGCATCTGCTCATGACTGGTTTTGTGCCATTAGAAGAAGAAGAAAAAGAGAGATCAAGATCTGGAGGGGTCCCTCCTCCTTTAAGCCATCGCACAGTTAACTGGGGTGTCTGTGGCTTCTCCCCCTCCCTTGACCCGGCCTGGGGCATTTTCACCCAGGTGTCTTTAGATGCTTAATTTGGATAGTAATCTTGAAAAGATTGTCAGACTTCATATCCGAAAGGTTACCTTTGCAAACAGCCAAGTACGTAAGTAAATAGAAGTCATATGATTAGTTGCCTCATTGAATCAATTGGATTATTCGCATGGGCGATGTTATCCCCTCTCTATGTGCTGTATTGATCACAAGCTTCCAGGAGAATGGGCAGCAGTGGGAATAAAGGCCACACAGCAAAATCCTAGTTTTGGAAGTGGAACAGCCTTCCACACCCTCCAGATGTTTGGACTGCAACTCCCATTAGCCCGAGGCACCATGGTCATGCTGGCTGGGGCTGATGAGAATTCATTTTTACACGGAAAATTTATTTGCACAGAAAAAAAATACGTCTGCCCCCATAGGATGCTTTGCCACATAGTGTTTGAAGTAACCAAATAAACTAGGGCTGCACCAATGGGGGTGGGGAAATACAAAATATGGGAGGGAATGGGTTTTTTGAAGGTACACAGGGCCCCCATGTACATATTTTCCTGTTATTTTGACTGCAGATTCTCCCCGCCACCTTCTCCTCTGTTGCTTCTTCGCTGCCCTTCTGTTCTCTCCCAATGAACCAGGGGTCGTGTCATTTGAGAGATGGCACTGCAATGCTACAGGACCCATCTAATTTGGCTATGTAGCATTGGTAGGGAGGACTATACAAAAAAAAGTCAATTGAAATAAAATGTGATAGTTTCTGATATGTTGGTTTTGTAAACTGCCCTGGTGACAGGTGTTGCCACATGGGAAATTGGGAATGCCGAAACTTTAACTGCAGGAACCAACCTGAAATCTCCATGTTTGCATCCCAGATGTCACCAATATGGTGCCCTCCAGGTATTGTTGGACTACCACTCCCATTATACATGATGTTTGGCACTGCTGGCCAGAGCTGATAGGAGCTGGAGTCCAATAAATTCTGGAGGGTGCCACTTTGGTTACCCCTGCTGTACCCAATGCTTTTTTATGTGGGTACTCAAGGGCACGCAGTACCGGCACCCCCCCAATGTTGAAAGTGTGACATTTACTGTAACAACTTCATGGTGAGTTGTTGTTGTTTAGTCGTTTAGTCGTGTCCGACTCTTTGTGACCCCATGGACCAGAGCACGCCAGGCACTCCTGTCTTCCACTGCCTCCCGCAGTTTGGTCAGACTCATGTTTGTAGCTTCGAGAACACTGTCCAACCATCTCGTCCTCTGTTGTCCCCTTCTCCTTGTGCCCTCCATCTTTCCCAACATCAGGGTCTTTTCCAGGGAGTCTTCTCTTCTCATGAGGTGGCCAAAGAATTGGAGCCTCAGCTTCAGGATCTGTCCTTCCAGTGAGCACTCAGGGTTGATTTCCTTTAGAGTGGATAGGTTTGATCTTCTTGCAGTCCATGGGACTCTCAAGAGTCTCCTCCAGCACCTTTTTTTCCTAAAAAGAGAGCACTGTCTGTATCAAATCTATGTTTCCTCCAGGCGACAATCCTATGCACACAGTGGTGCAGGGCAGGCCCAAGACATTTTGGCACCTGAGGTGAACCACAAAATGGTGTGTGTGCATCCCCTGGCCAGGGAAGAAGGGCTGAGGGAAGATCTACATCAAGAACAAGCGGGGAATAAAGATCTACATCAGAAATAAGGAAGGAGTAAAGAGCTCCACTGGGAACGGGGGTAGGGGAAGACCAGCAGACCTCCTATTGGGCAAAATGTTGAAGTGGCACTGGTGGGCAGAACTGGCCTCCAAGGAGCACACTGGCAGCAGTCACTGCTACCGCAGCGGCAGCAGCAGGCAAGGCATTCCTTGGAAGCCAGATCTGCTGCCCCTGTGGATCCTGCTGCCTGAGGCGGTTGCCTCACCTTGCTTCTTGGCTGGTCCGGCCCTGCAGTGAGGGCATACTTCCGAGACTTTTGATAAAGGTCGCCAGAGGACCATTTGACTAAAATCCACAAGATCTAGTCGCAATCGAGACTACTCACAAGCCGCCATTTTGCAGTCTTAAGTCACTGTAAATCCGCAAATCAGCTGCCAAATTTCCAGAAACAGAACTCTTGACAACCACTGTTGTTTATAAAGCTATTTTATTCATCTTCATCCGACGGCATTTTCCAGGCATCCTCTTGCGAGAGGCCATTTTGCATCTTTCCGGATTTGGCTCTTGTTAGGGCCTTGGAGAACCACATATGCTGCCCTGAGCTCCTTGGAGGGAAGGGGATTAAACTGTGCCAGGTCTTGTTTTTGGCGAAGAGGAATAAGAGCTCTTGTTAATTCACAAGCAACTTCTTTCCTGATTAGAAAGAGATTGCAAAAGACATTTGCCAAGGGACTATTGGAGGAGACCCCCATTAACCTCCCCTGAATAAAGCTTCCTCTATCAGCTTTATTCATCTCACCTCTCAGGTGTGATTACTAGGGATGAGTTCAAATTCCATTCATTCCAAAAGGAATTTCACAATGAACAAATAAGTATGAATGGGTACATCTCTTATTATTCATAGTGATACATATTAATAATCATGCCTGCTTGAGGTGACTTTTTTCTTTTTTCTGGAATCAGTGGTGGTGGTAGAGGAGGTGACACTGGTGTGCTAGACTCCCAAGTATGGAAGAGAACCAAACTCAGGTTCAAGTCCAGAAGTCAAGATGCCAAAGTATGAGAACAAGGCAAGAAATTCATAACTGAACAGAAGACATGATGATGTCCGAGCAGTTGGCATGCCCCTTCTGCCAAGCTTCAAAAGATGGGACAAGCTGTGCAAGAAACCCATGCTCTGTTGGGGCAGGCACATCTGATCCCAGCTATGAAGGAAGCACCTGATTCTTGACAACAAGGCAGTCTCCTGCCCTTCTACTCCAGCTCTGCCACCACTGCCTCCTGTTAAGCCCCTCTCTTTGGTTGGTCAAAGCACTCCTCTCTCCATTATGCTCCCTCCTTTCTGACATCTTGAATCACAAGGGGAAGGTCTCTCTCTACTATCCCTTCCAGCCACCCTCCCAATCTGCTCCTCCTCCTCTTGCATCTGGCATTGCCAAATCATGCCAGTTCCTGATAGAGCTGATGGGCCCAATACATGGTGACTATTCCTGGTGGCTGCTATTTTATTTTCCCAGAATGCCCTAGATATTTTGCCATTCTTGACAATCAGAAGCCTTTTTGAAAAAAAACTTTATTTGGACTGCCATTGCCACTCCTCAGAAAAAGAAATATCTCAGAACAATGCAATAGATGGAGCATTCTGGGAAAACAAGAGGGCTGTTGGCAGTAGTCGTGACTGAAATCTGCTCTGCTCCCACAGCCACCACAAGAAAGACAAGGAAAATGTAATGAAAATGAATGCAAAAGTATTGACCTAACCATGTTTCTCATACAAATGCATAACAAAGCATAGCCTCTGGGTCTCCAGGTATAGCTGCATTGCAGCTCCCACGAGCCCCAGCCAACATGGCCATGAGTCAGAGATTATGATTAGTTTATGATGAATGTTCACTGCACTGATGTTTTGTGAGAAAGGAGTATACAAATACTTTGATGAAATAATAACACAATTTTTAAAATTACTTTGATTTCTTACCTGCCATTCACCCTAAGGTCTCAGGGTAGGTTACAACAATTTAAAAACACAATATTAAAAACAGTTTAAAACAAATTACAAGGCAAGCTGGGATACAAGCACAGAGACAATTGCTAGGGTAAAATGTTGTGCCTTGAGCATACAAGCGAAACCATATAATGAAGGTACTAGGCACATCTCTGTGGGGAGGAAATTCCACAACTTAGGGGCTGCCACAGACAATGCCCTCTCCTCCTACCACCCAGATACATGAGGGATGCAGAACTACCAGGAGGGAACCTACTCCTGATCCCAGCAGTGAGAATTGGTCCAACAGAATCTGAAGGGCCACTGGTGACCTACCCCTGCTTTAATGAATTAAAAGGAATAGTTCATACTGAAAATAGTAAAGAATAATTAAATGAAGATATATGATCGCTAAGATGTATAAGACTGAATCAAATACCGTATTTTGTGCCCCATAGGATGCACCGGCCCATAGGACGCACCTAGTTTTTTTTGGGAGAAATAAAGAAAAAAAAATTATTCCCCCCCAGGTGCGGGGCTGGAAGAACCAGGTCGGGGAACAGCAGGAAGGCGCGCTCCGCCTCCCCACTGTCCCCCGAGCTTGTGGGGCTGGCGATGGGGAGAAGTGCGCTGAGCCCGGGACTGGAGGCAGCTCTGCGCAGCCATAGGGAGCTGGGCGGGACTTCGCGTCCCGCTCCCGATGGCCGCGCAGAGCTGCGCTGAGCCCGGGACTGCAGGCAGCTCTGCGCAACCCTCGGAGCCAGTCTCCCGAGGGTTGTGCAGAGCTTCCTGAAGCCTGGAGAGCGAGAGGGGTCGGTGCGCACCGACCCCTCTCACTCTCCAGGCTTCAGCGAAAGCCTGCATTCGCCCCATAGGACACACACACATTTCCCCTTCATTTTTGGAGGGGAAAAAGTGCGTCCTATAGGGCGAAAAATACGGTAAGTGCTGGAGATGCAAAGAGGTGGTGGGAACGTTCTTTCATATGCGGTGGACTTGCAAAAGGGTAAAAGAGTATTGGAAAATGACCCATAATGAATTGGGAAAAAAATGTTTTAAAGTACTTTCCCCCCAAAACCCAGAATCCTTTCTGTTGGGGATAATTCAGACTGAAATTCCCATGTGTCAAAAAAAAAAAGGTTATTTATGTATGCTATCACTGCTGCCCATGTTTTGTTAGCCCCAAAATGGAAAACGAGCGAGGTCCCAACTGAAGAAGAATGGCAACTTAAGTTGACAGAATATGCACAACTCGCAGACTTAACATTTAGAATAAGAGAACGAGAACAACACATGTTTAAAGAAGATTGGAAAACGTTTATTGAATATATGGGAAATAATTGTGTACAGCTGAAAATGCTGGCAGCATTAAGATAAATTCAACAGTGTAAATAAGTTTTGATGGATGCAACAATGGAATACTGGATGGTACAGTTTTTGTCAAATATACAGGGATTTATGATATGTGAAATGAACCATGGAAAGAGAAGAAGGGAAGTCATTGATATCTTAAGGATGTAAAATGAGTATCTTAAATTGTAAAACAGAAAACTTAATAAAAATATATATACAAGAGAATAATTAAATGACGGGGTTGGGGAGTCTTGCACACTCCCACTGATGTTATAACATTGCAGTGGCCTTGAGCGGAGACTGCCAGACTGTCTCCTTAATGCCATAAGGACATGCTGCGCTCCCTTGGTCCTCTTTAGCTTTGCTTCCCGTTCATGCCTTGACCTTACCTCCAGCCTTGTCTCAGCTTCAGGCTAGGCCTGTGGCTAGATTCTGGCAGCTGCGTTCGACAGAGAGCTATTTACCCAGAGGATTTGCCTGGTCCTTCTAGTGCTGCAGATGCAAATAGTCAGGATTTTGTGGTTTCTTGCCAAGGCATCAGAAGAAGGTGGATTAGGCTGGAACCCTTAAGTTGCGGATCTTCTTTTGTTGCCTCTCTGATGATGCTCTCTGCAATTATGCACATCGATAGAAGGATTAAGATAGAGAAAGTTTAGCACAGGATCACGGGAATGTAGGAAGTTTCCTTGTATTGTTCCAGACCATTATTCCATCTAGCTTTGCATTGTCTACACCAGTGATTCCCCAAATATTTTCGGGCCACTGCCCCCTTGGCTCCATAAACTCATCTCCAGCCCCCCTCCCTGCTCTACCATATAAAAAGCATTATCCAGACTAGCAGTTTTCATGAGCCACCAAGGAAGATAATAATACAATAAACTTCAAAACAGTAACAGTTAATCACACACTTATTCAAAATCCAATTAAATTAATTCAACAAAACTGAAGAACTTGATCCAGTGATACTAGCTTTTCTAAGTCTGATAGTCATTTACACCTCCAGTGCCCCCTGCCACCGTCTTGCCTCTTAGTGCCCCCCCAGGTAATCCTACCACCCTTCAGGGGGTGCTGCTGCTGCTCACTTTGGGAATCACTGCTCTACACCAGGCATAGGCAAACTCGGCCCTCCAGATGTTTTGGGACTACAACTCCCATCATCCCTAGCTAACAGGACCAGTGGTAAGGGATGATGGGAGTTGTAGTCCCAAAACATCTAGAGGGCTGAGTTTGCCTATGCCTGCTCTACACTGACTGGCAGCAACTGTTCAGGATTTCAGACAGGGGACATTCCCAATGTACCTAGAGATGCTGGAGATTGACCCTGGGACAATCTGCATGCAAAGCAGATGCTCCACCACAGAGCAACGGGTTTTCTCAGTTCCACTGGGACTTCTCTGCTCCAAATGGCTTTCACTCTGCATTGGCTTCTCCACCCAAATTTCCTTCTATGAATTGGCACTAAGACAGAACTGCCATTATACATACGTGGGATGACAAAGCACTGCATCTAGAATGCCATTCGGTTGCAAAAGCAGCATCGCCAAAATCCAAGTTTGCCTCAGTGTTGGATGTGGGAACTGTGATATATGCCAGGGGGCGCTGTGTTTTCAGTGCACTGCTTTTCGGACCTCTTGAACTCCTGTCGTTTGCATGCTGTGCTGCTGAGCAAGTCCCCCCCCCCCCATTCTTGTTACGTAGCAATAAAGTGCAGTTGTGTTTGAGACGCCTCCTCTTTCCTGATTTGTTCTCCTGCTACCCCAACATGAACACCCCTCCCTCTGCAGAGGCCCAAAGTTTCCGCCTTGCAAAGTAACAAAGTCCAGACTGCTGACATTGCTCATCTGCTAGGTCACACCTGCTTCTTCACTTCTTTACCCTTCTGTAAACAAAATCTATTCACACACACACACACGTACATACACACGTAACTGCTCTGCCCTGGTTGCCATGCAGTTGCTAAGGTATAAGTTATTTCTTATCAAAGTTGATCCAACTGGATTAAAAATGGAACATTACTTTTAAAAGGATAGAGCAGAATAAAGCATTATATGTGAATATATCGTGAGCATAAATGTCTTATTAACTTACTAGGTTGCCAAATACACAAGTTGGCCCTGGTGCTTCTGCTTATTAGGTTTGCCAGCTTACTAACATGCTTAAAAATATAATATGCATATTAATCATGTCAGGGCAGCCAGTCAGAAAGCCCTGTGTCTGCAGCATTTTTGCTTGTTACTGCATCCCTGTACCGGGTCCTTGGTATGTGTTTGTGTGAGGGAGTAAAAGAAAAAACCCTGTGCTGTGTGTCTCAGGCCTGATCACCCATGGCATACCCAGCAAGGATGTTGTTCAAATTTTACAATACCGTTCCACTCCAAACTGGGTCTGTGAAACCGCCTCCCTTTGAAGCCCAGGGAAACCCATACAGCCACGTCGCTGCAAATTTCTAAGAAAACTCTGAAGACTCTTGGTTCCATCTTGCCCTTAGATAATGTGCCCTGCAAAAGGATGTTTTAAAGAAGCTGCTGGCTTAACATAAGTGTCAGGAAACAAGAGCTTGATTCCTTGTCAAAATGTGAGTCATCTGCTCCCTGAGCCCTGCGGCATTAGAAAAGAGTGGCCTTGTTACTTATAAGAGCACACACAGCCCACATTTTCACCTTCATAATTTGGGTGGGTGATACCAGCACAGGGAGACTCAACATTAAAAGGAAGATTTACACAGCTCCTGAGGTAGTTGATGAAGCAGAGAGCCACAACAGGCGTCACAATCAATCCCAGAGAGGTTAAAAAACCAAACAAACTCCAGAGCAGTCATGAGAGTGAAGTTTGAACCTGAATTTGAAGGGGCAGTTTTAACCTTGTGTTAATACCGTGACGAGGAACCTTCTTCAGATCTAGGGTCACTTTTCTTTCTGGGCAAGATTCCAAGGGGCACATCATGTCAGTGGTGGGTGGTGCCAGAGGCAAAAGTGGGTGGAGCAACTAATGCAAATTCTACCTTTGTACAGTAGGCTAGTTTCTACACCTGCTCAGACACATTGTTCTATTTGGGCAAGCAGGAGGCATTGACAGAGTTCAAGGACATATCCTAGCCAGGCAAAAATACTTTCAGGGTGTGAATCAGGGCAGGGGAGGGGGGTGGCGTAGGGAGAGATCCAAGGGCCAAACGGAGTGCTTGGGAGACCATTTTCAGCCCCTGGGTCTGTGGTTCTCCCTATCAAATTGTCCCTGAAGCTGGGGGATGTGGGAGTAGGCAAGTCCCTTTATCACCCCTGTGTTTTCTTCCAAGGGTTTCTTACAGCGGCACTGGAGAACGGGAGGGGGGCAATTTAGATCAGGAAAATAGCACTGGGGAGCACAGGGCTGCTGCAATCAGAATTGCCTCCCCGCCCCCTTTTAAGAAAACCAGGAGATCTGATTACATGCAACATCTCTTCTGGCTGTTATGAAGCATAAGGCAGAAGAAAGAGACACGACAGCAGATTTGATTCAGGATAAATGGCAGAACTTCTTATGCCCTGTCTGTTCAGCAGGAAGCCTTTCTTATTTTTCAAGAATAGAAAGTCTCCTTTAATTTTACTGTATTTTGCAGCAATGTTGTGCTCAGCCACGATACCATTCTGTGCCATCCAAAGTCATGTTGCAGAATATAAAAGAGTGATTAAAAGGTAATTGCTGGTATTGGACTGAAGAAAGCTTTGCAAAGTTCCAGCTGTGTCTTCAGATGCTGTCAAGAGCTCCTTGATCCCTTACTCTCCCCTTCTGCTTTACAATAGAAAGTGCCTACCGGGCCCCAAAATATTGTCTGATTGAATCTAATTTTTAGCCACTGACCGAAACTGTATTGATGAATAATATTCTTGAGCATTTGTTTTAATTTTTTTAAGTGTCTGCCATGTAAACATCATTAAAACAACAACAGCTATCTAACCTTGAATTTTATGTGTGCATATATGCATTAAATTAACACACATTTATTAATTGTCTTATTTTAAGAGGAGAAAGAATGCATCACAGAAGCAGTTAAAACTACAACAACCACAACAAAAACATGCTGTGGGGGTGGGGCTACACAAGGAACCCCTAATTTGGTCTTCTCATCACAACCCCCTGTCTGTTCATCTGTCCATCCGTCTGCTCTCTACAGGTTTGGCTACTTCTTGAGGTATCACTGCCAAGCTTGGCATGAGGGTTCCCAAGATGGGGGTGGCCGCCTTCAGGCCGGGGGCCATTTTGAATTCAGGTGACAGACTAAAAAGTGACCTTGATGTGATTTTGCCCAGTTTTAGGCATAGGTTCTGCTATCTCTTGAGATATCGTTGCGAAACTCTGCATTCAAGTTCCTTAAGTGGGTGGGGGCAGCAGTTTTCATTCATGTCTGGATACTGGGCACCATTTTGAATCAAGATGGCAAGCCCAAATGTGGCTTTGGCACAACGTCACCCAATTTTTGGCAAGATGGGTCCAAATTCAGAAATTACACCATCCATTTAAAAACCGCTACTATATTCTTTGGGTTCTAAAAATTCCTGGGCAGTGCTAGGCACTTCCCCGCTAATCCTAAATAATCCTAATCCTGAGATCCAATGTAGGATGGTAGTGGCCCCGGTTGTACAGCCAGAGCCTTGGCAACTGCCCAAGGATACTGGTTGGGAGCACCAGCCTTCCCAGCCTGCCATCAACCTCCTAAGATGCCTACATGCCAGGTGGATGTTCATTTTATCCATCCAAAATCTGCCTAAGGACATTTGGGGAAACTCTGACCAATGTCCCAATCCCATTCTTCTGTTTCTGTTCTACTTTTTGCTCTTTCTCGGTTAAGAACATTGTCTTCCTTTCCACTGTACAGAATTTGGATTGTTCTCTTAAAATGTTTCTCTCCCCCCTCTTTTCAAACTCACTTATAGAGCAATTTATTTTCACCATATTGCTTTGTGTGCTGACTGCACTTGGAACATTGTTTGGGGGATAAGAACTCTCCGCTCCTGTTGCAGCTTGAGAGCTGCCAAGATTCACTGAAAGAGCCTCATATCACACTAAGTGCACCCTTAGCAAGGAGAAATCCAAAGCAGTAGTAGAAAATGGCAACTGGTTCTGGCTCAAGCCTCAAGTCTGAAGGGGCTTCTCAGTTTGTCCCCAGAATAGCCAATGGCTGTCAATTATATTTTATTATTACCATTAGTTTCAAGTGGCTTTCAGTGTTGTTTTTTTAATAGAGATACTGAATTATTTTTTAATATATATATTTATTCTCTGTTTTCAATTGTATGTGTTTTGAATTATGCTGTGAGCTGCCTTAGGTTCTGTACCAGAAGAAAGGTGGGTTATATATATGAATAAATGTGTTAAATGAAGTCCTACTTGGAGCAGACCTATTGAAATCAATGAACCTAAGTTATTATTATTATATTTAACCCTGGGATCAATGGGTATAGGGTAGTATACAAATTTAATAATAAATAAATAAATAAATAAATATCCTGCCCCCCAGTCCAGGACTCAGCAAATTAAAACAATACAGATAAAATACAAAAAGGTAAAAACATATAAGATAATCATTAAAAAGTAATTCAGCTCAGTCATGTTTACCCTAGTATAGTGGTTGGAGAACTGCATTGCAAAATCTGGAAAAGTGAGAATTTTAAAAGATAACTGTGTTTCGGTTCACGTATTGTTTGGGAAAGTGTGAACTGGCTTGCTTTTTCTTTAAATGCAGAAGGAATCCAATTTCTTCCCCACCCCTATCTTCTGAAGCACCCTGAAGGATGCTTAAGGGAGATATCAGTTCTCCTGCAGGGACGCAACAGGATTGCTGGGGTTCAACTTGTTGGAGGGGGATTTCCAGCCGGTGGCAGAGAACAGAGTGACTCCAGGAGACATAGGTGTGAAAACCCAAACAAAAACGAAGACTTTATTACTAAGCAAATAAACACAAACTCTGGTGGATGTTATTCCTGCAGGCAGGCAACAAAACTCAGCTTTTTTCCTTTATAGCAACGGTCACCTGCAGCCAATTAATCCCAGAAACTTCTTAAAGGTATACACACATGTTTCTGTGCCGAATGTCCTCTAACACCCCCTCTCATTCAAACAGAAACAATAGTATTTTAAACAGAACAGAACATATTTACATATCACACACAGCAACTCCCAACTTTGCTACCAGTCGTGCATGTTTTTCAAAGGTTAACGCTTTTGTAAATACATCCGCCACATTTTGTGTACTTTCACAATACTTCAGCATTATCTGGTTCTGTTTTACATTTTCAGCTACATTTTGATATTTAATTTCCAAATGCTTTGATTTGTTTCTAAACTGGTCAGACCCAGACAAAGTTATTACGGCTTGATTATCTTCCATAACTTGAATAGGATAATTACACTGTACGTTTATATCCTTGAGGATCTGAACATAAAATTTAACTTCATTACATAATTCCGACAATGCACAGTATTCGGCCTCTGTTGATGATGTGGCCACTATACTTTGTTTTTTGGATTTCCAACCTATTAAAGAATCTCCAAATTGAAATACCATTCCAGAAATTGATTTTTTATCAGGCAGGTTGGCCCAATCGCTGTCAACGTAACACTGCAATTTGGTGGATCCTGAAGATGGTAATCTTAAACAATAATTAAGTGTTTGCTTTAGATACCGGAAAATACGTTTTAAACCTTTCCAGGCATTTTCTGTAGGACAGCTTACTAGTCTGCTTAGTATTCCAACTGCATAACTCAAATCTGGTCTGCTCCACAATGAAATGTATAATAAACTTCCAATTATTGAATGGTACATTTCAGGATTTACAGGTTCTGTGCATTCTCCTTCATTTTTGAAAAAACCTATTTCCATTGGGGTTTTTACTCCCTTGCAGTTTTGCATATTGTTTCTTTCAAGTAATTCCATTATTTTGTCTTTTTGACTCAACAAAAACTTCCATCGTTTGTTCTTTGAATTTCTAAACCGAGATAATTTTTTACTGGACCCAAATCTCTTACTTTAAATTCCTTTCTTAGTTGTTCTGCAAATTTTTCCACTTGCTTGTCACTTTTTGTAGAGTAAAGCAAATCATCAACATAACACAAACACAATTCTTGTTTATCACCCTTTCCTTTAGTGTACAAGCAGTTATCAGCTAAGCTTCTTTTAAAACCAAGATTTTTTAAAGCATTATCAAGACATTCGTTCCAATTTCCAGCTGACTGTTTGAGCCCATAAATTGCTTTGTTCAGCCTATATACAGAATTCTGTTCTCCTGCCTCAAAACCTGGCGCTTGATTCATAAAAATTTCTTCTTGCAGATTTGCGTTAAGATAAGCTGTTTCAATATCAAAATGGTTTACCTTAAACCCACGTTGTGCTGCAAGAGCTAGCAATAAACGTACACTTTCACTCCTTGCAGTAGGAGAAAAGGTTTCATCAAAGCTTTCACCTTTTCTTTGAGTAAAGCCTTGTGCTACCAGTCTGGCTTTGTACTTAACATCACCATCTGCCAAGTGTTTTATTTTATACACCCATCTACAGCCCACTGCCTTTTTTCCTTCTGGCAATGGCTCAATGGTAAAGACATTGTGTTCTGCTAAAGATTTCATTTCTGCTTTCATTGCATTTTTCCACCTTACTATTTCCTGGTGTGGTAACTTTAAAACTTCCTCATAATCACGAGGTTCCTTTTTCACATCAACAGTTTTAACTTCTTGTATAGTAAACCTTTCTGGAGGTACCCCCTTATTGCTTCTTTGTGACCTTCTAACTTGAACACTCTCCCCCTCTGAACTATCTTCCCCTTCTGATTCACCCTGCTCAGGAGAAATTGGTTCAGCTTTAGGAGATTGTGTACTGGGATCCTCATCCCCTGAATCCTCATCACTGTCACTTTCAGAACTTTCTTTAATTTGTGGCTTTTCTTCCTCAGATTTCACAAATTTATCTGTATCATCAGAAGATAACACAACTTCTGAATTTCCATGTAAACGAACCCAACCATCTTGCTCACAAAACTCTGCATGTCTTGATATTACAACTCTGCCACGCCCTAGTGCAAAACGATACCCCTTTGACCAAGTTTGATAGCCAACAAACCTAAGTTTCTTTGCCTTGGGCTCTCCTTTCCTTCTCTGTCCTTTTGGGATGTGAACCCAAGCCCAGCAACCAAAAGTTTTAACATGGTCCAAAAAGGGTTTTTTCCCATAAAGCAAAAAATGAGGGGTGTTGTTTATGGTAGAATGAAACAATCTGTTCTGTATGTAGTTAGCACACAGAATTCCTTCCCCCCAATACTTCCTGGATAGGCCAGAATCACATAGCATTGAATCTAGCATTGTTTGTAAAGATCTTATCTTGCGTTCTGCAACTGAATTTTCTTCAGGCGAAAAAGGACACGATTTACGGTGACAAATACCACTTTTTTTCAACCAAACTTGGAGGGCTTCAGACATAAACTCGCCTCCACGGTCACTTTGCAACTGGGTAACTTTGTAGGGAAACTGCCTTTCTATATAGTTGACCCAATTCTTAATCAGTTGACCGGTTTCACTTTTGTGTTTTAACAAATATACCCAAGTATACCGGCTATAATCATCCACAAGAACCAAAAAAAACTTTGCTCCTCCTTCAGACTCTGCAAATGGCCCACAAAGGTCTGAATGTACTAAAGCAAATGGCCTCTTGCTAATTCTAGTACTTTCAGGATAAGACCCTCGCTTACTTTTAGACTCCTTGCAGGTATTGCAGTCTAGAAAAACTGAACATTTTTTCATTTTAATTCCCTTGCTTAATTCTGGCATTTTTGCAATACTGCGGAAATTGGCATGCCCCAAACGACGATGCCACAGATGCTGGCACTCATCATGCAAGGCTCTATTACAGGCTTTAACACATGCCCCAGACTCACTTACTAGCTGGTCTTTCAAAACAAACAAACCATTTTGTAGTGACGCTGTAACCACTTTTCCAGCTTTCTCTATTCTACAGCCTGAACCAGAAAAGGTTACTTTAAATCCCTGCTTAACAAGACTTGTAACTGAAAGCAAATTATTTTCTAAACTTGGTACACATAAAACATTGGTAAACTTGGTACTTAAACAGTTGATATTCACACTACCCTTTCCAGCTGACTCATGCACTGTTCCATCAGCTAGTACTACATTTACAGATTTACAAGGCTGCTTTTCTACAAGGGTTTGTGCAGACTTAACAAAAATGTTTGTCGCTGCTGAGTCTAAAATCCAGTCTTGTCCATCGTCGTGACTGGTGCCTCGAACTGCTGCAGAAACATACTGGACTCGACTCTTCCTGTCTCCTCGCTTCCCAGCAAACGCAGGCCGCCCTTGTCTTGTATTTTCTTCCACAGACACAGTGCACTGTCGTACTAAATGCTTGGTTGACCCACAACGATAGCATCTTCTAACTGTGAACGCTGCTTCCTCTCTGTGGTCTACAACCTCTTTAGGTTGCCGCTCCTCATCAGTTGCATATCTTTTACTGGACTGCCTCCCATTTCTGGAGTTACGGTGAGGGTTTGTGGCCTTCTTCTCATGGCGTCTTTCCTCCTCATCAAGCAAACGCCTAGTTAAGAAATGCATTGTTAATTGGCTTTCTGGGATTGCTTCCAGAGTCATCACTAAATTGTCCCATGACTCAGGAAGTGAAGACAGCACAATATAAACTTTTCTCTGTTCAGAAAAATGCTCCCCAAGTTCATTTAACTGTGAAAATAAATCACGCATTCTTTGAAGGTGTGTTGAAACACATTCACCCTCACTTAGTCTGGCTCGGTACAGAGCTCTCATTAGAGTAATTTTGCTGCCAGCAGTGTCTCTAATATGTATTGCTCTCAGTGCTTGCCAAATCTCACTTGCTGTTTCAAGGTCTCGCACATGAGATAACTGAGACTTCTCTAAACTCAAAATTAAATTGGCATAGGCTTTGTCCTCCAGCCTTTGGTCTGCTTCATCTACTTCTTCATCCTCCTCTTTTACAGGAGGGTTAACAATAACAGTCCAACATTGTTCTTTCTTTAAAAATGCCTGCATCTGTAAACTCCATGACATATAATTGGACTCTCCCAGTTTCTCTACTGGAAAATAGGAAGCTCCCCCTTGAGCTCCAGCTCCAAGTCCAGCCATGGCACCACCCAGCTTTCAGCTTTCCACTCAGTTCTTACTCACACGTGGCTTGAAGAAATGTTCGGCTCCTGGTCCCAAACAGACACTCCCTGCCGATGCCTTCACACAGCCAGCTGCTTGAGAAACGCTGAGTTGCTTCCAGTCTCTGGGTTCTTTTCACGCTCTGTCTCTGCCCACTCAGGACTGGGGACTGGGCCCATAACCTGTTGGAGGGGGATTTCCAGCCGGTGGCAGAGAACAGAGTGACTCCAGGAGACATAGGTCTGAAAACCCAAACAAAAACGAAGACTTTATTACTAAGCAAATAAACACAAACTCTGGTGGATGTTATTCCTGCAGGCAGGCAACAAAACTCAGCTTTTTTCCTTTATAGCAACGGTCACCTGCAGCCAATTAATCCCAGAAACTTCTTAAAGGTATACACACATGTTTCTGTGCCGAATGTCCTCTAACACAACTTGGGAAGCCATGCTGCGACTTTAAATTTCCTGGTGTGATGGTGTTCCCCCTGCCTGGTGTTCGTCCCTCCCCCTTGCTTGTCACTCACCTGTTCCACTGCCTGTCATGGCAAAGGGCTGTTGAGAATCCTGGACCTCAGAAAGCAGAGAGGCAAAGATGCCTGGATACAGGCAGCAGGGAATGAAATCAGAGGGCCTTTCATGTGCATCAAAATCCTCCCCAACTCCAAATGTTTGCCTGCAGGTTCTAAAGATAATCATTTAAATTGTGATTTTCATGCAGTGGTGGCCAACCTGGAGGGCTTTAAAAGGGATCCATGGAGGATATGGCTACCAATGTCCACTAGACTATGGACTACCTCTAGTGTCGGGGTGGCAAATATCTGAATACGAGCTGCTGGGGAACATGAGTGGAGAAAGTACTCATGTCTTGCTTGCAGGCTTCCCATTACAGCATTCGGTTGGCCACTGTGAGAATAGGATGCTGAACTAATTGTGCACTTGGTCTGATCCGGCAGGTTTCTTGTGCTGCAAAACATCAACTTCTCACAAGCCCATTTCAGCTCTATTTCAGAAAGCCGAGGAAAAGGCACATGATAATAACAGTGCTCCATTTCACTTTTTAGCAATTATGTGCATTTATACATCTGGAAGACACAACTGGCCATATGGTTGGCTTGACCACTAGCCTCAAGGATTAAAAAAGAGCATCTGGCACTGCAACATCCTTGCTTGCTTTTTACTCTGTCCCTCCTAATTACCTCAAGAGGCTTCTTTATTTATATCCTCAACTCTGCTGAGTGCTGGATTTCAGATGTTCTGGCTTTCGTATCCCCACTGTAAACCAGATGCTGGCCTGGGGACTGGAACCACACTGTTTGCAAGGGATTCCTGCTTTCAGGCCACTCAATAATTTTGTTGAAAACTGATTGCTAAAAAAAATATGTCCACAGGCATATCTGGCAGTACAGCAAAGGAGTATGTATGTATGTATGTATGTATTTATTTATATCCCACCTTTTTCCCAGACAGGGACTCAAGGTGGCTTACAGCTTAAATAGAAACATGTACTTAACTATGTACTCAAATTCAAAGCAGAATTCAAGGGGTTATAATTATTATTCCACTTCGCATTTCCAAATAAATCATGGCTTTAATACCAACCCAGTTCTTACAGCTACCCCTTTGAGACCACCCCACCCCCCCATGTAAGTTTGAAATGGACCTCAGCGACTTTCTTGGTTACAGGACCTTCCCTCGATACCTTATCACCTTTGCACACCAGGCGATAGGAGCTTGCCTGTCTCATGGTGGTGGTGGGGGAAATAACTCCTGGCAGGCAAGCACTACAACTCCCAGGACCCCCTCCTGCAGAGGAGCGTGCGAGAGAGCGATCCGCCGCAGAGGTGGCTGGGAGATGTAGTCCAAACCTTCCTCTTAGACTCCCCGCTTGGGAGAAATAGTTTCCTCCTTTGGCTGGCGTCACTTGTGTGTGTGTGTGTGTATGTGTGTTTTGGGGAAGAAAGAGGGGGTGGAATTGGAACGATCGCTTCAGCATCAATCAGCCAGGCGGCGCATCCAATGGGAGAAGCCGGGGGCGGAGTTGGGCGGGGATGAAGGATGGAGCCTGCGGTGGCCACGGCGGCGGCGGCGGCTGGTGCAAGAGAAGCGACGCGCATGGGTAGGCTGTGTGTGGAGCTGTTCAGCGCAAAGGTGCTGAGCCTCGCTCGCGCTTAAGGAGGCTCCGCCGGCTGCTGCTGCTGCTCCCTTGGCTGGCGGCATGGGACTGGGATCCGGCTTCCTCCACTGCCACGCACAGTAAGCGATCGCACCTATGCAAATATATATGAATGTTTGTATGCGGATTTGAGAAAGGGAGCGATCCAAAGGGATCTCGCTTTTCGCGTGGCTGCTCTGCTTGCCCGCCTTCCTGCTGTTGTGCGCGGGTGTGGAGTTCCAGCGTGGGGAAGGCGATCTGGAGTAAGGAAAAAGGGAACGTGGTCCACGCTGCTGCCCCTCCCCAAGCGCCTGCCTCTGCTGTTCCGGAAGGGTGTATGTATTCATATCCTTTGTGTGTTTGCTTAAGCCTCGGCGCGCACGGACACTCCTTGCGTCCAGAAGGCGCTGCGAGCAGGCGAGCAGATCGCGGCTTTATTCCTTTTATGCACTGAGGCGGGGTCACGCGAGTGGTGGCGAGACTGAGGATGCCCCCACCTCAATTATTATTTTTTAAAAAAGAATAACTTGAGGGGTGCGCTGAGTCGGTCCACAAGTCCCTGCAGGCACGTCTGCGGGGAGGTAGTACTATGCGGGGTGAAGCGTGGAGTAGAGTCACTACTACAGCCATAAGTAGGAGGCGGTGGGCAGCCCAGATTGCAAAATGGTTCCCTTGCATCGTACAGCCCCTCTCACCAACCTGCCTCCCCCACCCCTCAAATCTCCCCCAAAATCCACGGTTAATTTTCTTCCACAGATTAAATTTTCTCATTCAGCACTGTTTGACTGAGGTAGGTGGGTGGAGAGAAAGCTAAGCTGGGTTGGGCGTTGATCCCTCGAAGCAGAGAGGCGGTGGGGGAAATCCAGCGTGGCTGTGCTTATGGCCGAACGGCAGACCTGCCCTCTCCTTTGTGATTTGGTTTTCCCTTTTCTTTCTTTTTTGCTGCTGTCTGTTGCACACCAGTGGTTCACGCCACAGACTTCTGTGCCTAGCGACAGGGCTGGCTGTGAATACTGAGCAATGCCATATGCCATCAAGCCAGGAACATCGCCTCTGTGCTGATATCGCACCCCTCTCCCGGGCTCTCAGTTCTGGTGCCCAGATCAACCCTTTGTCCCACACCGGGTGGGTTGTGCTGCTCGCAGTTCTGGTCCTGGGTGGATTATTGTCGCTTTACGGTTTTCTCAGTCGCCAAGGAGTAAAAAGAGGTCAGCAGCACAGCAGGGGGAACTCGGCGAAGTGCTTATCTGGGCGTGGAAAACGAGAGACAGAGAGATTGAAGTTTAATCAAGGAGCAGCATGCTTTCCATGCCAATGAATCATGGGGCCACGCAAATACCTCCTATGATTTGCCTTTGGCTGTGGGGGGAAAGAGATGCAAAACTAGCAGAGAAGCCCTGCCTAATCCAGGAGGGAGCCAAACGCAAACCAATTAGCTCTCTGCCATATGGCTTTGTCTTTCTTGCAGCCTACCTCTGGACTGTTCTATCCAGGATGCCCATCTAACAGATAATCTGCAGCATGCAGTGCACTGGAAGTCAAAAGTACTCAGAATATCTGTTGATAAAATGGTCAGAATAAAATGTGTATCACAACAATAACCAGCCAGGACCCAGAACAAAGGTGGTTTATTTCAGGATAAGCTGGTGGGTGTGTATCTGTATCTGTGTGTGTGTGTGTGTGTGTGTGTCTTTTAATAATGTCAGCCATTTTTATTTGATTTGATTGTTGCATGAATGGTTCTGTTTGCCATTTTCTTTCTTTTTCTTTTTTTTTTTAAAAGCAAAGCTCTGTGCTTCTTTTGTTGGTGTGTTTGCCCATTTGGCTCTCTTGGGCAGCCTTCTCTGCCTGAAAGGCTTTCCTGGCGAGATTTTGTGCATGCCCCCCCCCTTTCTTTCTGGGATCCTGCAGGAACAGAGTCAAGAAGATTTCATATCCAGCTGGGCATTTTTGCATCTGGCAGCTGACGCGTGTTCAGAGTGTGCCAGTGTAAGAGCATCTTGGTCAAGAAGAAAGGCTTGCAGATCATTGAAGGAACACAGAAAGGGGAGGTCCCTTTGGGATTGGTGTCGTGTCCTTTATGTTTCCAAACACTCTTTGTGATTCTTGGGATTATATCATTCAAAGTAGCTTACTGAATCCGGTCCTTCTTTATATACCTTAACTGCCTTGTTCTACCCATGATTACTGTGGTTGGGTTCACCGCCATCCCGCCCCTTCTTTCATGCTTCTAGGTGGAGTGGAGAGTCTTGGCTCACTGTAGTAGCATAACACTTAAGAGTATAACTGTGAATGCAGAACTGGGGGGGGGGGAGTGATAATCAGTCCAGGTTAAATAAACCCATATAAAGGGCTGTGAACTTGATTGTGTGCTTAAGATGCCAATACCAATGTTCAGATGTTGGGGGGGGGGCACCGCCATGTGTAGTAAAATGCCTGCTGTATAAAAGGATAATTGGCTAACTAGGTATAGCATAGTGTCAATAAATGGAACATTCCTAGCCTCTGAGTCAGGCATAGGCAAACTCGGCCCTCCAGATGTTTTGAGACTACAACTCCCATCATCCCTATCTAACAGGACCAGTGGTCAGGGATGATAGGAGTTGTAGTCCCAAAACATCTGGAGGGTGAGTTTGCCTATGTCTGCTTAGTTGTCTCCAACTAAGTTCTACTCAAAGTAGACCTACTGGAATTGATGTACCTAAATTTGTCACATCCATTAATTTCAGTGTGTCTTCTCTGAGAAGACCTCAGTCAGAGACAACCACCTGGCTTTTTGACCCCTTTCAACAGAATGAATAAGTGTTTCCCCTCAATGCATCCATTTTAGAGAGTGGGATTAATCAATATATAGAGCATGATACTCTTAATCTCAAGGTTGTGAGTTTGAGCCCCACGTTGGGCAAAAGATCCCTGCATTGCAGGGGGTTGGACTAGATGACCCTCATGGTTCCCCTTCCAACTCTACAATTCTATGATTATTGTTTTATACTTTCTGGGTGGCCACCGTTGTGCCTGTGGGTTCATTATAAGGAGTAGCTTAGGAATTCAACCATGTAGTTATTGAAAGTAAGAAATCAGCCTCCAGATCTGTCACTGTTTTGACATTTTACGGAAAGCAGGTATATAGCTCTTATGCTGTGCACAGAAGCATAGGAAGCTGCCTTATACTGAATCAGATCTTTGGCTCATCTAGTTCAGTAATGCCTACACTGACTGGCAGCAGCTCTCTGGGGTTTCGGACAGGGAAGTCTGTCCCAGTCCAACCTAAAGATGACAAAAAATTGAACCTAGGACCGTCTGCATGCAAAGCAGGTGCTGTACTACAGAGCCACAGCCCTCACTGTACAGAAAATAGAGTCAGCTGAGAGATAAAACAGAAGAGTAGATCTCCCATGTGGTACTGGGCTTTACTATTTCATGCTATCCAGCCTTTCTCAACCTGTGGGTCCCCAGATGTTGTTGAACTACAACTCCCATCACCCCTAGCTAGCAAGACCAGAGCTCAGGGATGATGGGAGTTGTAGTCCAACAACATCTGGGGACCCACAGGTTGAGAACCACTGCTTGAAACGGAGGGGGGGGTGTCAGTTGTAGAAATGCCATACACACATTAAATGCACTATTCACGCCTAAAATTATCATGTCAAGGAGAAGGTTCTAGGCTTGTACCTTTTGACCATATCTTAATTAAGAGGCAATGTTTTTTAAGGGAAGATGTTTCAAACACGAGTTACACCCCCCCGCCCCCACAGACTGCAGTGGTACATCCCGGCAATAGGTACACCCCACAAGGGTTCTGCTCATCTGGTCCAGCTCTTAGAACCACTTTCCCAATGTGTCTAATGGAGTGCTTGCTGCGCCCACAACAGCAGCTCCCAAAATACTAGAGAGGAGGGACATGGCGCCTTTCAGGTGTCAATGGACCTCAGCTCTCACCAGTCCCAGCTAACATGGCCAGGGATTAATGGGAAACTGGGAGTCCAATAACATATTGAGAGCCACAAGTTCCTTACTCCTGCACATCTATTGGCACATATCACCACTGTCACTGGCCCCCTGGTTGCATCTATGATGGACGTATGCAGGGGGGGGGGGGATACACAGCACATTTATGTTGTATGCATGCCTGTTGAGGGAGGGGTGCTCCCATATCAGGGCTGGCCCAGCACATTGAGCCATTGAGCCAAAATGGAAAGTGCTGCCTTTCCCACCTTGATGTCACCTTGATACTGACTCTTCCCCGACCCCTGATGCAAGCTCCTCTTTTGCTTCCACCCCAACTGCCGAGAAAAAGGGGAGAAAAAGGAGGCCTGGAAAAGAGGCTGGGGGTGTGTGCCAGTGGCAGTGGGGGTGGACAGAGACAGAGGAGGATGTGAGAGGGGAGTAGGAGGCAGTGGAGGAGGCAGGCAGTGAGCAGCTTGCTCTTTGGGGGCCCAGATCTGCCTCCCCTCTCAGTGGTCCTGAGCCTGCCGCCCTGAGGAATTGCTTCTGCATTCCTCATGGATGTCTTGCCCCTTTCCCATATTGTTGAATACGGGAGTGAAGAACACCCAAATAATTTCCAAGTCTGAGCCCTGTGGACCCAGGATCGGTCAAGACCTGCCCTTGATCCCTGTTTAGGCAGTAGGGCGGTTCATAAAAAACCTTTTTTAAATGGCTGCTCCAAAGGTCTTATCTCACTATACTAGGGATTATATAGCTATATCTGAAATTTCATGCATATCAGTTAATATATCGACCCTCCTCCACAAAAATAGCTGTTTACTTGGCCATTTACCTATGTCATGAAGGCTGAAATTTCAATTCAGTGGAGCAGGGTCAAGATATTAACTGATATGCATGAAATTTCAGATATAACTATATAATTCCTAGTGTAGTAAGACCAGACCTTTGGAGCAGGCATTTTCAAAAAATAGTTTTTTATGAACCGCCCTATTAGGCAGTGATTTTAGATATGCCTGCAGCAGCATGCTACAAAAGGCAAAGTTGTTGCTTTCCATAGCTGTCGCCTCAGTTAAACTCCTTTCCCCTGGCGCATACCCTGCCCAAGAGACATAGCTGAAAGGCAGCTTGCTGCTCTCTCTTTTTGCACTCAAGGGATCCTCCCTTATCACTTTAGACCTCGCTCAAGGAATTCTCCTTTGTAGGTTTGTAGTGGCTTCAGCAGTTTGGCATCTGGGTCAGGGCTAACCACTTTGCCCCTCCTGTTACTGACTTGACAAATCCCGGTCTCCCAAGTAACCTAACCCAGCAAGGAACAATAACAGATATAAACCTTTGTTTTTGTTTAAGCAAGCTTACTGCACCCAGACTTGTAAATGTGGTATGTTATTTTAATACACCATTTTGTTTTATGATGCGTATGCTAAAAACTGCTGGTTTTATTTATATTTTGGATTTTTTAGATCGTTTTTAACATCTGATTTCATCAGTAGTTAAAGAATAAAACAAAATAAAATGCAAGCACAAAGCCTGCAGCTTGCACAGAAAGTCACATGCAACATTACCTGCCTAAAATTGTGGCTGTGTGCTCAGTGCAATGTCCCTCTCCTCTGCACCCCAGCTACAGTTCTCAGGGCTCACTAGAGAGAAAGAATGTCTATTAAAGCAGGATGTTTTGGAACCCAGTTCCATGTTGCTAAAGAGGCAGATCTGAAGAGCTTAAGGCCACTCGTTTGCCCTTGCAGGCATCTGTTTCTGCCAACTGAGGAGGACGCTTCATGCATCTGATGATGTAGACCAGCCTTTCGTAAACTTGGGTCCCCAGATGTTCTTGAACTACAGCTCCCATTATCCACAAACACTGGCCATGCTGGCTAGGAATGATGGGAACTGTAGTCCAACAGCATCTAGGGACCCAAGGTCCACCAAAGCTTTGCCTGTAGGTCTCCAAATCAGTTTGCAAATTCTTTTTTAAAAAAAAGTCATCATGAAAATTCATCAGCGTTGCAGTCCATCCCCCCCCCCCAAATATGTATGTTTGTATGTTATTGTCATCAATATATCCATTTTTAGGCTCACTTTACTGGAGTGTATCCATTTTTGTACATCTAACTGGGCTGGAGAACTGCATTGCAATGTCTAGGAAAGTGCTAATTTCAAAGGATGCATTTCCATTTGCGTATTATTATTTTTATTGCAAATTAGTTTGATTCACATTTAATTCCAAATTTCGCTCCCATCCCTATGCCAGATTCATTGATATTTTTTGTTGTAGCAGACTGATTTGAGAACCCCTCTGAAAACCATGATTGCATTTTGCATAGAATTCAACATCCTCTGTGCGAGAGATGGTGGGTGCTCTGATCTTTTTGTTTTCTGCTTTCATTTTATTAGAAGGTCTGTCTCCAATCTTATTTTTAGCTTCGCAATTTTGCCACTCGACTATCATATTCCCAGGACTTCAGCAGCCCAATAGATGAACAAGTATTTCCTTTCAGTGTTTACAACTGAACGCTTCCCTTGTTGCGCTAAAATACAGGACAACTACATGACAAGGGAATGTCGCTGAAGCACTTTCCGTGCTAACCTGATTGAACAAGGAAAACAGAATCATACTGTTGCCCAAGGCAGGAGACACGTTAAAAAGAAACTTCGGGCTGCGATTCTAGACACACTTGCTAGGGAATAGGGTCATTCAGACTGGAGAGCCATGCAGACATGGAACATTTGCCCAACAGCCACTCCGTGTGATGATGAGTTCATATGGGTGGCAGCCTAATAGGCTTGATCTTCAGCATTATTTTATAGATTTCACTGATCTGTTAGACAACGTATTGTGTGTGTGTGTGTGTGTGTGTGTGTGTACGGACCTATATCTTCTCACACCAGTTTTGCAAAAGAAATCCTGCAAACACCCTCCTTTTGCAAACTTTCTCCTTTATATCTCAATGTTCTGGGGAAATGATCAGCTGATATAGCAAAGACAACTCTGGCTACATGGTTACTTGGGAGTAAGTCCCACTGAATTAAATAAGGTTTACTTTGGAGTAGAGATGCACAGGATTGAAGTGCTGGTATCACATTTTATACAGTAGAGGTTTGATTCCATGGAGAACTACGATTCTTGTTATCTGTTTGCCTGTCTATCATCGGCCTGTCTGTCCATCTGCCTGTCTATCAATATTCTTCAGGGTGTCTTTTAACCAATTGATTAATCAATCCAGTGAGCTTGCAATGTGCATTTCTAGGAATCATGGGCAGCTGAGCAAGGCATACCTCAGTGAGTTCCCTGGTGGAAAATGACTTTGCCTCACCATGCACCTCTGCAGGAAAGGGGCCAGAGACTAGGGGAAGGTGTTTAACGAATGCAGTGCAGAATACTGGGAGGCTGCCCATATGGACTAGAACCTTACAACCTGACAATTATTTCATTATCTGTTCATTTACTTACGGAGTTACTTATATTCATAGCCTGCCTTATAAACATTTGTTATCTGGGCAGCCTACAGAATGAATATAAGATTATAAATACAGCCCACCCACAACTTGCATGGGAATGAGGTTCCAGTGATAGTGTGCATATCTTGGAACATGAGCTACCTTACCTTCTGGAGGAGGCACGCCAAACAAGTCTTACTCCACAAGCAAGGCAGCTCTCTGGGCTCTGGGACACTTGTCAGGAGACATTGCAAGGCCATCTGAGTTCCTGCAAAATCTCTCGAGAGCCTTCAGAGCCTGTGCAAGAGCCTCCCAGAGCAAGGCGGAGAGCTTAAAAGTGCCTTCCGTGCTGGGAAAGCCCTGTGCAAAAATAGCTTTTAAACTCTCCACCTTCCATGCATCAGATCTGTGTGGTTTCAACTGGCTGATCTTCAGCCATGTAAATTGCACATGTCAAACATGTGGGAGTTGTGAGTCTACTGCACAGCCAGAGCCGGCCTGCCCATGAGGCGGGGTGAAGTGTGTGCCTCAGGCGGCAAAAGTGCAAGAGGTGGCACTTTCCCTGCCCCACTTCCTCCGCCAAGAGCGAGCCGTTCCAGCACAGGGGCGGCAGGGCCAGAGGCAGTGATTCCCATTTCTCCTCAGGTGGTGAAACAGGGTGGGCTGCCTCTGTGTACAGCCACGATACAACAATTGAAATCAGAATGCAGCAGAGGGCAGCAGAAAATAAAAACTAGGCTGAAACAAATTTACTAGTTCACAACAGATTTCAAAGGCGAAGACAAATTTTAAGAGGCATGCAAATTTTTAAAAATGTATTTATCTCACATCAAGTTGACAACAAGATAGACACTAGGTTATTCTCTCACAATCCAGTTGCCACCACGGACACCTGCAAAAAAAGGAAGAGAAAGGTTCAGAAATTGATAGATCCTAAAGAGAGATCTTTATTAGATACTGATGTGAAAATTCAGAACATAGGGGGGTTGGACTAGATGGCCCTTGGGGTCCCTTCCATAATTCTATGATTCTATAAGCAGAGTAGTTCTTTGATTTCCTATGTTCCTAAGTGAGGTCCTAGAATAAGAGATGTTGGGAAATGCTATTGTACATTCATTAGGGAAGATTGCCCAAAGCAAGATGGACAGAGTCGTATTTGATTTACTCTAGCCCTCCATGAGGACTGTCATTTTACTCTCAAAAAAGAAAAGAAAAAAGCACCCATGTGAGGGGCTGGTTTTATAATTTAAGGTCTTGTGGCAACATCTATCCAATCTGCTTGTTAAACAAATGCTTTGTTAATATGAAGCAGTAAACAGAAGGCCTTTCATACCCCTAAATCTACTACAGCAATAACAGTGACTTAAAAAGTATGGCTTTTCACTCCAAACACTGGCAAACCGGAGTTATAATTTAAATGTAAGTAATTCCTGAGAGGGATATTTTTGCAAGATCGAATACAAAACAGGGTAAGGTACTGCAGAGAGAGCTTCTAATTCTTCTTTCAATGAGTTACCATTACACTGCCAGGGTGCCATCTCAGTGAAAAATGAAAATTAGAAGCTGCTCATGTTTCAAAGAGGTTTGTGGTGGTCTCAGGATTTTGCAGAGGCTGAAATGGACAGGTTCATTAATTTCAGTGGGCCTGCTCTGAGTATAACTTAGTTGGATACACGCAAGTCATATATTGAACAGAATTAGCTTTGGAGTTATACATACTGTATTGTTCTTATAATTTCATATATAACCTGCACCATTTGTCCTTGATAGCTCATTGCGCTTGGGCGATCTCAGAAAGTATGCAACAAATTTGCATTATCTGCTGTACATTTCCAGGATTAAAATTGATTTTCTGCATAGAGTTTGTTTAGCTTTGTAGGTATCAAATTGTGTCTCCCTAATTGATACATTTAATGAACTTAGACCATATTTGTAGATGTGAGGGGAGGAAATGCCCTCTCCACTGTTTACCTATGTAGATCAGGCGATGAAAAGTTGTTCTCAGCATGCACAGAGTTGTGTGGAGATGGTCTTGCAGTGTTTTAGGTGAACTTAAGCAGAAGTCCCACCAGGCTGTTTCTGGGGCTACAAGACTTCCCTTGTGGAAACAGGGGGCGGGGGGGCGGGCGGAGGAGATCAGTTTAGAGATGAAGGAAGAATCAACAGATTTATACACAGAAGCTGGTTTTCTGATCCATCCAAGTTCTACCTATACGAGGCTACCTCTTGCATCAAGTACTTGCTTATGTCTGTACATCATTGTAAAGAAAGAAAGAAATCCTGACTATTTAAGTGCACAATGACACAGAAAAGGAATATGTATATTAGATACATATAAAATAGTCAAGCCCCATGCAGTACTATATTTCTGCTGCATAATTTTAGAAGTATAATTGCATAGGTATTTTTATGCAGTTATATGTGTTGTTTATGTGCTGGTTACTGCAGGAAACCTGGAGTGTATTGGTGTGTGTGCGTAATATTAAAAGTATAATAATGTATATACATAATATATGAGAAATTTTAGCATGTGTGGATAAGTGCACCACTGAGACCTTCATCCCTAGAGCAGCTGCAGGTGGTGTCTGATTGATGGGGACAGGAAATGCAGACGAGGCGTCCTTCCTGCTTTGGCTCATGTGGAGCAACACAAGAAGAAGAACCTACTGGACCAGGTCAATGGCCCCTCTAGTCCAGCATCCTGTTCTCACAATGGCCAGCCAGAAGTCTGTGAGAAGCGCCCAAGCAGGATTTATGCACAATAGCCACTCTGCCCGCCTGTGGTTCCTAGCAACCATGACTGAGAGGCCTACTGCCTCTGATAGTGGAGGTGGAACATGGACACCATGGCTAGTGGCCACGGATTAGTTGCCTAATCCTCTGTGAACTTGTCTAAGTTAGTGGCCGTCACAGCCTCCTTTTAGAGCAAGTCCCACAGTTTAACTATATGCTATGTGAAGAAGTCCTTTCTTTTTTCCATCCTCCTGAATGTTCCTTCATTGGATGCTCAGGAATCCCATGCTATGAAAGAGGGAGAAAAACCTTTCCCTGCCCACTTTCTCCACGGCATGGATAATTTCATAAACTTCTGTCGTACTGCTTCTTATCTGCCTTTTCTCTTAACTAAAAAGCCACAGGTGCTGCAACATTGAACAGGGACTTCATTGGAGGGCTCAGGGTGCAAGAATCAGCATTTGCAGCTGCCGTAGACGGCTCCCTTCACGTTACACCGGGAAGAGCAAATCACTTACTTCCTGTCTCCCTGAAATAAAATAGAAGCCAAATCAATCCATAGGGATGTTTCACATGGACATAATAACCAGTTGTTTACATGTTTACCTACTTTATTGTAAATCCTACTTGGAGGTGCCAGGGATTGGGACCTTCAACGTGAAAAAAAAGGACCTACCGTGCAGCTATGGCTCCTTAATCAAGTGTAACACTGTGTTTTAAATTCTGAATTTTAAAATTGTTGTAACCTGCCCTGGGATCTGCTGGTGAAGGGTGGGTAAATACTTTAACTATTATTATTATTATTATTATTATTATTATTATTATTATTATTAAATTAATTAATTAATGTGTTCTTGGAGCAGTTAATATAAGTATATGTTAATGGCAATATGGGAGGAAGTAGATGCTGGGTTGGTATTTGGAGACACACACACACATTCTCCATAAAGTGGAGAAGTAAGACATGTTCAGAAATTTTATTTTTTAATTAACAGGAATTAGACAGCTTTGGCACAAAGACCAGAGCAAGGCATTCCGCAGAAGAGGTTTATCAGCCTGATGTATAAATGCTCAAGATATAATAATAATCTGTATAATATGCACTAGGCTTCCAATTTAGGTTAATTCCTAAGCAGTGAAGTCACTCTGGTTATAGCTTGCTATCTTCAGGAAAATGGTTTTTGACTGGTCTAGAATATCCTGAATAGTCTTTTGCAAATGAAACTATAATTTTGGAGGATTTCTCATTTGGAGTGTGAACAACTGCTACCTTTTTTTTCCTTAACAGGCTTTGCTCTTCTCATTTTTCTCACATCTTTTATTGATTCTCTCCCCCTCCAAGCTTTGTCCTAGAGCAAGTGGATTATACTAAATGTATTTCTCATCCTCAAGGCACCTCAGCAGTGGCTCCTCTGTGCCTTATACTCTCTCTGCCTGAATGTAAAACTAGACTCTGGATGATAATGTTTAATTTGGTACCTTTGGCAATTCACACTATCATTCAGCACATCCCTGGACACTTTTTGGCCATGGCTGGAATGCACCACTATTCCCATAACAAAGGGCCATCTGAATCATTCATTGTACACAGCAATTACATTTTCTTCTTTTTGGAATGTTTGCTGTGGCATGTGGACATGCATAGGAACATAGAAAGCTGCTTTATACAGAGTCAGACCATCTAGCTCAGTATTGTCCATACTGGTCCGATGCCAAATCCTATGGAGAAGGTGGCAAGGCTGGAGGCTGGTCAAAAGTTGCCTCAGCACAGACAGTTCCCACTTATTCCAGCAAAGCTTGCAGCCAGACTGAAGCCTTTTATGCTTCTGTCTCCAGATTACCACTTCCATCCTCCATACCTTAAACAGCCTGAAGATGGGTTCTCCTCCTACTCCATTCCATAGTCTTCTTCTGGTGTGCTCCTTTTGTCTCAAAGCTGGTGATCACAGGACCATAGAATTGTAGAGTTGGAAGGGATTATGAGGATAATCTAGGCCAACCCCCTACAATGCAGGAATATGCAGGAATATCCCCATATAGGGATTGTGATGGCATCAGAGGAGTGCCAATGCAGCCCCCCACTCCAGGTCTGGATCACTGCTAGATTCAGAAGCCATGAAAGCTGGTGAAAGAATTCTCAGAAATGGTTTTGGGGCAGGGGAGTTGGCTGAAGGCAGCAGCAGAGGGAGAAAGAATTGGGCCTCTACACTATGAATTGAGGGGACTGAGAGCATGTTGGCAAAGAGCACCCCCAAAACCTGGAATCAATGGTGCTCAGGGTGGTTTTTGCCTCCCCAAGTAACTGAACAGTTCTGAAGACTGTTCTAAAAGAGTCTGAAAGATTACGGTACGTGGGTGCAACATGAAGATAGAGGTAGAGATCGGTGAATCTCTAAATTTCAGTTTCCCTCATTTTCCCAACCTTAAGCTTTCTGCTCATTTCCACATCAGTTTGTGATCATGATTAAAAACAAAACAGAACTCCGCATGAAAATGTGTATCCATTTTTGTGTGCATTTCACCTGATCGACACATTTTTGTATGTAATTTTGCCTGTTTTTGCAATAACACGGTTGAAGCAGTCAGTTGTCCCCATCCTCCTTCTGCCGAGTCGTTTTGGAAGACTTTACTTCTGGACCCAGCCGGCACTTGACAGGAAAGGTTTTACCTGCCCCTTGGAGCGATCCTCGTTCACAAAATGGCTTTGCATGATTAATACCTGCTTCTCTCCAAGCACCAACTATTAGGGGATCATAAAGGCCTTTTGAAAACCAAACACCTTGGCACTGTGTACAAAGCCCGCTTAGCGGTGCGAAAATGAGGTCCAAAGAGCTGCGGCGGCTTCCCAGTGGCCCTTCCGTCATCTCTCGGGTTTCAGATGTTGCTTTAAACATGAATAACTCTTTCTCCCCCACCAACCCAAGTTCCTTTTAAACCTTTGTGCTGAATATTATTGAAGAACTCTGAACAAAGGGCAGAGGCTCTTGTCTAATGAGAGGAATAGTGTCCCGAAGGATTTTGTCTGATGGAATATTCATTAGGCAGACTGCCAGCCACAAGGGTCCTTTGACAATTGCTGGGTCCCACTAAATTTGGATGCAACAAAGATTTTGTGCTACTTCTTAGCATGCAGTCAATGAATCCTTGCCCACTTTTGTTTTCCCACAAAGAATGGGGTGTGTCACAGAAACTGGAGCTTTCATAGTGCAATCCATTGACTGAGGTCAATGGGACTTATTCCCAGGTAAGCATGGATACCAGAGGTCAGCAATCTTTTGGGTCCTGGGGGACATTTGCCAATGGGAGAAGCTGTCATGGATGCTACACTTACATTGCAACAAAGCATATACTGCCACTGATTCCATGGACTATGACAGAGCGCCTCTTTCAAGACAAATTCCAGGAAAGCCTTCCACACTCAGCAATTTATGGGCATACCATTAAAAAAACAAAAACAAAACCCAGACAAAAGGAATTTTATAAATGATTTGAAAACAGCAGAATATAGGTTTTTAAAGAATAGAGACATATGTATATGTGCATTGCTAGTACCTTAATATGCATTGATAAAACTTCAATACCTCCCATCAACAAAATTTATCTCAGGGTGATTTACTAGACACACACACACACACACACACACACACACACACACACACGATGCAGATAATCACACATATAAAACCGGCCAATCTATAAAAAAGAGTCAACAATATGTAAAAAGAACTTCAGAATCTTGAGCCGATGCTTTTTTAATATAGATATATTATGTCTAAAGAATGCAATGGTGGCGCCAGGTGAGCCTTTCAGGAGAAGTTGGGACACTACAGTTGATCAGCCATCTTCTTAGTTGTCAGTGACTTCTGTAAAACATGTGATTCTGTGTGGCCAATAAAGTTCCGTGTTGGTCACAATGTGACATGTCGCTCATCACACCAGCAAATCATGCAGCATGCAGGTGCCGTGTAAGGAGATATTTACCTGCTGACATCAGACGATCACAACTAGTAACACTTGAGGAATTTGTGAATTCCATTACAAACTGAAATGATTTGCACTGTCATGGGGTGCAATTGGATGGGATCATTGCATTAGTTTTCCTGATTATAATGCTAGCACTTCTAGCCCAGGTTCTAATGTTCCCTTTACACTGCATTAACTACTACATTATGGAACTGTGACATTTTGATCAATACACTGTCATGTTTTAAATGGAAAGAAAGAACTGTACTGTAGAGATCAGAACATGATCCTGAATTTTGTCATGTGGAATTGCAGTGCGAAAACTCCTGTAATTTTCCAGGTTAATGAGGTTGACCCTGTAAGCAAATAACACAGAAATGAGCATGAAATTTCTGCTAGATTCCACTCCTTTTCCAGAAGTGGCTTTTACATTGTGTGAAAGGTCACATAAAATGTCGAAATTATCAGCTAAGGAAACATAGGGAAAGTGTGATAAAGTGCTGTCCAGACCTCACTATGAACACTTTGCTTCAAAATGGGTGCTCAAACCCTTAAAATGTAAGTTCCCTGTGAGAGACCAGGATGAAGATTGGCAGATTTTGTTCAGGGGAAAAAGGGAAACTAAGCTAAGCCTGCTTCAAAACATGCTTCAGAGCATGAGATATCTTCTGAACTAGTTCCTAACCTAAGAACCTTCAACCCACCAACTGCTTTAATCCCAGTTGGGCCTTCCCTGACATTCCCCCTTCCCATAAACTTTCACCCTGACTCCTTGACCTTCATGCTCCATCCTTCATGCAGTTCCCTCTTCTTATCTAGTCACACTCCAGAACACAGTTAACTACAGCACCTCCTGCACTAATATGCAGATTGCAACCTAATTATCTATGGGCTTCCACCATTCTGGGAAGTTCCAATGTAATGCTCAGCTCAAAAACTGCAAGTCCTTTTAAAACACGTATTTGGAGAGGCAACACATTTACGAATGTGTATTTAAATGTGCTCTTTTTTGTGTGCACATTATTGCCGAATTGAGCAGCATGCCTACATAAAGAAGAGACATGGCCTGGAATTAGACTGATTCAGCTACCCCTAATTACAGTGACAGGATCCAATTGGAAAATAACACGAATAAAAAGTGGGAGGGAAGCAAAGCTGGAAATGGCTCCTAGGTTTTGCAGAGGGTGAAAATGAATTTAGAAATAGGCCTGTTGTTTTGCTTTTGCTGTATTCTTAACCCGGGCAACACGTGTAGTGTTTGCTTGGCCATATAACTTCTGTCTATCTTTGCAAAGGAACATAAGACGTGAGCCCCATAATTGGATCACACAAAAGACCCATCTGGTCCAGCATCCTGTTCTCACAGTGGCCAACCAGTACACTACAATATCCTCTTTGAGGTGAGGTGAACAGAACTATACACAGTATTCTAAGCAGGGCCACACCATAGATTTGAATAATGACATTATGATATTGGTAGTTTTCAAACCCTTTCCTAATGGACCCTAGAAAGAAATTTGTGTTTTTCCCAGCCACTGAACACTCGGTCAAAATCTTCACCAAGCTGTTCAGAAGACTAGATCTTTGGCTTGCAGTAGTGTGATGGGACAGAACCATAGATCTGCCCTTCTGACATGGGCATTGCTGCACTGGCCTCAGGCAATGGTGAGGATCTTCTAATGCATCACCTAATATACACATCCTTGTATGCATCTTTGCCTAAAATGTGCATTTAAAAGCAGCTTTCCCAAATGCGGTACATTATTTTCATTAATATAAGCATTTTATGCACTTTCCTCTAATATATTTTTGTGTGTTTAATATATGTTTATTTAATATATATTTAATATATTTATTATTTTTAATATATAATATATTGATATGTATTTTATATATATTACGTGCATTTTTTATGTGTTGAAAGATTGCAAGATTCAGGAAAGTGCAAGTTTGAAGGATAGCTTTGTTTTGGTTTGCAAATTGGTTTGGTAACTACAAATTATGCAGTCTGAATGACTTTCTACCCCATTCCCACATGCAGGTGCGACTTGTTTATTTTTAAAATCCATGCTTCCGCAAGTGTGAAATTTCTGTCTGTGGTGTTGGATCCGTGTTGACTCCTTCACATTTTAAGTTGTAAATTGTGGCTTGATGTTTCAGCCTTCGAGGGATGAGCCTGCAAATGTGTGAACCAGTTCTTAGATTAGTTAATTGCAGTTTTTTTCTGTTTCTGTTGCCCAACATACTACTGAGATGAGATCTCTGGGGATAATTGCTGCCCTGCCCTGTTATTATGCTTTGTTTGAAACGAGAAGTCTTTAAGTGTATGTCAGGGCAAACAGTGTTCTGATTTGCACAGCACCTTATGAACAAACAGACCCATTTGAACAGGGGGTGGAGTGGGGAAGGGAACCGTGTAATTATGCAAAAGGAGCAACCTTTGTGAACAAAGCTACATAGAATATGCAGCACAGACACACTTACCAAGGACTTACAGTGAGAGTTTGCTCTAAGGAATTGTATCATATTTATTTTGGTCAATGGTCCACTTGGTCCCAGTGTCATCAATCTGACCAAAAGCAGATTCCAAATGTTCCCCAGGAGGACTTTTCCCCAGTTCTGTAAGCCATGGCTGGGGTGGGGGAGAAATTTGATTCTGCTTGCATTTAAATCTACCCAATTCAAACTTTCCAGAACAACATACAAACCGAAGCATAGCTATTCTTTGAAATTTGCCCTTCTCCAGCTTTTGCAGTGCACGGGATGTGTACAAAACTGAATGCGTGCCTAAACATGCATATATTAGTGACAGTGGGAGAGGGTGAAAACAACATGACATTCAAATAACAAATAACCATTGGCCATGCTGGTTGGGTTGGGGCTGACGCGTGTTGGAGGCCAGCAGCATCTGAAGGGCATCATCTTGGCCAGTCCTCCTTTACATATTCACTGAGAGAGGCCATTGGCCTATCAAGCCTAGTGCTGTCCAAGGTCTCTAACAAAGGTCTTTCTCAGCTCTGTTGCCTGAGGTTCTTTTTAACAGGAGATTCCAAAGATTGAACCTGGAATCTTTTGCTTACATGTGTTTGCTTGACCACTGAACCATGGCCCTTCTCACTCCAAAATGCCTGTTTTATTTAGATTGGAGTATTTGAGAAAAACATTTCCCTTATGAAGCTCTGTTATCTTTGGGTAAAAGCAATTTGCACCGGAGACTGTTCACGAGATAGCCCAATATGCTGTCTTCAAGAATCATGTATCTCTCATCCCTGTGACATTCCCTGGCTCAAGTATGTATTTTTTTTTTTCAGATTTGAGATTCCCCACTTCTTCTGCTATGATTTTCAGTGTGAGCTTTGGAAAAACTGGCACTACAAATTTTTGGGAAGTCAGTGCTTCCTTTCTGTTCCTTGGTGCCCCTAAAGCCACACACACACACACACACACACACACACACACACACCACTTCCTCATCTATCATACAAGCTATATTTACAGCAAATGTGAATATTTTAGTGTGCATTTGGGGAGTGCAGTCGGAGCTTGCTTTGACTCCAGTGGTTTATTGCTGTGTGCTACTGATCTCTGTGGTGCATCCACCTTACCCTTAGAACAGCTGCAGAGGTCTTGCAGCACCTTAAAGATCTTCCTGTGGTGAAACCAGACTAGAATCGTCTGCCATGACATCCTGCCCTCCTTCAGCAGACACACGGATGGAAAAGAAACGTTTTTTAAACTGCTGAGCCAAGTGGCTATGAAATGTAGGTCAGTTCTGTTTTTCTACAAAGCCCAAATGCATGTAACATAATTACACAGTAACCATTCATAACAGCAGTCGCTGGTGATAATCTTGCTAGCTATAGCATGCTAATTAATTTAACCACTACAGTGGGGGATTTCTGATGCAGTCTGAACCACACAGAGTCAGATTTACTGATGCCCTCTAGTTCTGCAGTTTACATTTAAAGCTGTCCTCGTATATGTGTGTGTGTGTGTGTTAGCTGAGTATAATTATTTCTATACGAAGATGAAGTTGGCAAATGTTTAGATGGACCTTCTTGGCTCCATGGCCAATAGGCAGGCACCAGTGGCAGGTCTGCGGCTGAGATGTCACCTGGCCAGGTTTAAAGAAGTTTGATCATTGTGTTCCTGCCCCAGCTGGGATTTTTTCATTCTTTTTTCTGTTGCTCAATCACAGAAAAGACAGTCCTTTCAAAGCTGCATATACCCGTATTTAAATGAGGAGCAGTGGAGAGAAAACTCCCAGGAAAACAAAAGTGGGAAGCCTCAACAGAAGTATCGTGTCCAGATCAAGGGAAGTAATAGCTTCACTCTATTCAGCCTTGGTCAGACCCCCACCTGGAATCTCACGTCCAGTTCTGGGCACCACAGTAAGGAAAGGATATTGAGTAGCTGGAACATGTGCAGAGAAGGGCGACCAAGATGATAAAGGGGCTGGAAACCAAGCCTTATGAGGAATGGTTAAGGGAATTGGATATATTTCACCTGGAGAAGAGGAAGGTGGTGGATTCTCCTTCGTTGGAGCAGAGGTTGGATTGCCATCTGTCATGGATGCTTTAGCTGAGATTCTTACATTGCAGGGGGTTGGACTAAATGACCCCGAGGATCCCTTCGAATTCCACAATCTATGATTCTTGGCTAAAAAAACAAAACAAAAACAATTATTGCCTTTAAAAAATATATATCAGTGCATACAGATTGGAACCATCGCTTACTGCAGGACGGTAATAAAAATCTTTTAAACAGAGGATCCCAGGTTTGTAGCTGTGCCCTGAGAAAAACAGTGCATGCAAATCACACATAAAGAATGGCCAGCTTTGGAATTAAAAGAAAATATATTTACCCATGGGCAGGACCTGGGTGCAGATCCAGGTCAGGTGGGGCTATGACTGAATCTTGTGGGTCATGGGAGGATCGTGGGTGGAGCCTGTAACAAGTCATGGGTAGTGCCTGGCAGAATCTTCATTCCGCTGATTTTTCAGACCACAGTACTGGTTACCGGGTAGAATACTGTTTTGCTGGTACAATATGTCTTTCCACTGTTGGAAGCAGTATGCCTCTGAAAACCAGCTGCTGGGGATAGCTAGTGGGGAGAGTGCTGTTGTGTTCAGGTCCTGCTTGCGGGCCATGTGTAGACATGCAGTTGGCCAGCATGAGAACAGGATGCTGGACTAGATGCTGGGCAACCAGGCAGCAACCCAGAAAAGAATGCAGCCCATAGAAGGTTGCCCAGAAGGAAATGGGCGCTTGGGCAGGCGGGCAGGGGGGATTCTCCCACCCCTGATCAAGTGGATGGAACACTTTTCAGATCACCTTTCATATTCTAAATGGAACAGAGAGTTTCTCCTTCCTAATAGGGGAGAAATTTGTTTCAGTTCACATTTAAAGACTAACTCATACTTTCCAAAATTGTAAGTGAATTGAAATGTACCCATTCTTCAAAATTCACGCTGAATTTTGCAAGGCACTTCTCCAGCCATAGAATGGGCACAAAATGCATATACTGGGGTAAAGTGTGCATAAAAATGCACATATCAGAGAAAATAATATGCAAAAAAGGCATTATATTGGGGGGGGGATGAATGCACAAATGTGTACTTTGGGAGAAATTTGCACTAAAATGTTGAAAAATCTTAATGAGGACTTTAAAAACCCCCTCAAATGTATGTGGAATTGTGAAGAACTTAGTTGGAAAAATGAGAAACAGAGAGAAACCAAAATGGACAGCTTCGCCCATCCCTGGTTCTGTTGTACAAAAACTGACTTGAGAAAAGGAATGATAAAATGTTCCATGGTCTCTATGCCATCAGTGATTCACTGGAAGCAGCTGTAAACTAGGAGTAATTTCACCCCGACTGGTGGTTTAGAAAGCATATGGGGGCAGGGGGAATACAAGCCTCTGCTGCAGAAGCAATAGCCTAAAAATGGAATCGCAGGCACAAACTATTTTTATTGACATGACATGAGGACAAACCAAAATAGCCTCCGGGGACCGCTTTGTTAGAATGAGTGGATGCTGAGGACAATGATTTTTCAATGAAGCTAGCGAATTTGCATCTGTCCTCAAAAGGATAGAGGCATTTCATAAGTGTTCCCTGCCTGTATCAACAGCGTTGTCTGTGTCCTCCTTCCAGCAAAGTGTACGACAACACCGTCATTGCCTGCTCCTAGGAGCTTCCATTGTTTTGTAATTTTGCAACGTCCAGAAGCCACCGAGGGTGTCCACAAATGAACTCGGCAAGGGGTGTGTGGGAAGTGTGCCTAGTGTTTTTCCCCCATGCATTTGTTGTTTCGTGGCAGACAACAGCATTTGATAATGAAGGGAAATGCCAGCTTCGCTCGTGTGATCTGCGGGAGGCAATGGCACCATAGGGCTCACTCCGACATGCCTGTGGACTTGGAAAGAGCTGGCTTTGCAAAGAAAGCGCACCACTCCAGTGTTGCCAGGACACAATTTGTGCATCATGTTTCAGGGCACACAAGAACTGTCAGTGTGGTGCAAGAACAGAGGTGGGACACCTGTGACCGTCCAGGTGGTGTTGGACTGCAACATCCACCAGACCCTGCCTGCATAGCCAGTGGTCAAGGATGATGGGACATGCAGACCAGCAATATCTGGAGGGCCACAGGTTCCTCGCCCCTGGGATACAGGAAGGCTGGGGAACATGTGGCTTTCTCCCCACCCCTGCTCTGGAAGTAAGCCTTCTGAGGTGTAGAATTGAAGTGTGCTTCCTGTTTATAATTCAGTAAAAAGAAATTAATGTGCCCCTGTTATGAGATGTTTGGGGAACTTTGCTGTATAGACTTAATGGCTATATTATACAGTGGTACCTCTGGTTACAAACTTAATTCATTCCGGAGGTCCGTTCTTAACCTGAAACCGTTCTTAACCTGAGGTACCACTTTAGCTGATGGGGCTTTCCACTGCTGCCGCCCCACCGGCGCACGATTTCTGTTCTCATCCTGAGGTAAAGTTCTTACCCTGAGGTACTACTTCTGGGTTAGCGGAGTCTGTAACCCGAAGTGTTTGTAACCCGAGGTACCGCTGTACATTGGACTGCATGGTGATTCTATATAACCTATGGGTATCATTCATGTAGCACAATTCTAAGCATGTTTACTCCTCAGTGTGCTACACTGTATTCAATGGAGGTTACTCACAGAAAAGTGTGCAAAGGATTTCAGCTATGCCTGCCTTTTTCCAACTTCCTCCTCCTTCATTCCACCAAAACACGACAGGGAGGAGGATGGAGACAAAACCATAATTAGTTGACTCCACCTCTCATTGGCTGTGGCTCCCCCTACTGTCAGCCTCCCTGTTTTCACCCTACAAGTACCAATGGGCGGCAGCCGTTGCTGAACCAAGGATGTTATCTGCGACAACCACATGCCTGTGGGAAAGCAGCAAGTGGGATTTGAGCACAAGAGCATTCTCCTCTCCTGTGTTTTCCAGCAATGGGCATTAAGAAGCATTGGTGCCCCCAACTGTGGAGGCAGAGCCAGCAGCGTAGCTGGCCACTCGGGTGCTGGGTGCAGCCCGCATGTCCTGCAGCCGGAGGCGGGACGAGCCGCCCATGGATGCGGGGCAAACTGCCCATGGAGGTGGAGTGCACTGCAAGGAGCCTCTCCACTGCCTCCCCCTCAGCTGTAGGGTGATGGAGGGAGAGGCGGAGGGCAGACGCAAGTCCCATGCTGCCATTTAGACAGTGTGGAATCTGCAGGCGCCCAAGCCACCATTTCACTCTCAGGAAAGATGCGTGGCTCAGGCACGCTGCAGGCCTCGCAGTAAGTGCTGGCCCTCACGGTGTGGTGCCCAGTGGCAGACACATTTTGTTAGGTTTGCTGATTGAACTAAAAAGTTTTGTGAGCCCAATTTTTATTTTTATTTTTTTAAACTCCTATTTTTGCCATTTTGTCCCCCCCCCTTAGTGATGACACCCTGCTTCCTCCGCCACTGTGCAGAGCATAACCATCGTGGCTAATAGCCTTCAATAGTCCCCCCCCCCCAATCCATGAAATTGTCTAATCTTCCTTTAAAGCCTTCCAGATTGCTAGCCATCACTGGCTCCTGAGGGAGCGAGTTGCATAGTTCCCTATCCCTGCTATAAATGTTGCTGTAAACATTTCACCTGCAGCTAACTTCACAGGGGTGGCGATAGTGAGGTTAAGCAGGCAGTGCTGTGAAGGGCAATGTCAAGAGATGATGTAAATATTTCAAAGAGCTTGCTAACTTGGAAAAAAAACACCTTCATTATCTTGAAAAGCAAAACCCAAAGCCATATTTCAGTTCAACAACTACATACATATTTCCCTGGAAGCATATGGTATCCCATATGGACACAATGGCAAACAATGGCAGCCCACTAGGTCCTTCCAGAGGGATGGAACATAACACAAAGAACCGCTGCAAAGGAAGATGATCTGAGTTTTTCCAAACAGAAAGTATATAAAGCAAAGAGTTGTGCTGCTTGATGAGGTGGCTATGCGAAGCTTTTGTTTCACAGTGTAGTAGCCGAGTCAGATAATGCTGGCAGCTGTAATATTTTTATGTACAGAAAATGTCAGTGACGCATGCCTTTCAGGACTGAAGATGCTCAACCAATGTGTCAGGCAGAAATAAGCCTGTTTTTTGGTGTGGGGGTGAATGAAATGTAGCAAATCTTCCCTAAGGCAGGTTTGGGTAATCAGGGGCTCTGTGGCTGAACATGGTAAGGATTTGGGTCAGGAAATGAGTTACTATGATTTTGCCGCTCAGGCTGACCCATTTACAAGGAAGCCACACTGTACTCAAGGCATATCACATGCTATAGTGGGCCACAGGGCTAGAGCCAGGGTGGAGCCAGGGAGTGTGGGCGCTTAGGGCACTGATTCACCCTGCCAAGGGTTGGGGGGGAATTTTAATATTTAAAAAAATGGAAGCATGTTTAAAGGACAGGGACATTTCTGGAAATTGTTGCCAGCTGATATTTGGTTCAATCGTATTCCTATTGTTTATTGTTATATTTGATTGTTAATTCAAACTTAATTCTATTGTGTTTTATGTTCACTTAGTATGGTAGGTGAATCTGGTCTGGGACTGTAATAAATTTCATTTCCTTTCATTCAATCATTCCCCTCCCCATTAAAAGATTTGCAATTCATTACTTTCAGCTATTTTATAACTATGTTTTCAGTTTCTTTTTTGGTACTATGTTTTTAATTTTGACACCCTTCTTCTCTTTCTCCTAATTCTTAATTATTTACTATGCTGTCTTGAGATTGGGTTGTAAGCAGAGCTCTGTACTGGCGGCCTCTCAAAATTCTCCACCATATTTGCGGACTGGGCAATGAGGAAAAATTTCACTAACTATTGAGGGGAAGGAAAACATCTTCATGTTTTTTTCCTCAGGGGCAGTGGCGTAGCGTGGGTTGTCAGCACCCGGGGCAAGGCAAGTAATTTGCGCCCCCTAACCCGTGGATTTGCGCCCCCTAACCCATGGATTTGCCCTAACCCCAGATGTTGCGCCCGGTGCGGCCGGGCCCCCCTGCACCCCCCACGCTACGCCACTGCTCAGGGGTGGGGACCACCATTAGCAAAAGCAGTAACAGAGCTTCTTTCTTTTTTCCTAAGTTAAAAAACAACAACTATGGCACCAATTGGCACTGGGTTGATGGCCATGGTTACCATTTTGAATCCTCCACAATGCCCCAGAGACCTAGCAGTATTTCAACACAAATTGCAGCCACCACCAAACTATTATGGCTGCCCTGGTCTGCTCTGGTGGTGCAAAGGAGCCCAGGGAGTGAGGAACTTTCTTCAATAAATGCTAGAGGTGGACTGAAGCTTTCAGAGCCTCTGCCTCCCATCCATCTCTCCTAGGCTCCACCCTTTTTTAGAGAGTCAGTCTCTCAAAGGGCCAGCCCTCTCGTCCGTAACTGGGCACTCCTTGTGTGCTCACTGTCCCCTGCCTGTTGTGCTTCTTATGCAGTTGGACTGGTGGGGTAGGATGAGAGACACTCAGATCCTTGGGCCCCGGGGAAGTTGCTTCCCTGGCTCTGGGTCTATGGGCCTTGGTGTTGCAGGACCTAATCCAGAAACTCCTGTCTACCAGGCACAGCAGCCCCATGGTCACCAGTATCAGGTGCTCAGTCACAAACCTGGATGCTCTCCATGGGTGGTGATGCTGCAGCCTCTGACTCGGTGTCTTGGTTTCTGCTGAAGTCCAGGGCCAGGGCAGTGAAGGAAAGTGAGTCAACATTCTGAAAAGTGGCCTTATGTTTCAGGGGGCAGGGAAGTGAGGGGGCAAGAAGTAAGAAATATCTCAGAAAAGAATGCTTTCTGGGAAATTTCAAATGAGCACTAATTGTAAGCCTGCATAGCACATTGCAGTTGCGAAGTGACAGGCAGAAAGATCCAGTAGTCCGCCAAGACCCTCAACAATTTTCCAGCGGTCTGGGCAGAGGAGGAGTTTGGGAGTCGCCATTTTGGAATACTGCTCCCTATCGTCTCTGGTCATTGGCTACACTGGCTGGGGCTGATGGGGTGGGTAGAGTCCAAAATATTGTTTGGGGGAAGGCTGCAGTAGGAGAACAGAACCCAGCACCATCTCCTGCTTCCCTTTGTACTCAGAGTTGCTTGTCTTCCTTCCACACCCCATACTGCTGTGTGCAAGCAAGCAGTGGCTTCCATTTGTATCCGCTATTGCCATGGAGAGAACCAGACTTCTCCTTCCCCCAGCTCCCCAGCCATGCACAGCCCCTCCCTCTCTCCCCTTTAATCACCCCCGCTCATCATAATGACAGGCCCTTCGCTAGCAGGCTCGAGACAATGTGCTTCAGAAAACAGGAGAAATGTATTCATTTAATTCCTTTCTAGTTTTCCCCAGAACCTAATTACAGGAGTGAATTTTAAAGACTCAATAATCCCAGCCAGGAGCATGACCTCCTCTCCTGAATGCTTTAATTTGGCAACAAAGCAGACCACATTATTCCTTGCCTTTACGATACGAGAGCCACTCCGGTTCCCAAATACTTTGCTACAGCCTGCATTGTCTGCAGCGCTTACGGCCTGTCGCCTGTGAATTATGGCATTCCGGCAAGAGCGAAGGCGCAAGGAACACAAAATGGCAATGAGCTTAACCAGATGTAACAACTTCTTCAAACCTCGACTCACGTGGTTTAAAACCGTAAAAAATTAAAAAAGCAACAAATTATTGTTCGTTTCACACAATGCGAACTTTATAAGAAAGCAGCAATCTCCATAAATCATACTTTGACAAGAGCCATTACATTTGGTCTTACAGCTTAATCTTATTCCAATATCTAACAAAGGGTGGAACCTTAGGCCTGTGGACAAATGCAGCCCTCCAGGCCTCTCTGACTGACCCCTGAAATGCTCCCAGGCCACACTCCCTCTTTAGCCACCCCTATCTCCTTGGGCTACGCCCCTCACCAGCCCTGCTTCACACCCTCCTTGAGTGTTTTTGCCTGGCTGGAATGTATCCTTCAACTCTGATTAGGCCTCTTGTTTACCTGGATGGAGCAGTGTGTGTGTGTGTGTGTGTGTGTGAGAGAGAGAGAGAGAGAGAGAGAGAGTAGAAACCAGCCTAATGTACAAATCTAAATGTACATTTGATGCTGTGCACACTTTTGCTCCTGAACCCACCCACAACTTTTATGCAGCCCCTGAACGTTGACCAGATGGGAATGTGGCGTTTGTGTTGAAACGGGTTTCCTACCCTTGTAATAAAGCTGTGACAATGAGACTTTTGATTAATTCTCACCCTCTCTCAGAGCCGATAGGAAAGCTTATGGTATGCCAATATGGTATGCCACCTCTTCCTCCTTTTGGTAATGTCTGTTGTTTCTAATCTTTTGCCACTACAGGTGGCGACCATTTTAAGCACGTCCAACTGAGGCACAGTTGACGCCACTTGTAGTACTTGAGGTGGACTTTCAGCTTCAAATTCACTATGTCTGGTAATTCCCATGGGTTTAAAAGCTTCAAAAGTGATGACATGCTGGTGATGGATTTCTTACCCACCCTTCACCATAAGATCCCGGGGTGGATTACAATATAAAACAGCAGTATTTAAATGTGTTAATATAATAGAGTGAGTCTTAATAACCCCCCACATATCTGAGGTGTCAAAGGCCAGGGTAAAGAGGTTTTCATCAGCATATGTGGAAGTTTTACAGTGATGATGCTAGACAGAAATTCAGGGCTGCCACAGAAAAAACCATGTCGCAGGGTGGCCATTCCCCACACATATCAATGCAATTCCAACTATCCCTCTCCCCAGACCACACCCCTCAGAGGCCTGCTCCATGCCACCCTCAAGGTGCTTTTGATTGCTGAGAATGTGAGATAATGCCCCTTCTTTGTCTCGATGGAAGATGGCGAGAGGTCTGTCTCTGTGCAGAAACCTCTGACTTTTGCGAGGTTGGAATGCAGCCTGCTGCATGAAGCTAAGAGCCACAACAGTTGCTTCACCCACTTTTGTCTGTGGCCCCACCAATCCCTGACATGTAGCCCCGGGCATTTGGTTCTCGGATGGAAAAAGAGTCGTTAGTAACAGATTTATTATTAATCTGTAGAGAGCAATAACTTCTGCACAATGCACTGGGCGCGGGAGGAATCAGAGATCGGAGCCACTTGTCTCTCAGGGTGATGTTTTATTTTTCAACACTTTTTATTTTTATTTTTACTTTGCAGTACTGTTTAAAAGCTTTGCTGTACCCATGAAGGGAGAAAGAGGAGGGGGAGAACAGGAGATTGTTTGAGGCTTGAAAATGGAAATCTAAATATAGCACATGTCTAAATGGGAGCGTTGCTTGTATTCCACCACCCTTCTCCTTCAGCAAGCAGGTTTCGCTGGCGATAACACTCCTGGGCAATTGCTTTCTTGATGCTGTGATTGCTGGTGAAAGGAGATAATTTATTCCAGAAGATCAGCAATGAAAAATGGGTGGGTTGTGGGATTTATTTATTTTTTGCGGAGCTGCTTTTTCAGGTATGCCACCCCCCGCCTCGCATAGGACCGTTTGTCACCCAGGGATGTTGAACCCATCCAATGCCAGAACTGCCTCTTAGCGGTGCTTGAGGAATTTGATCTTATCACATTCCAAAATGAACTGATCTCCCATGCAGATCAGGCCATAAGTTGTTCTTAAGATTTTGCACTTCTCTGCAGGCCGTGGCTCCAAAATGCATTGAAAGGTATTTTATTGTGGGCTGAAATACTTTTGGAAGTGAGTTATTTGTGGAAAAGTATGTTTCAAGAAGAGTTTTGTGGCAAGTATTTTCAAACGTATGTATTTAAATACATATTTAAGTACAAATTTTCAACCAGATATAAATTTTTAAATTATTTATTTCATAAAGTTTCTAAACACCTTTATTGTAAAAAACAGAAAACCTCCCTCAAATATTAATACAGATGCAAAACAGAACAGACTTCGGAATGAGCACATGGGAAACTGACCAATTTGTTGCACCTGAACATCCTTTGGGGACTTGAGATGTGCAGCTCTGGGAGCAGCTGATACCTCATTGCTGCCCCTTAATATATTGGTCATTAAAAAAACCAACTGCTTAGAGATATACAGATTTTCCCAGATGCATCAGTTTGTTCTGCTCTGAGTTCTGATTCTCCTAAGCGTCCTGTTTAACTGGAATTTCTCATATTAATTCCAGCTTTGGACCACAAACCGCTTGCTGCAGCTTTCAGTTGATTCAGTTCATCCGTCATTCCTCCTCTGTGTTACCAGTGTGTGCATTGATACAACCCTGCCAAAAGGCTACCTAGCTGTGGTCCTAAGTACAATTTCTAGATTCTTGTTGTGCAATGTTTACCAAATGTGTGATTTCTTGATTATTGGTGCAGTGTTTTACCGAATGTATGGTTTCTAGATTAGCTTAGTTTTCGTGTTAATTGCTAACAGGAAAAAAACCTGTTTGCAATCCCATAAACCCAGAAAATTGAAATTAGGGACGGTATACTGGGGCATATACTTACTTCCTGCAGTTTTCATGGGGGAATAGAAGCACCCATGTGTGGAAAGGGTGGGGGAGTAGCAACCTGGTCCGATGATGTTTGTTGTTGTGTCACAGCACACCCACTGGTGTGAATAAAATGTTGTGTGGCATGCCAGTATATTGGTCAAAAAGCTACATAACACAACAGGTACCCCCGTGCTTCCCCCCCCCAAAAATCTTTAGGGGTACTTTCATTTTGACTCAATAAAATCACAATTTTATAGTTCAAATCGGGCGAAAAAATACAGTAAGTGGACAAAAGTACAAAGATTTACAAAATGTTTAGGGGTATGTATACCCCTGCATACCCCCCGCCCCGGAAAAAAGCACTAGCTTCCCCAGTATAAAAGGGGCGTTTGAAAACAGGACAGAAGCACTAGCATGACAGTCAGGGCAATTATCACAATATTCCCTACATTTGAATGCACTCTAAGTGAAACTGAAATGGACAGGTTTCACAGCCTAATGAACTTGCTGAGGTTTGCTGCTCCCCCTCCTTCATTACAGCGGACATCCCTGGACAAAGCAGAATTCAATCAACAGGTAGGAAGTTCTTTGAGCTCCTGGATGTTCCCAGCTATTCTTAGGTGCCTGACCTTTCTTCAGAAGCAAGAATGAACTTTATGTTGTCCCTGTGAATAATGCAAAGTTAAATAATACGAGGATGTTGAACATAGTTTTAAGAATAACAATATGGATTCTTCCCTTCCCTTCTGACTGTACTATTTTTAAACCAAATTCATTGAGATATGTTATAATTTTCCAGCTGTGAGCAGCTCAGCTAAGGTATAGGCAGTGCGAGGTCTGTTTCCTCTCTGTCTCTTTTCTAATAATTAGGAACCTAGCCAAGCAATACGGTAGAAGAAAACTTAATTTCTTCCTTTAATTTAATTTGAATAGAGAACACTGTTGGGAACATAGCAAAGCCATCCTTTTTCATTCAGTAGTTTGGGAAGCTCTCCCAGATTCTACCGCCCAGAAACGTCTCCTAGTCAACGCAAGGGATGAAAAAGGAACATTCTTCAATTAGCATCCTACAGCAAAGCAGCAGTGCGTGTTGCTGACGAAACCCACGCGATGGAGCTTGTGCGGCTCGCATGCCCTCTTCCAAGCAGTGCTTTTGATATTAGAACAGAGGGTGCAATGTTGAGCAATTAATGGATAGACTGGGTGCTTAATTGACAAAGAAATAAATTTGAGCACCCGAAGATTTGAGCATTGTACACAGCGCGTAACATGACAGAACCTGCCCAACAGTTTAAGGCTGGCACGGGAGACCTGTTTCAGCCCAAAGGCTGAATTCCCTTTAGAGCAGCCTTCTGGGGGCCCAGTGGCAGGAATGGGTGTGACCTGCCCAAAACTAGGTAGAGCAGCACAATCAGCTGGATAGCTCAGTTGATTAGAGTGTGGGGCTGATAATGGCAAGGTTGAAGGTTCAATTCCCATAAGGGACAGCTGCATATTCCTGGACTAAGGTGATCCACAGGATCCCTTCCAGCTCTATGAATCTATGTGGCTCTTGCCATCATACAGTAGGCTGTAAATGCCACAGAAACACCAGTTGCTTCCACGCACAGCCTCTCCATCTTCTATCTAGGCAAGCAAGGGGCATCTTGTTCCCATTCATCAGTTCTCATAAGGATGGTTGTGGTGTCTCTTGAACCAATGGACTAAAGTAGCAGCAAATTTGTGTGTCTGGCTGCCTGCTGTTGCTCCATCCATGTACAAGGTGCTTTACAAAGAACAACAGAGCACAGAGGAGGAAAGAAGGGGAGAGAAAGATACTATCAGGCTCAGCAGAGAGTGAAGAAGAGATAGCTGGAATGGAGTGAGAGCTGGAAGGGCGGGGGGGGGGGGAGGTGTGAGAGGTTGGTCCATGTAGCTCACTACTGCCCACACTGACTAGCAGTGGCTCTCCAGGAGGTTTCCCGAGACTTACCTGAAGATGCAGACAAATGAACCTGAGACCTTCTGTATGCTAAGTTGTATCACTGGGTTGAATATTCAGTGACTGAAAGGAAATTCGCAGGAGAATAGTGCTTGAATTTGTTTTTACCCTAGTAGCAGCAAATCCAGGTTTTGAGGGGTGCTTGGGCAAGACACCATCCATGGAAGTCCCCTCTCTCCATGAGTCTTCCACCTCAATGTCCTCATTCCCTGTTGCTGACGTGCCTCACTGTTGGTTGCTTGCATGCCGGACAGTGCCAGTGTGAAAATAGGCAGGTCCAGGTCCTCCCCGCCATTGTTGTTTGTTTGCTCCTGCACTCTGGGCCAGAGCCAGAGGCAAGTGAACAAGCCGTTTGAAGTGGTGACCTGTCAGTGCGCCCACTGCTGGTCTGGAGGTCCTCAGCTGGTGCCAAATGATGCCTTGACATCCATCTTGCACTGTAGCCAAGACAAAATGTAGTACAATTGCAGCTTATGCGCATTTAACTTCCACAATTTCAACCATGCATGGTTGAAGACTGGTTGAAATTCAAGAAGTTATATGCAAGCTTATAAAGTAAAGGGACCCCTGACCATTAGGTTCAGTCATGACCGACTCTGGGGTTGCGGCACTCATCTCGCTTTATTGGCCAAGGGAGCTGGCATACAGCTTCCGGGTCATGTGGCCAGCATGTCTAAGCCGCTTCTGGCGAACCAGAGCAGCGCACAGAAACGCCATTTACCTTCCCGCCGGAGCAGTACCTACTTATCTACTTGCACTTTGATGTGCTTTCGAACTGCTAGGTTGGCAGGAGCAGGGACTGAGCAACGGAAGCTCACCCCATCATGGGGATTCGAACCGCCGACCTTCTGATCGGCAAGTCCTAGGCTCTGTGGTTTAACCCACAGCGCCACCTGCGTCCCTTCTGCAAGCTTATAAGAGAGGTTAAAAGCTCATTTTGCTTCATGTTTTCCCGGTGTGGAAAGGGCTTTTAAGCTCTTTGCCTTTCTTAGGAGAAAAGACTTACTTGGCATGTGAGTTCAGGGATGCTCTTGCGAGATCTCAGACTGTGTGAGTTCCCATGGGAACTGCTGGCACCAGGTGTCTTGTTGTACCAGGTATTCCCAGCACAGAAAGAGCTTTTAAGCTGCCTGCCTTGCTTGCCGGACAAGGCCCTCTTATTGTGCCGGCTCCAGAAGGCAAGGGGTGCTTATGTGGTGGTGGTTACAAGGGGGCAGTTTGAGTATGCACATTTTTCTGTATACGTATATTCTGTATATATGTATTTTCTGTATATTTCTATATGCCCCCTTGGAACCAAACCTCCACAGAAGATGCACTCATACTGTAGTGGGTTCATGGTTAGAACTTGGGTCTCTCTGCTCCAATTCCAGTACTATATGCATCCAGCAAACTATGCATCAAGAGAAACCTTTCCTTCCAAAATGCCTATGTCTTTACAGAAGACAAAGAAGCGACCTTAGTTTTGTGCAGCTTAATGATGTATTTTACCAGCCAAGCAGGTCTATTGTTATTTCCTAAGAGGTTCCCTTTCAGCTTGCGCTGAATGTGTTCATTTAGGCTGCAATTGCACTTTTTATGCATTATTCTTGGGCCCCATTATTTTGCTTTTTGAGAAGAACAAGCCATTCTACTTCCCTGTTCTCTTGATGATAGATTTTAAGGCTCCTGCCCTGCTCAAGAATGAATAGCGACATGAATTTGATGACTGTTTCTGGGATATAACTTATTGAATTGCAGTCATAGGAAATTCTGCTTACCCAGGAAAAACCCACAATATGCGCTCAGCTTGGAAGCAGGTTTTAAGTGACTTGGATTGTTAAAATTATTATTGAGGTACAGGGAAGGACGGCTTCATTGCTAGACTGGTAAAGTTTCATAGCAATTTTGCATGCTGATAATTTTTTTTTCCATTCAGAGGGCATATGACTCAAGCACCAGGGCTGTGCACCATAATTATGCCAATGAGGGTTTATTTGCAGCCGTATTTCTGCCCTGCATGTAAGAGTACCAAGAAGAAAATCAGGCCTTAAAAGTTCTGAGAATACAGCTTAGGGGAGCATACACATGTTTAAGTTGTTGCAGAAAATATGGACCTCATTGTTATTAGTCTTGGCAGGAAACTGATGGCAGAAATGTTTCTGCTGGCATTTTTCAAAAGTATAGAGGTAGATTCGGGCCCCTCCTCCTATCCTAAAAGCCCCACCTTGATTGATTGTAAACAGCTTGATGCCAGGCATGTTTCCTTCAAAGAAAAGGTTCAATGAGACTTGTGGAGATGAAGAGCTTGTGAATCTTAAAGCAGTGGAGAAAGCCGTTGGTTAGTAGACTGTAATCAAAGTGTCAGAAGGGATTTCAAGAGCCATCTAGTCCACCCCCTGCTAATGTAAACAATCTGCAGCTGCCGGTAGATGGCCATTTCGGTCCTGTTCTGCGCTTGTCACATTCAGTGCTGCCTCTGCTCTGCCATAATTCAGCTTTCACTAAAACCCGGGTTGTTCATCTTACGATCCACTATGACTGAAACTCACTAAATTAATTATGTAATCAATAATATAATTGATTTCAATGCATCTCCATGGAAGAAAAACATTAAAAGCAATGCCCCCCCAAAAAAAACTATTTAAGGAGCATTTGCAGGCTAAAGAAACAATAGCAAATACTATTCTGCATTCGCTACCATGATTTCCATTCCTAACCTCCAACAAACATGCAAATTGTAGCATGTTCCACTCCCATTTTCATTTCTAATGGAATTCTCCAACATCCCTAGTGGCCATCAGAAATAGAAAGAACCACCTTCTGTCAGCCTATTTGCTGCATCTATAATGCAATTTGCAAAAGCAAGCCTGCCCTACACTAGTGGCATAAGAGTCTTACACCATACTTAAGATGCTTCCAATATTTAATAATGTATTTATATATAAACCACCCTTCCCCCTCAGGAGCTCAGGATGCTCTTCCCCTCCTATATGATCCTCACAACTATCCTAAAGATGGTGACTTGCCTAAGGAGCACCTGGTGCATGGGCAGCCAGTCTGGTGCCCTCTATGTGGGCTGCAACTTCAGTCATCTCTGCCTATTGACCATGCCAGCTGAGGCGGATGGGAGCTGTAGTCCAAAACATCTGGAAGGTGCTACGTTGGCTACACCTGACCTAGAGAGTGTTATACCTGCATCATTTGAATCTGGGTCTCCTCAGTCATTGTATCTGGCATTGTATCAACTGTACCATGCTTGTTTTAAGAGACTGTCCCCGTAGGGACAATATTGGAGTCTGGGGGCTCTAGTCAGCTAAGTGCTTTTCAGAGTAGACTCATTGCTCTTAATGAAACTAAGTTGGTCCTGACCATCAACTTCAATGTGTCTGCTCTGAGTAGGACTAGAATTCCACCCTGGGATAATGGACTCCAATATCTGATGGAGACTCCTCCATTACTTTCAGAGGGTAGCATGATGCAATCTAAGATTCTTCAGGTAGGTAGATTTACCTTAAAGAAGAGACATGTGGAGGTGGTGGATTTACCTTAAAGACAAAGTGTTTGAGGGTTTGTTTTTTTAAACAACAACAACTGGCCAATGGAGGCAGCAAATGCTACACCACAGCACAGTGTCATCTCATGGATTATTCTCTTCCAAAAGAAATACAACAGGGCTACTGGTGCCTGAAGTGGTGCCAAAGCTTTTATTTTATTCCACCCCATGCAAAATGAAAAACAAAAAAACCATTTTATATTTAAGGGAAGACTAAAAAGGTAAAGGTAAAGGACCCCTGACAGTTAAGTCCAGTCGCAAACAACTCTGGGGTTGCAGTACTCATCTCGCTTTACTGGCCGAGGGAGACGATGTTTATCTTCAGACAGTTTTTCCAGGTCATGTGGCCAGCATGACTAAGCCGCTTCTGGGAAAACCAGAGCAGTGCACGGAAATGCTGTTTACCTTCCCGCCGGAGTGGTACCTATTTATCTACTTGTACTTTTTTGGTGTGCTTTTGTTTTTTTAAAAATATTTTTATTAAGTTTCTTTCCTTACAGTCAAGAATATACAGAATAAAGACAAAAGACAAGGAACAAAGAAAGAAAAAGAAATATATAACAATCCAACTTTCCATAATGTTTTTAACAATCCAACTAGACTTCCTCACATCCTCCAAACCCTGCGTTCTTTGTAATAAAAGCGTCAGCAATTTTTTACCTTGTTCCAAAACTTACTGTATCTTTCAATTATCATGTTTCTAAATTCCCAATGTTGTATCCCAATTCTTGTACATTTAAGATAAACATAATAAAATTATTTCATGTTTCCACTTCTTCTTTCTTATAACTTAGTTTTCAATTCACCTAATCGAGTTGCTGAAGCAAAAGTTTCCTAATCGTGCACATTTAACATTCATACAGCTTATAATGTTTTTGCAAGTAGTCCTTAAATTTTTTCCAGTCCTCTTCCATTATTTCCTCTCCCAAATCTCGAATTCTGCCTGTCATTTTTTGGTGTGCTTTTGAACTGCTAGGTTGGCAGGAGCTGGGACCGAGCAACAGGAGCTCACCCTGTTGCGGGAATTAGAACCACTGACCTTCCAATCAGCAAGCCCTAGGCTCAGTGGTTTAGACCACAGCGCCACCCACATCCCTAAGGGAAGCCTACTCTCACCCAAAAGTTATTTGAGTTTGCCAATCCCCCAAATCCCCAATACCTCCTTTGGTAGGTTGGGATGGGAGAGAGATCTTATCCCGTTCTTATTTAGAGGATTTGCACTAAAAGGATGAATTATGGAATTATGGAGAACTAAATGTAAGACTGGGAAAATGAGAACCCCCCTTTTTTTTGTTTTAGGAAAACCAACATGGACAGATTCACCCATCCCTCTGGGTGGGTGGGTCTTCACCACTAATCTTTGTAATTACTTGGTCCAGAGTACAGATTTGTCCAACTCTTATGTTTCAATGTGTTATGAATCAAGCATTTATTCCCCACAAAGTACTTCTCTGGCTTGAACTTTTCAAAAACATGTTTCTGCAAAATATGCCAGGTGTCCCTTAAGATTTCATTTATTTATTGTCCAAGACCTGGACATGAAGTACAGTTGTTGCTCATACACAGCTGTGAAAAAGCCTTCTAAAGCTTATATATCTTCATGCTCCAGGGAAATGTGCTCAGCTCTCTAACTCCCAAGGCTCAGAAGCCTTTCCTGAGTTGTGTCCTGTATCAGTAGTTCAGGGAGTGCACAGTTCCCTGGAGAAAGAGAAAGAGAAAGAGAAAGAGAAAGAGATGCATTTGTGGGAGAGATCAGGGGTCTGTTTCACCTGCAATTACTGTCCAGGACTTAGGCAACTGTCTCTCTTTCTCCCCCTCTTCCTCCCATATCCCTATATATTTTCATTGGAAAATTGAGGTGTTTCAGCAACAACAAGGAGAGCAAAATGAGTCTCGCAACACTACACAGATGGAGATAGCTCTCAGAAAATATGTGAACTTTTGGCTCGTAATCACCAAGCAAATTCCAAATTTATCTGAATGGTTTCCACCCACCACAGGTTTAACTGTGTTGTCAGGGCAGATGCTGAGAGGGGTATGTGTGTTTCTTTTAGCTCAGTGATACAGTCCGTACCTTGTGTGCAAAAGCTCCCAGATTCAGTCCCCAAGATCTCCAGACAAGGCTGAAAAAGACCCCTGCCTGAAACCATGGAGAGCAGCTGCCAGTCAGCGTAGACAATACTGAGCTAGATGGACCTCTAGTCTGACAATGGAACTACTAAGAGGCCCCCTCTGGCAGTCCTTGCACCCGAGGAGGTCTGTAGGGAAGGAGGCAGTTTTTCAGCTCTTTGGAGCCTAAGTTGTTTGGGGTTTAGATGCTAATGGGAGCGCCTTGAATTGGGCCTAGAAACAAACTGGCAATCGGTGCAGCTATTTTAGAACAGGGGTTATACAAGTTCTAAATGGAACACCAGCTGCATTTTGGACTCTTCTTATAAAGGAGGTGCTACCAACTAGAGCCACTTTGCTTGTGTCTTGATATTGGCAGAGACTTTTTGCTAAACATCTCCCCTTGGCGTGTCCTCCCATTTCTTGAGACTGCTGCCTCCTTCATTTTACTGAGGAGAGCACTGTTTTATTTATCTGCTTGCACATTCCTGTTGCTAAATTTAGGGGTAGGGAGAAAAACTTTAAAATGCAAATATTTGGCTGTCCAGCTACAGCGTTCTGCTTCTCAAATGTGTCTTTTAGGATATTTTTAAATATATATTTGGAATGCAGTGGAAATGTACAAAGAGTGGTCTCTCATGCTGTGTCCTGTTAGGACAATGTCCTTCTATCATGTATAGGTAACTTTAACTGTGCAAACTTTGCTCCACAGAGGAAACAGTGAGCAAAACACAGGAAAGGATGGACTCTTTGAGCTGAAGTGCAGGAGCAGATAGGCCCTCAGTATGGATGTGCACTGACCACAGGATTTGTCTTGGATCCTGGTTTGGTGCTTTGGGAAACAGTTAAAAATAATCAAAATTATATTTCATTTAATAATGTGAATAACTTTGCTTTAAACGTATTAGGCTACCTGGGTGTGATCAAGCCAAAGTTCAGCACCAAAAGTGTGGTTTTCAATGGGGCTCTGCTTAGAAGAACTAGTATCTTGATCGTGCTCTCTGAATTTAAGTATTGTCCCCATCTTAATCCCTACACCCCGTTCTAGATAGATGACCAGACCAAGCTCTCTGAAATGAATTGGAACTGGGCAAGGATGGGTCACGCATCCAGCTAGCTCCTCAAAAATATTGTGAGCAGCAGCTTACAGGAATCCTTCCTACACGTTTGGGGCAGGGAGGGGAAATGTTTGTGTTTTGACCCAGTTGTACAAAGAATGCCTTCATCTTATCCCGTGGAGAATAAAACTGGTCTCTGGCACTCCCCAGAATATCTCTATCTTGGCCCAGCCCGTGAGCATGGGCAGTTTGTATGGAAACCCAAGCAGGAGGTTGAATCAGGAGCCAAAGGAGTTTATTTCCAAGAAGGAGGTTTGTTCCAAGCAGGCACATGTATGTGCTCAGGCATGAACAACACCTTTGGCAGCTCCAGGGGAGATCAGGATGGTTGCTAACACATGAGCAGGATAGCCTTGGATGTTGCTTCAACAGCAGCGTGGAATTCATTGAGGCTGTGTGCTGACATATCAGCACGATAATCTAAGATGTTGCTTCAGCGGCAGCCTGAATTTGAATAGGCCGCATCTCTGCCACCACAAGCAGAACCTTCTTGTATTTAAAGTGGGTTGTTGTTGTTTTTTTACAGCAGTGGCTCTGATTGTATTGAGGAGGGGAATAGTATGCCTGAAGGAGCATCTCCACCCCCATCGTTCAGCCCGGACACTGAGGTCCAGCTCCGAGGGCCTTCTGGTGGTTCCCTCACTGCGAGAAATGAGGTTGCAGGGAACCGGCAGAGGGCCTTCTCGATGGTGGCACCCTGTGGAACGCCCTCCCATCAGATGTCAAGGGAATAAACAACTATCTGACTTTTAGAAGACATCTGAAGGCAGCCCTGTTTAGGGAAGTTTTAAATGTGTGATGTTTTGTTGTGTTTTTAAAATTCTGTTGGGAGCTGCCCAGAATGGCTGGGGAAACCATGATGGGCGGGGTTTAAATAATAAATTTATTATTATTATTATTATTATTATGGCTTGGTCATGGTTTCTGGGGTGGAGCTTGAGAACCAGAAGATGATGTCAATGTGACCTCTTCAGGTCATAGGATGAACTACCTCGGGGAAGGCGTATTCGGGGTCTGCACTGGGTGTGAATCCTTCCCTCACTCAGCCACTCCATTAGAGTCTATAGTCTTATCACTGAATGTGGAAAGCTTAACCCCAGGATCACTAAAATCCTTAGTGAAACCAACTTGAAAGATGTCGGGACAGAGCTGGGGAACGGCTGTAGCTGAGTGGAAGAGCATATGCTTTGCAAGCAAAAGGTTGCAGGTTCAATCCCTGCCATCTCCAGGTTGGGCTGAGAAGCCCTAGAGAACCACTGCCCCTCATTGTTGACAATATTATCCAGATTGACCAATGCTCTGACTCAGTATATGTTCTGATGACAAAAAGTCCATGAGACCTACAGTCTTCTGGAAGTACCCTTAATGCCATTTTTTTCAAAGCAAGGGTGCTGTTTCATTTGCAATCCCCAGTATTAATCCAATGAAAAATCAAGGGTGTGTAGTTTGCTTTCACAAAGAAGGCTTTGGGAAATCCAGGGCATTTTCTCTTGAGAACTAAATTACATTCTCTAGCTTTTCGCTGCTTGTGTATGAATGCGGGCCCTTGCTTTGAAATGTCCTGTGAGGCATGGAACGATTTCATCAAGAAAAACCCACAAAATCTCCGCCCACCCCTGTCTCTTGTTGCCTGGCAAATGTCCAGCTGAGGAACCTGGACAATCTCCGGCAGAATCATGTCTCTCTGCCTAGCATCTCCTACATTCCTCTCTGCTTATTGCTACTATAGGAGTGTACAAATCAAGTACAGTAACTCCATGGGAGAGCACCTGCTTTGTATGCAGGAGATCCTAAGTTCGATCCCTGGTATCTCTGGGTAGGGCTGGGAGAGACCCCTTGTCAAAAACCTGGGGGAGCCCTGCCAGTCAGTGTAAACAGTACTGAGCTAGATGGGACAATAGTATAAGGCAGCTTCCTACATTCAAGTCCTGATTTCAGTCCTGCTATGTTTGTGTATCCGTACTTGGGGTGACATGCTTTGGCAGCCTTTTTCTCAGATACTTGAACGAGTCTAGGCAGAAACACTTGGAGGGGCTGTGAGTGACTTCTGCTATATGTACTGTAGCTTGATTCCCCCTTGCTGACTGCAGCCAATTTCCATCCTCATCGCAATCTGTAAAGGTGCAAATGTAGCTTTTCACGAAGACTTCTGGTGCTGACTTCCTCCGAAAGACACCAGCCTTGGCAATTGTGCAGTGAACTTCCAACAGATTGACAGAAACTATTCACCGGAGGGTGGGGGGAGTATTTGCACACATCAACATAGTTTCTTCGTCTAAAACAAAACAAAACAAAAATCAATAGCAATTCTTGCTGCCGGACCAACAGGGGGAATATCTGTTTACAGTCCTTACTGCCTCATAACTCTTGGATTTGATTCTACCTGGTCCATGGAGGGAAACTTTAACACTTAGCCAGCCAACGGAGTCACTCCTGAGGGTTATGCTCTCTTATAGCCTGTAGCCATATCAGAATTAGAAAAGGGAACCAATGTAACTCCACACCCATTGATTAAACCGAGGATGGAGCACTGGTGTATTTTCACTGGGAGAATGTGGACAGGAAAGATTCCCATGTGGTTGAGGCCAGGGAACTATGTATGAGATTATGTATCGGTGTATATGCCATCAGCATCACTTAAGAATGCATTTCCCCTGTTTACCATTTTTAAATGATTTTAAATATATATTTATAATATATAAAATATATTTATTGTTCCTAATAATATGCAGAGATGTTTAGCAGAATGTTATAGAACACTGCAATAATGCACAGTTATTTTGAATAGCCTATGAATTCTAAAAAATGCAAGTTTAATATTTTATTAAAAAGCCACATCATCAGTCATTTAAATATATTTCAATATTAATATTCTTCATCATCACCTTTCCCCAAGTTATTTTACTATTTCATTTACATTCCCTACTCTTAGACTCCCCCCAGCAGAGACTTGTTCTTTGTTGTGCCAATGTAGAATAAACAAACTCATTTTTTAAAACTACAATCCCCCCCATTGTTCCACTATTAACATGTGTGTTGCTAAATTTTTTCTTGCTGATTTCACTCCCCATACGGTGACAACATGGCTAGGTAGCAGAGCATATGGTTTACCTGCAGAAAGTCCCCAGTGCAATCCTTGGTATCTCTAGTTTACAAAAGGGAGCATGGAGTATGTGATCATAAGAGCGGGATTTGGGAGGGGGGGACTCCTGCATGAGAATGTGGAGAGCAAGGGTGGGTGAACCTGTCCATTGTGGTCTGCATGCCCAGGTGTCTCCCCACCCTATGGTCTGCCAAAATTCCACGAATAATGAGACATGACACTAGTGTTTGGGTCAAATCAGGCCACAACTTTTATTGACCACAGATGTAAGACACTGGGCGTAGGCATCAGGGCCTCCCTCATTGGATTGTGAAGGGCAGGGTGAGTGCTTCCACCAGGAAGGGTGAGCGGACTTCTCCCAGTTTCTTACTTTCCAGATCTTCACTTCTCCAGATTTCTAGATCAGTTTGTATTTTTTCAAGTTCTCATGAAAACACATCAGCATTTAAGTGCAAATTTCTCCTTCTATGCACATTTTAAATGTAATCTTGTCTAATATACATATTTTGCAAAGCAAGTTTGCCTAATATCATGTCTTTTTCCACGATATTTTATGTGCACTTTAGCCTAATATAATGCATTCAACATTTGGAGAAGTGTGAGTTGGAAAGGCTGGCTGTGTTTTGGTCCCCATTGTTTTGGAAAGTGTGAATTAGATTAAATGTGAACTGACTCCAATTTATCCCTCATCCCTAGGGGAGTATTCCATCCAATTCTGGTGTAGCCTATGGACAGGTGGCACATGGGTGTCCTTTTCTAGCTCTGCATTATCTTTTTGAGTTGGAACACATTATTTCATCGTTGTATCATTTAACAAACTCATAAAATAAATCGTAGAAACCTTATGCTCTGGTTTTGATAGGTCAAAGGCATTTATTTTGAACTTGGCTATTTAATTTTTGTCCACTGTAGGCAAATTTTTCTTACAAATTCCTTGTGGAATCTTCCTACCTTTCTTCCTTTTCCTCTCTCTCTTCCTCCCTCCTTGTGCGTCCCTTGATTTCATGCATGTCAGATTTGCCCATATGAATCAGACTCGCATATTAAATCAGCATTGAAAAAACCAAACAACAATAACAGCGATGCACAGTTTTAGCAATGTTTTCCAGAAATAACTGAAATGTGGCTGAGACAGTGTTCAAAATAAAATTGAAACTGTGCAAGTTACACAGACGTATTTTTTTCAGGCAGAGAAATAAATACAGCCATGGATAACAAAAGGTCTCACAAAGAAGCACATAGTGATTTTACATTTCACGCTGTGACATAATCCAGCATGATTGTAACTCAGAGAGGGAGAGAGACGTCTTGCTCATTCCCAAATCTTAACAAGTAACATTGAATTATATTCATTTTATTTCAGGAAAGGAACCCGACTTTAACAAGCTTATGCTACAGAAGGAAAGGCTGAATGAATCTTGAAACAGGGAGCCCAAGACAGTAGCAGGTCTTTTTCAGGTGAGTCACTTGTTTCTATAGTTTATCAGAATTTCAAAATGTACCCTTAAAAATGCTCTACAACAGCCTAGAAGAAATGAGATGGGGCTTCAGGCTTATCATTATTACGACTACTGTTTAGGGAGTTAAGTTCACCTTAGAACTTACATACCTTGGATACTAATTTTGTCTGTCCAGGTGGCTATTATATTCCACTGGAGCATTCAGGTTGTGCAGTACCACTCCCACCCTCATGCTGAAGTGGTCCGGCACAAAAGCTGTGGCGTCAAAGGAAACCAAGATAAGCACAGCGACAATTTGCAGTGTTGGGAACAACATAATCCAATCAATAATTTCACATCTGTAGTGGGAAAGGAAACCTTGGTTTCAACTGAGCTCTAAGCAATCAAATCAAACTTGCTGATAAATTCTAATTCAACAGTTTTTACCATAGACACTCCCTCTGAAATATTTTTTGTTGGAATTTGATGACTGTGAGGCCAACTGCAGAGTATCCTGGGTGACTGAAATTTTATCCCTCTGGATTCTGAATGTTGCCATTTTTTAATGTCTAAATTGGGTCCATTTTATGCTCTTGCATGGAGATTGGCCCTGTTTCTGGTAGAGGAGGAGGTCAGTAGGGCATGAAATCTCAGTGACTCAGGAAAACGTATTTCTTTTTAATTACATGGACCCTCTTTATACAGTTAATATGTGAAGGTGACTCACATCACAAGAACATGGTACCAGTGTTCCTGCCTCAAATTGACAACATTGGCTCTGGTTTGGGAATTACAGAAAAAAAATTATAAGGGATTTTGTACCTAGTCCAACCCCTATAGCAGGGATGGGGAACCTCAGGCCCTCTAGGCTTCTCTATCTGGCCCTCAGAACTCTTCCCAGGCCACACCCCTCACTGGCCCTGCTTCACATCCCAAGTCTTTTTCCTTGGCTTGAACTCTGGTAAGGCCTCTTGCAAGTCAAGTAGGTGACTAGAGAGGGGTGTGCTTGTGTGTGCCATAGGTGAAATGTACACATGCTGCCCCACTCACTTTTGCCTCTGGCCCCACCCACCACTGGCATGTGGCTCTGGGAAGTTTTCTCAAAGGGAATGTGGCCCTTGAGCTGCAAAGGACCTCATCCCTGAGATATGGGAAACACCCATCAGATGCCTGTCTCCTTTCTCTTTGAAGTCTTTCAGCAAGGGAAGGCCCTTCAGGCAACACCAGAGAGCAAAGCTTTGGATGAAGGCGCACTATGATGATGTCACAATGACATGGAGAGAAACCATTGCGGGGATGCCATTTTCAGTGGCCTCCCTGTGTTGCCCCAAGTTTGTAGATCTTACTCGGACAGGGAATGATGCTTGGCTCCTGTGTTTTCTCGGGCTTTTGAATGCATTTTTAAAAAAAGCTTTCTGTTGTAGTATTTCATCTCCTATTGCTTGTGAATTGTATTTTAAGATATGTGGTTTTCATTAGCCAATCTGACCCTCAGGGGAAAGTGCCTTGCATTTTACAGGATTGTATTCTGCACAGAGAAAGGTAGCTCACGGACATTGGGTGCTTATTCTTTCCTTTGCTCTCTGTACTGAACGTGCGAGGTTATGATTTCCAGCCTCTGCCAGTGAAGGAAACCAGGCCATGTGTGAAAGAACAAATCTTGCTCGCTGTTAGCATTTGACCTTTTAGAAAACTGATTTCCCCAATTTCCTGATCCAGGCATCGAGGAAGTCTTACCAAGGGAACATTCACAGAGTATTCGGGGAGGAAAGAAAGAAAAAAGAATCATTAATAATTCAAATTGCCTGAATTAAGGCAGCAGGTCCATTCTTTATGCAGTGTTTGAATTAGTATAATCTTATTTCCTTTATTTCCTGTGCAACCTTTTATTAAATCCCATTTTGTCACTGCACAGCATTAGGTCTCCCTCCTCCCACCACTCTCTGAAAGAGGAGATATGGTAGGCGGAAGTGCTTCCAAAATACTCCTCATCCAAATTTCTCCCCAGATAAATTGTTTATTTTAAGCATGCAAACATTTACCGTTCCTCAACAAGTCCAATGTAGCTAACAATATAATTTAAAACAATAGCTCAACAGGGGTTTAAAAAAAAAAAAAATTGACCACAGCAATAAAGCAGACAAAAATGAAGATTACTCAAAGCACACCCATTGAAATTAATGGAGTTTACCTAGTCATATCCATTAATTTCCATGGGTCTATCCTGAATAAATTTTGCTCAATACCACCCTGTGGTTCCAAGGCAGAAATAGGGAACCTCCAGGCCAGGGGTTGAATGTGGCCCTCCAGGCCTCAATATCTGGCCCTTAGAACTCTCCCCAGACCACACTGCCTCTCTAGCAAACACACTCTTTACTGGCCGCTGCTTTGTACCATCCTTGAGTGCTTATGCCTTTGAACATAGTGCCTTTGAGCATAGGTTTGCTCACAAGGTGATGCTGTCCTTGGGCTGAAAAGGTTTCCACCCTCACCCTCCTTGAACAAATGATTAAAATGAACACCCATCGACACCCACCCACCCCGCAGTCCTCAAATCAGTCATTAACCCACCCTACGTGCACTTAGGTTGTCAAAAGGTGCTTGCCTTCTGCCTCCAGAACATGCTATTAGGGCAGCCTCAGCCACCTTATCCTCCAAGTTTGCCCTTCAAATATTGATTTGCCTTCGTTGCTCACACCTTAATTACATTGATCTCGTTTGCACATACTTGTCATTCAAACTGCTTAGCAATTAGAGGAGGGTGACTAAGGAAGGTATTCATTTACATGCAGCCAGGTAGCGCTTTTATTTAAGAAAGTTTTCAATCTTCGAATGTGTTTTAATATGGTATTGCATGCTTTCCCCTTCAAATTGCATGTCGCTTTGAGGCCAAAAAAAGAAATAAAAATGCAGCAAGCAACTATAAATAAAGAAAGAAAGTAAGTAAGGTCTATTCATGGAGGAGAGGTCCATTGATGCCTATTAGCCATAATGGCTATGCTCTGACTCCACAGTTAGAGGCAGCCATGATTCCAAATACCGTACCTGTTGCTGGAAACCACTGGAGGAGAGAGCGCTCGTGTGCTCAAATCCTTCTTGCAGGTTTCGCACAAACATCTGGTTTGTCAGTGTGAGAACGGGATGCTGGACTAGATAGGCCATTGAACTGATCTAGCAGGCTCTTCTTCTTGTGTTGTTAATGTTCTTGTGTTCTTAAGGTAGATGTAATCTGTCTCCCGGGACACGGGTGGGGCTGTGGGTTAAACCACAGAGCCTAGGACTTGCTGATCAGAAGGTTGGCGGTTTGAATCCCCGTGACGGGATGAGCTCCCGTTGCTCGGTCCCTGCTCCTGCCAACCTAGCAGTTCAAAAGCACGTCAAAGTGCAAGTAGATAAATAGGTACCACTCTGGCGGGAAGGTAAACGGTATTTTCGTGCACTGCTCCGGTTCGCCAGAAGTGGCTTAGTCATGCTGGCCACATGACCCGGAAGCTGTATGCCGGCTCCCTTGGCCAATAAAGCGAGATGAGTGCCGCAACCCCAGAGTCTGCCACGACTGGACCTAATGGTCAGGGGTCCCTTTACCTTTTTAATCTGTCTCCCAGCCTCATCTCATAATTGTAGGGGAAAGAAGTCACACTGCTTAAGAACAGTAGTATGTCTTTGAATACCAGTTGCTGGAGAATATGCGTGGGAGAGGGGGAAATTGGGACCATGCCCTGCTTGCGGGCTTCTGATTGGCATCTGCTTGGCCACTGTGTGAAATAAGGTGCTGGGCTAGATAGGCCTTTGTTCTGATCCAGCAGGCAACAAAAGAAGTGCCCTGGAGGATCAGACCTAAGGTGCAAGCATAAATATGCAAAGAGGGTGCCTCTGGGGAGTTTCCATGCAGGCCATGAAGACAACAGCCCTTCCTCCCTTACATGGTCCCAAGGGGTTTCAAATCTAAACTGACACAGAGAAAGGAAAAGGAAATGGAGGAGGCAAAGACAGGAGAAGAACATGGATTTTTTAAAATTACAGTAACACATATTTTGGCTTGAATACAGCAGGGAGTGGAGAATATGGGAACCTGCGGTGGGGAGGACCTACCTCACAGGACTATGACTATGAGATAACATATGTGAAATACCTTGAACCATCAAAAGTCCCATTATAACATAACATAACATAAAACATAACACAACACAACACAACACAACACAACACAACACAACACAACACAACATAACATAACATAACATCATAACATAATTTTAATATTGCTCATTGGCCGAAATGGCTTCTAAGCAGTTTCCTAGTATACAACGAATTAGAAAAAATATAGCCACACACATTTAAAATGCACAATAAAAATAATAATCAAAACAATAAAATGAAACACCCATAATTAAAATGTACAATAAAAAGCCAATCAAGACAGCATAATAGTTGAAACCGCAATTAAAACAATTTACAGAGGATGTTCAAGCGGATCAGGGGAATGCTTGTCTAAAGAGGTGTGTCTTCAAGAACAAACAGAAAGCCAATACTGATGGAGCCTCTCATATTTCAGCAGGTAGAGCATTCCACAACACTGATGCTGTCAGTGAAAAAGCCCACCTCTGTGTTACCACAACCCAATAATCACCAGGCTGTTGCAAAAGTAACTAGGTTCCATCTGTTAATCCTTATGGCCCTACTGGGTAGTGGATGAGAAGGTGGTCTATACAGTCAGCAACAATGTGGGATGAGGGCTACTTTACATTAGCACAACCCCCAGAAGCCTCTGAAACTAGAGTCACAACTGTATGTGGTGAAGATTGCTCAGGACAGATTTTTGATGCAAAGGAGAATTGGTGAATAGGCATTAAACTGGCTGAAACTGGGCAAAAAGCGCTCCTAATTTTATACACCAGGGTCTGCACAGTGGTGACTGATCAGGAAAGAGGTTTGGGGGTTGTGGTAGATCAGTCAAAGAAAATACTGGCCCAGTGTTTAGCTGTGCTGAAAAAGGTGAATTCCATATTAGGGATCATTAGGAAAGGAATTAAGACTAAAACTACCAATATCATAATTCTGCTATATAAATCCATGGTTTTTTGAATACTATACGCAGTTCTGGTTCCCCCATGTAACGCAAGCAATGCACAAAGGAGATGGGGGGCAGTTTTACTGCCAATAGTATTCCCACACATGTTTCTCGCGAGGCAAGATATTACACACACACCTTCAATATGTTTCCTATATTAAATTTGATTAATTAAGAAATAAAATTTATGCTTTTAACCGCCCCCTCTGAAATGCCAGGTTTGCAAAAAAAGCAATGTGCCTGATTCTAGAGAGCAAAGTGGAAAGAATCAGATGACTGTTTAAAGAAGCAAAGAGTCAACCATTCATAAGAGCTCACAGTTTCCATGCCAACGCAGTTCCCTAGGGGATATCTAAGGAGAGACAAATGCCGTGAAATTTCTACAAAGCATGCTTAGCTTGGGAAGCCTTCTCCAGAAGGCTGTGTGTGTGTGTGTGTGTGTGTGTACACACATCCCACCTGTCTCCCAAACTGATTTTGTAATGCCACGATTTGTATATTAGTGTTCAGTCACTTTGTTCCTGTCATATCCCCCATCACCAGACCCTTAATCCCACCACCGTCTCCATAATATGCAAGAGCAGACGCCAAGGGTCAGGCTTCAGGGCAAACAAACTCTCCTTCATGGAAAGTTATGAAAGAATAGCTGAATGACTGCAGAGATATCGCCTGGTGTATGATTTCATTTTACAGATTTATAAACCGCTTCACAGCTTGAGGCCACCCAAGTGGTGCCAGTATCCAGACACATAGATGTTGGCGCGTTTTACGGTTTATTTTAATTATCTTTAAATGTTTTTAACTGTTTTAACATTTCTTCTTAGAGGTCTGACAAAAATCAAGCAGTATAAAATGTTGTTAAATAAACATGCCCACAGCTCTGCATCCCGCAACCATACAAGTGAGACGAATCATTGCAGTCCAAGGGGCACATTCTAGCCAGATTAAAGCACTTGAGGAAAGTGACGGCAAGGCCAGTGAGCAATGCGTGACTCCCAGGGGCGAGGTAGAGAGGCCTGTGGTTGCATTTGGACCCCTGGGCCTAAGGTTCCCCATACATGCTCTATAATCTCCTAGTGGCTCAAGCAGGCTAATCCCCACCCCTCGCTCCCCCAATTTTTCTTTCCTCTCTGTCTCCAGGTTAATACTTTTGACATTCCATAGTTTAGCTGTCTCCACCATAGACTTTATTGCTGGGCTTGTTCTAGTCCACTTTATGGGGTTCTCTCCATGAATCGACACCCACATCTTCCATTATAGGAAATGATGATAATAGAACAGGACTAACAGATAGATACACATCTCTGACTGCCAGGTCTGCAGCTGGGTGCAATCCGCTTGAAGCAGAATCTGCTGCCATCCCTAACAACCTACTCCTTTGGATGCCTCAGGTGAGGACCGCCACTTTGAGGTTTTTTGTTTACAATCAAGTGGTATATAATTTTTTACGAAACAAAATAAATGAATAGGTGCTCGTTTTCTGATATGGAGATTTCTCAGCCGATCTGGCATTCCATTTTCTTAGGTCTGCATTGAAGATCCCCTCATTTCAATATCCATTTGGAAAGTAGCACGTATGTGATTCAGCTGAACATCTTACCAAGTTTGTTTATTGCAGCTCTCTTGGAAATTAGAAGATTTAGTACATAAAGGGAAACACTGTGAAGTTTATTTCCCCTTCCTGGTGCTTTTTCAAACACTCTAGAGAGGTTTTTGAACATCCTTCAAAAAGCCTTTGCAGCTGCAGAACTTACCAGTCCTCTTCCATTCATCTAAATTAAGCAGAACTTTCCTCCCTGCTCACATAAAGGTTCTTTATTCACATTGGTCTTCTGTTGCTGGAAACAGTGAGATTATCATGTAGTCAATGAGATTTGGCTATGTAATCTGTGGTCAAACAAACCTAATTCAGAGCGAGGGCAAAATCTTTACTCTGCAACAGTTTTAATTGCCCTCTGTGGACAGTTTTGGGACCAGTTCTTTTTAACTTTATCATCGGTGATTTGAAGTTAGGAGAAAGCAGTAAGGTGGTCAGGTTTCTTGATAATCCCACAGTTCGAGGTGTGTGTGTGTGTGTGTGTGTGTGTGTGAGAGAGAGAGAGAGAGAGAGAGAGAGAGAGAGAGAGAGAGAGAGAGAGAATTGATGCACATTGGGACAAAAGCTCTCAATTTCACATACACACCCTTGGAGTCTGAACTGGTAGTGACTGACCAGGAAAAGAATCTTTTGGTTTTGGTCAATAAGTTGATGAAAATGTTAACCCAGTATGCAGTTGTTGTTCAATATGCAAATTTCATGTTAGGTATCATAAGGGATGGAATTCCTTGGCTGAAATCTGATTGGCTCCACTCTTTAAAATAATGGTTTTTGATATGATGGGAATCCTATATGTGGTGTTATAGCAAAAACGGACCATTCACATTTATTTATTTTTATGATTTTATAAAATTTCCTGGGTATCATTAGATTTTACAGTGATGGAAAGATAAACTTGCATGTGTGAACCAGCTACAAATAAGCCCTTAGTCAGGCCTTTTATGGTGAAGGAATCTAATACAGTGGTACCTGTGGTTACATATGCTTCAGGTTACATATGCTTCAGGTTACAGACTCCGCTAACCCAGAAATAATACCTCAGGTTAAGAACTTTGCTACAGGATGAGAACAGAAATTGTGCTCTGGCGGCACGGCGGCAGCAGGAGGCCCCATTAGCTAAAGTGGTGCTTCAGGTTAAGAACAGTTTCAGGTTAAGAACGGACCTCCGGAATGAATTAAGTACTTAACCCGAGGTACCACTGTAGCTCTCTTCATACACTGAGAGAGAATGCAGGCAGGCTGAAAGTGGAAGGGGGCCTTGCCTCTTTTCATGTAATATTTACATCACCCACCCACTTTTGCCTTTGGCCCCATCGACCACTGGCATGTTGGAAGGTTGCCCAACCAAGAATGTGGCCCTTAGGCTAAGCAAAATCCCCCACCTGGACTTTAGTCCAGATCCATGGAAATGGGTGTGAAGGGAAACAGTGTGAATCATCCAGATCCCAAATGCAGGCTGGCCAATTTAATACTATTGAATATTAATAACAGGAAAAAACCCAAAAATGGGGATTTGATACTTGTCAGTCATCCTAGCATTTTTGAACTCATTGGAAAGAACATTGAAAGGCAGGAGCACATTTCATTCTACGCAAGCATTGCCTATAACCTTAATTTTTAATAAAATGAAAGCAGAAACTTTTGGGAAATGGCCCAGAATATCACAAAGGGAGCCAGCCTTCACAGCATTGAAGATGGATACAACACTGGTTATATTTCAAAAAGGGGGAAAGGACACCAGGCTATTCAAGCACTGCAGAGAACACGGACTGGCCATGTTTACATGTTGACTCAGGTTACCTTACTTTTCTTTGCATAAGACTAGGGTTTTTTTTTTTTTACTAAAAAATAATGTTAAAAGGGGGGGTAGTCTTATACACAGGGGCAATCTCCCTCCCCCTTTTCTTAATTTTGAGTCCGCCAAAATAGGGGGCATGTTATACACGGGAGCTTGTTATACACGAAAAATACGGTATGTATTAATTACAAAGGAACAACATGTACAGTGGCTATGTATGTGCTCCTAAGACAAAGCATTTAAAATCTCAATTATTAAAAACCAAAGCAGGCCATCCCAAAGATTTTGCAGAAGGGAAGCTGGGCTGGGTTAGTCTGCGGCAGCAAAAATGGCAGCAGTGTCTTGTAGCAACTTAAAGACTAACAAATGCTATAAGCTTTTGCCATAATACATTTGTTAGGGTGGCCACCAAGTAAGTTCTAGTTAGAGTAGATCCAGTGAAATGGACGGACCTAAGTTAGTCATGCACATTAATTTCAGTGTGTCTGCCCAGAGTTGGACTATCATTGACTACAACCCTTAGTCTTCAATGTGTACCAAGACTAGTTTTTCATACCAGATACGATGCTTTAATCCAGGCTTACCCAACCTAGTGCTCTCCTGCAGTTTCTGGACTGTAACTCCCATAATCCCTGGCCATTGGCCATGCTGGCTGAGGCAGATGGGAGCCAGATGTTCTACAACATCTTTAGGGCACCAGGTTGCTTATACCTCCTTTGTCACCCATTGTTCAGGCAGCCCAGTTGACGGCGCCAGATTGGAACGGTAAATTCTGTTCCTGCCTCTTGCTAAAGCAGGAAACAAACATTGCCTTCTGGTATACATGTTAGAGCTGCCTTTTGGTAATAACGTGTCCAACTGCCTGAAAACGGAAATTAGCCACCTGATTGAAAGCGTGCCTTATAAATATTAACTATGACTTGCCTTCTAAATATAGAAAGCATATTAAAGCATCTCGCTAATAAGCAGATGGCCTCTCTTTCCCACTTGCCATCATTATCCACTCCAGACCTCTGCTGTGACACTGAGGAGAGGAACTCATCGCTTGACCTTATTTCATCTCTCCAATGGATTACTTGGGTAAATGCGGACAAGGTGTGGAGTCTTGTGTTTACAGCTGGTGCCTACCCCGTCCCCCACAACTGAGTCTTACATAGGTAGCTGATTAATACCACTGGCCCACCTAGTTCAGCATTGTCTACAGTGACTGGAAGAGGGTTCAGCAGTCCTAACGAGATGGTTGGCATTGAACCTGGGGCCTTCTGCATGCCAAACACATGTTCCACTGCTATAGCCCTATTCTTCCAAATAGGAACAAAATCGGAGGCTGCCTCAAACAGAGTCAGACCATTGGTCCATGTAAATCAGGAGGGTCTGCACTGACTGCCAGCATCTCTGTAGGGTTTAAGACCATGGAGATCTCCAGTCCTACCTGAAGATGCTGGATGTTGAATCAGGGTCTGTCTCCTTGCAAAGCTGATGCTCCGCTACATCTTCCTATCAAGATAGGGATACAGGAAGCTGCCTTATATTGAGTCAGACTGTTGGGCCATATAGATCTGTCTGGTCTACATTAACTGACAGGAGCTCTCCAGGGTTTCAGATGGGGTCATTCCAGTCCCTAACTGGAAGGATTTAACCTGGGACCTTCTGCATGCAAAGCAGATGGTCTACCATTGAGCTAGGACTTTTCCCACTGAGCAACAGTGGGTTAAGCTGATCGCGAACAAAAGCAGCTCTGTATCATCATGCATATGACCCAAAGAAGGTTTTTTTCTTTTTCTTTTTCTTTTGCACAATACCTTGTCAATGCTTGCCTATGCATTTTTAGTTTGGGAAGGAAAAGTCACGAAGGAACCAAAGAAAGTGACAGCTGCATCAAATTGCTCAGGCTTAGGGCTCTGTGCAAACATTAAGAACAAAGGGATGGAGAGAGAGAGAGAGAGAGAGAGAGAGAGAGAGAGAGAGAGAGACTGCCATTGAGGAATTGAGGATTCCTAAGGTATTGGTTCTGCTTTGGTATACAAGGATAGTCAATTCAGAACTCCAAAATCCAGGAAGAAATTTCAGTGAGGACAATTTCAGAAGCATCCCAAAGGCGTGTTCAAAATGTAGCCTTCTGCAAAGAAAGGAATATGAAGTTCACAACAGATGGCAATGATAAAAGTGACCTTTCTGACTTTAATTATGGTAGTTGCTGGTTTCAAAAATAATACTTTATACTGTGTCACCTTAATTCAGGATCACCCAATAACCTCTTTACTGTGATGCTTCAATGTAAGTTGTTATTTTTGTTGTTTGCTTTTATTTCATTTTTCACAATTTGTATTATGTGTGCTTATATTATAGTTAGCCTGCTTCACACTTCCTTCAGCAATTTGGGAACTGAAATGTAACTTCCCTTCAAAATTCTCTAACAAAAAAAGTGTCTATAAAAATGTGAATATTAGGGGAAAGTGTGCATGAAAATGCGTATTTTAGTGAAAATAACATTATAATGGATCAAATTATAAACATTTCATGCCAAAGTGCATTTATTAGGGGAAATGGCATACAAAGAAATGTGCATATCAGGAAGCATGCACACTCAAATGCTAATAAATTTTCATGGTGACTTAAAAAATAATAATTCAGAAACTGATGCAAAAATCAGATGAAACTGACCTTAAGATTGGATTAAGATTCCCTTAAGATTGGAAAAGTGAGAAGTTGCAAGATACCAAAACTGTCAGATCCATCCATTCATAGTCATGGATTGTACTGGAGTGAGTGGGGCACAAACTGTCCAGGCTTAATCTAGGGAGAATTAAGACAAGAGATGGTTGTTCAGTAACACAAACCATCTTTATTCTTCTCCCCCGTTGTCTAAACTTTTAAATCAGCTTGCATTCCAGCAGAGCTCCAGATTATGTTGTTCTTGTCGAGACTTTCCCCTGTCTCTCTGCTGGATGCTGAAAGCTTTTGATCAATATAGTGTAGAAATCTTCTGACTGACTCTGCCAAAAGCAGCCTGCAATGAGCACCGGTGACTGAAATATTTAACAGTTGAATCTTACCTATAAATCACTTGGAAAAGGTGGTGAAGAGATACATAAATACTTAACGATTGCTGGCAAACTGATGAGCTGGAATTGTAGCTGACGTCACTGAAAATTTGTTGCCACCACAATCTTCATTTATTTGCAAAGCCTCAATACCTAAGGAAATGGAGTGTTCTTTCCCTTTCATTAACTACTGGTGGCCTACAGGTAGAATAATAGAAAACTCAATATTGCCATGTCCAGGGTTGCATGGCATTAAGAGAGAGAGAGGGAGAGATCTAGAGTGGGGGTGGGGCAGAATCCATAAGGCTTGCCAGGGAATCATAAAAACCTCTAGAACAACTTTGCAAACTTGGTGCTCTCCAGATCTTTTGCAATCTGACTCCCACCAGTAAACCTCCATCCTAACCAGTACAGAGCTAAGGGACAAAGATGGGTCCAGGAGCACCCGAAATTACATACCTGCTCCTTCAGAGGGAGTGCAACCCTGACATTTATTATGACATAACCTTTCTAATTCTTTCTAACACGTGTGCCACAATAAACCATTTAGTCTTTCAAAATTAAGCAGGAAGCAAGTTTAATATCCAACAGATCTTGCCCTCCCCCTGTTTATGTCACCATGTGGAGGCTCCATGAGAGGCCTTGCTGGATCAGACCAAGGGCCCATCTCGTCCATCATCCTGTTCTCACAGTGGTCAATGAGATGCTGATAAGAAACCCATAAGCGGGACAATGGCACCACAGCTCTCTTCCCAGCTACTGGTGTTCAGAAGCATTCTGCCTCCAACATCAGAAGTAGAACACAACCTTTGCTGTTCATAGCGATAGATAGCCTTATCCTCCAATAATTTGTTGAGCCCCACATTCAAAGGCAACCATCTTGAAATAAATGCATTGAAATAAATATGGGAGGATTGCTGAACATTTCCCTGTAAAATATTCTTCTGCAAAATGCCCCTAATGATACTATCTTTTTTCACATCTCTGAGGGTGTGAGGCTAGCCTTTAAAGCATCATTTTTGTACAGGACTAGTAAAAAAAAAAGCACCCAACATTGCTGCATAATTAAGCCTTGATCAACAGCTTGCTTTTATAATGTTGCAAAAGGGATTGCCTCAGCTTACGGTTCACTTCACTGGGAATTTTTGCTTCCTGGACACATTTTGTGTTATTTTTAAGTGGTATTGGGGGGGGGGGGGGAGGCAGGAGTGGAGAAGCAATGTTACAGTAGCCCCAAATAATGAAACAGTGAGGATCCTATTTTCCATCCTGTGCATAACCCAGATCCACAAATCCCTTGGCACCCACAGCTCTAACGGCAGGATTTTACGCAAAACTTCCAAGTGGCGTGCCAACATTGCCTTCTTAAGTATTAATAATCGGCATAGGGCTGGCACTGTTATTCTTTGCAATAATAAAGACATTTAAGAAAAGGAACAGCTTGTGTTGCTAATTTTAAATACTTAGTCTGGGGAATGTTGATCTTAATTTTATTCCCAGTAAGAAAATATTACTGAGCGGGAAAGGAGCAGTCATAAGAAAGAGAAGGATATCACCTATGAATAAGTGAGAGTCATCTCCCCTTTACAAAGGAAAAATAGCAGGATATGTTGAAAATTGCTGCATCCCAGAATGAATTCTCATTCACCTGTTTTTGCCCTGTGGCAAGATAACTCAAATGGGTATGTGGTCAGCAATGTTTAAGCCATACATGGAGTCTAGCTGAAAAGAGAGCGGTGCCCAATTTTTCCTGCGTTGCATCAGGATTGCATGGGATGAAATTCTATGTGTGTTTAAACCGTACCTGAAAATAAAATATAAAGTATTGGAGGCTTATTTCTTCTTTTCTTTCTTTACTGGAAGAAAAACCCAGAGCTGCTACAATAAGTCAACGCAATGAGATTCACTTCCCCAGCAGACTGCCCTGTGGGGAGGGCATATAATGTAGCATCACTACTCCCAAAAAATATTCTGCACTTTACATATTTGTAGTATGTACACCCCACCTACTAGCCAAAGTTCACTAGGCATCTTACAACAGATTGCAAATACATCAGAATAGACAAGAGTTACTAGGATAGGGCTGCCATACATCCGGAATTTCCTGGAAGTATCCTGGATCTATCAGAAATAGCATTCAATGTCCAAAAATTGGTGAAAATGTCTAGTTATGACAACCCATATCTGAAGTGTTGCTTTTTTGGCGAATTTCCTCAAAAACTTCCATTTTCCTCAAAAACTTCCATTTTTCTTCTGGGGGAAGATTTTGCAGAAGAAGAAGAAGAAGAAGAAGAAGAAGAAGAAGAAGAAGAAGAAGAAGAAGAAGAAGAAGAAAGCTTTGGCTCGGGTTGTAATTCAAGGCTTGTTGTTGTTGTTGTTGTTTAGTCGTTTAGTCGTGTCCGACTCTTCGTGACCCCATGGACCAGAGCACGCCAGGCACCTCTGTCCTCCACTACTTCCCGCAGTTTGGTCAGACTCATGCTGGTAACCTCGAAAACACTATCCAACCATCTCGTTCTCTGTCGCCCCCTTCTCCTTGTGCCCTCCATCTTTCCCAGCATCAGTGTCTTCTCCAGGGAGTCTTCTCTTCTCATGAGGTGGCCAAAGTACTGGAGCCTCAGCTTCACGATCTGTCCTTCCAGTGAGCACTCTGGGCTGATTTCCTTAAGAATGGATGCGTTTGATCTTCTTGCAGTCCATGGGACTCTCAAGAGTCTTCTCCAGCACCATAATTCAAAAGCATCAATTCTTCGGCGATCAGCCTTCTTGATGGTCCAGCTCTCACTTCCATACATCACTACTGGGAAAACCATGGCTTTAACTATACGAAGACCAATGAGCCGTGAATACGAAGACCAATGAGCCAATGAGAAGACCAATGAGCCATGCTTGGAATGCCACACAGATTATAACTAGGCCAAATTCATATATTCCAATCCAAACTGGGTAATTCTGACGCTTGGCAACAGCATTAGTTCGCAGCAGTTCAGCTCTCTTTCTGAGCTGGGTGAAACCCCACCTTTGGGGCTTCTTCTTATTTCCAGCCTATAAGATGGAAAAGTCTCTTGACTATGCGACCTTGAATGACCTGTGGGGGTGTTGAGAAGCATCCTGCTGGCTGCACACTGGCTCTTTGGTCAAGCAGCCAAGCCCTGTGGCTGCCAAAGCAGACATGAGGTGCTTGTGCACAGAATATCTCTGCCCCCTGAGAGTGGCTGTTTGCAGAAGCTGACCTCTCCGCCGCTACCTCACAAAGACATTTGGTGTGCATTGGCCTAGCGGTGTTCGCTTATGGGTGATAAATGCCTGCATGATTTCCATAGCTGAGGTATATTCTGAGCGACTGTTTTTGGAACACCAAAACTCACAAAGCCTCCTGTATGCATTTTTGTACACATTACTTGGCTGGAGAACGCCACTGCAAAATGTGGAAAAATTTCCAATCTTAAGTTCAGTTCACACTTCCACATCAGTTTGTGGGTTTTTCTTAAGTCCTCATGAAAATTCATAAGCATTTTAATGCAAATTATTCCCGATATACATTTTTAAATATGCACATTTGCCCGATGCATTTTTGCACGTTATTTTCATTAATGTATTCTGTTTTATGTACACTTTACCCCAATATATACATTTTTGTACACAATTCAGCATTAGAGAGGTGCATTGCAAATTTCAGAGAAGAAATTTAAAGGATAGTTGTGTTTTTGGTTCTTCTATTGTTTTGGAAAGTGCATAATTAGGAAGCTTTGCCTTCTAGCTCAGTTGGTAGACCATGAGACTCTTAATCTTAAGGTTGTGGGTTCAAGCCCTACATTGGACAAAAGATTCCTGCATTGCAGGGGGTTGGACTAGATGACCCTCGAGGTTCCTTCCAACTCTACAATTCTATGTGTGCTAACTGGTTGCACAACCATCTTTAACGGTTGCACAGCAATCTCTGGTAATGTCTTCTCCCATGCAACAATGTTCCACCAGCCGAAGTCTGCCACTTAGTGAATGGATAGGCCCCTATTTATTTCTCCGCAATGTCCACTTCAGCGCCAGTCTCCTCTCTGAAGGCTTCTGGAGCCTTCAGGTCTGGCTTTCGAAAGCTTTGGCTGGCTTTTCTCTTGGACATAAATCCTTGCTTGTAATGCCCTCTTGGAACACAGAAGGATGGGCATCCTAGGACTTCCTGTTCCACTCTCATTTTCTTCAGGTCCATCCAATCAAGTCTGAGTGGTTTTGAGTTATTTCGGCCAAAGACATCTGGCCTTTTCACTTTTATTACCTTGTTGGTCCCTCTTTGGGCCTTCGTATTGGCAAGGGCACACACTGATCCCATCGCAGGAACAGTCTCCCCAGCATGGAGCCTGCAATTTCACTTTTGTCTCCTTGCTTTTGAGGCCACATCAAGCTTCTTGAGAGGAAGCATGTTTTTCTGCCACAGGCAGGGATAAATACTGCTTTCTCTCAGCCCTCATCTGTGATCTCAGCTGCTAGTAAACAGTGGCCCATCTTTCCACGAGTCCTATTTTTCTTCATTATACTCCTTGATTTCCTGACAAGACACTTTTGTTACGTTTCCTCATGTTGCCTTTCTATATACTGGCCCCCTTTGGATAATATAAACCACACTCCTACTCACTGTTACTCCAGACCAAAGAATATGTAGTGTCATTACTGGAAAGAGCACCAAAGAGAAATGAAAAATAACAAGAAAGAAATGCCCAAGGGTGCTCCAGTCCATAATAATAGGGGTTTCTAAATTTATATCTATAACAGTTACTTGATTGCATAAAAAGGGACATGAGCAAAAGTCTTTATTCCCTTCCATTCATGGTTCCTGACCATATTTTTGCACTACAGATCATATTCTGCACATCATGCTTTCCAGTCTGTGCATATTTTTCATGTCCTTCCAGCCTGGGATTGCTTCTTCCTTTCATAATGAAGAGCTGCTGGTTTGTTTTGAACAGCAGGGAGTTTTCTAGAAGAAAATATGAGCTCAGCTTCATTCCCAGGCATTTGATTAATGGCAGGAGGCCAGGTTTTCAACAGATACCCAACTCTATAGGTTACTTATAGGGACGGATGAAACTGTCCATTTTGGTTCTCTCTGTTTCTTATTTTCCCAGTCTTTAGTCCAATTTGCCAAATTTCCACATCAGTTTGCAAACTTTTAAAAAAAATGTCTTTGTGAAAATTCATCAGCATTCTAGTGCATATTTCTCCTAATGATACACATTGTTGTGTGTAACATTATCTAATATAAACATTTCTACAAGTAACAATTTCCCCTAATATAATTCATGATTGTATGTTATTTTCACTAACATTTTCATTTTTGTGCACACTTTCCAATAATATGGACATTTTTTGTATATCACAATTTTCAGAGATGGATAGATGTGTTTTGATCCTGGAAGTGCTACAACAACAACAACATTTATTATTCATTCATTTCTTACCCATCCTTCACCATCAGGTCTCAGGGGAGGTTACAGTAATTTTAAAATACAATATTAAAATCAGTTAAAACAAAAGACAGTCAAGAGACTAGGATGAATACTGAGATATATGCCCCAGGTCTTAGAGGCCAGGAAGCACACATTCAGCATATGACAAAAGTTACATAATCAAGGTACCAGACATATATTACACTCTTCCAAGCCCCAATCACTCAGACTTCCTCAGAAAGTGGTGGACTCTCCTCGGCTGAAGGTTTTTGAACAAAGGTTGGATGGCCATATCTCCAGGATTCTTACAACTGTAATTCCTGCATTGCAGGGGGTCAGACTAGATGACCCGTGTGTCCCTTCCAACTCTACAATTCTATGATTCTGAGAATGGTGAAATATAAAGGGGTGGAGTCAAACTGAGCCAAATTTATCCTCCATTTTTCATTATTTAACGCAGTGGCTGATTCATCCCGGGACCTCCAAAAACAGCACGATTAGGACTCCCCTCTATAGATTCATTAGCACAATGGTTAGTCCAGCCTTGACCCTGCTGAAGCACCACGTTGGGCAAGGTTGTATGCGAAGATAGGTTGCATATCTCCTCTATGGGTGAGAAGACTTGCTAGGAAAATATTGCAATGATTGTCAGCAAGAGCTAATAAAGGAAGGAGAGGAGAAAATAGGCTTGAAGGCTGAGATCTCAGGGGATGAGTTGGAGGCAGCTCAAGATGGGATCCATCCTAATGAATTCCCAGGATATTATTTCAAAGTGCCTCTAGTACTGTCCAAATCAGGAAACCGTAATACAGCCTTGCAGAAATCATTTCTTTGCTGCCGGTTCTGAAAGTACTATAGAAAGTGTAAATTTTCAAAGCAAACCACCAGAAGCAGAATGGTCTAGCAGAGCTTGCAGGTGGCAACGGCGAGGGGGAAATAAAAGGCAAATGTTCCTTTTTTAAAATGCCTCTTTCCTCCATTCCACATTCATGCCCTCGAAGGAAATCAGTGGCTAATGGGACTGATGGAAAGAGGCACATTGAAATATAATGTGAGCTCATATCCTTGGGGCTGCATCCAAAAGCAGCAACCACCAATTTTGGTCTTCGTAAAGGCCCTGGTCTATATGGCCTGCCTGCCGGTGTTTTGCTTTTATTTGTTGCATGGCAAACTTGTTCCATAGGGCTTCTGACAGTCTGTCTATCTAGACAAATTTTGTGATCTATTTTGGCTGGCAGGGTCTCAGTCAATGAACTGCCGGGTCCCTGCTCCCCTTTTCAAAGGGAATTCAAACTGGTGTCTAGTATCTTCAGCATTCTAAGCTATGGGTCCCACCCTCCAGCTGCTGAATTGGTGGCCAGGCATTCACAGGGGCTTCTCAGTTATAGGGTATGCTTAGGGCTGCATGTCAGATGTTGCTGGGGCCAGAGACAAAAGCTGGTTGAGCCACAAATACAGATGTTACTATTGCACAGTAGGTTAGCTCCTACACACCTTCCCAATTGTCCATCCAGGCAAACAAGAGACATCAGAGTTGAAGAACACATGCATAGCTCAGTTGATAAGAGCATGAGACTTTGAGTCTTCCAGGAAATGCACAAGCAGACCATGAAAGCTGATACCCCACCATCATTTGCTTCAGCATCTGGTATTCAGGGTCATATACACTGACTCAGGAAATAGAGGATGTATTCAGTGTAGCTAATAGCTACCAATGAATTTACCTATTTTTTAAAAGTTATATGAAGCCCCTTTCGGGTGTTCTTCTGTGTACAATGAATAGGGGAGGGCTGCATGCTTCAGAACCCAGCCTAAACACATTCATTCAGATGTCTATAGGGGACTCCTGTACATATGCAGGGGCTCCCTACAGATATTTGAATGAACCTTTGGAGATCAGGTATAGAGCAGCAGTGAGCCCCCTTCCTCTACACATGCATTGTACACATAAGAACACCTGGAAGGGGATTAAGAGGCTAGTTCTGCACAATGTAGCAGTGAGTTCCATAAGCTTATTAGACATTGCACTAGATGACTTCCGAGGTCCCTTTCAAATCGATGATTAGTCTTGATTGCATTTGTGTTTTATGAAGGACAGACTCCGCACCTAAAGAGTGGGTTGACATTCGGGAACAGGCAGATGCATGCATAAAAACATACTGAATGGAAAATTATGTATTTTCCCTGCTTTATGACAGAAGCCTTATGTGGCTATGGCTATCAGATTGCGACCGCCTTTTCCTTTGGGGGAGAGGAGGAGGGAACGTCCTGCGATCATCATAAATCATTATCCCTATGATCCAAAGCACACTGCGCTTTCATTTACCTGCTACCAAGATCTCAGCAGGCTCCCATTTATCATTCTATTCTGGCTCTTTCCCCTTGAATATAAATTTAAAATTGCCCTGAATCTCTTCAGCTTGGAAAGTAAACTGTTCTCGTTCGCCGCATGTCTTGTCCAACCCTGCCATGACAGATCAGTTCACATGTTATCAGAACGCAGCAAGCTTCCTGGAGCTGCTGCCGAGGCTCTTTGGAAAATGTGCTTCCAAGTCCCAACCCAGGAAGATGAGCTGCTGTAGCCATTACTGGTGCCAGACTATTTTGCACCCTGGGCAAGGCTAACTACTTGCACTGCCACAATTTATTTATTTTTAGCTAACTTCAATTTTCAAAAAACAGGTGTCCTGTAGAAAAAATGAAAGGCACAAAACTATATAACAAAAACTAATCTCTGACCCGCAAAGGTCAGTATTGTATTCCTCTGAGGTCTGTGCCCTAGGCAGCTGCCTGGCTGGCCTAATGATCACACCAGCCCTGGCAGTAGCAGAGTAGCTAAGAGGCCAAACAGGGAATTATGCTGCTCTGCACTATCCGTCTCTGAGGCTGAGATTGCTGAAAACTGGATGTTTCTAGGGACGGATGAATTGTCAGTTTCTATTTCTTTCAGTTCCCCATTTTTCCATTCCAAACTTGTGATTCCTGACTATCAGAAGGTTGAACTCGATGACCATTGGGGACACCTTCCAACTCTACAGTTCTATGATTCCACAGCTGAAAGTGAATGAGATGATAACAAGGCTTTCAAGTTTGTTTAATGACAGGTTAGCATAGAGGAAAGCAGAGAATAATGGGAAATAGTTAAGTAGATGCTGGGTGCTTCTTTTCTTTGATGGGGTTCCTACCTCATGCTAGTTAAAACTTATTGGCAAAATCAGGGGTCAGCAGGGGTCAGCAACCTTTTTCAGCCATGGGCCGGTCCACTGTCCCTCAGACTATGTGGTGGGCCAGACTATATTTTTTTTGGAGGGGGGGGGAAATGAATGAATTCCTATGCCCCATAAATAACCCAGAGATGCATTTTACATTCTACTCATGTAAAAACACGCTGATTCCCGGACCATCCGTGGGCTGGATTGAGAAGGCGATTGGGCTGCATCCGGCCCATGGGCCTTAGGTTGCCTACCCCTGGGCAAGATGCTTTGCATTTGTATTCAGAGTGTATAAGTTGCATTTCAGCTGACTGAATATCTTCCGTTATAAGCTGAACAGCTCCTTGATTTTAATGTGGGTTGTTGGCCGGTTGGTTGGTTGTTTGGTTGTTTGGTTGTAAGTTGCTTTGGGCAAGATAAAGTGACTAACAAATGCAAATAAATAGATAAACAAATAAACCAACTAAATGTATGTCCTCAATTTTTTAAGCAATATTAAGCACCATTGTTGAGTTCAGTAGAGCTTACTCCTAGGGAACTCTGCATAAGATTGCAATTATGCTGATACTCATGAACTGGGTATTATGGTATGTACTACTGCTGGTGTGTGAGAGTGAGTGCGTGTATCAACATTGCTGCCTGAATTTTTGGACTTCTCATGGAGGCATGGCTATTATTATTATTATTATTATTATTATTATTATTATTATTATTATTATTATTATTATTATTTGTATGCTGCCTTTTCCCCTGCTGTGCGGACTGCAATAATGAGCTCTTGCCCTTGAACATTCACCAGATGCTGGGGATTGAACCTGAGACTTCCTGCATGCAAAACAATCAAGTAATGTCCTTTCCCCAGCATACGCTGAATCGGCCCATTTTCTTTAAGATTCCTCAGTATTGTCTCTACTCTGGCTAGAAATGGTTTCCCAGGTTTCCAGGCAGAAGCCTTCCTCAACCCTGTCTGAAGTCCCCAGGAATTGAACCTGGAACCTTCTGCACACAAAGCAGGAGCTATGCCCCTTCCCCATCATTCTGTATCCCTTTGGCTACGGATTCTTATGAACTGCCATGTACAAGGAAGGATCCCTCGGAGAAAGCCCTCCAAACAGATATTCCCCTCCAGGGGTGAAAGTTGGTTCATCTGTTGTTGGAACAGCCTCACGGTTCTTTACAGCTCTGATAGTTTTCCATTGCCGTTCACTGTAGAGAGCTGTGCTTTCAGTGCTCAGAGTCTCCAGCTTGATGCTGTTTGGTTCCTCCTATGGGTATTACCCAGAATTCATTGCAAATGTTCTGTAGGAACTGGGCAGAATCCCCCCACTCCCAGCACTGTTTATTTCCATTGATACCGCTGAACTAGGTCAGTGCCTGTCCCAGAGGAGGTCTCCATAACGTCACTGCAGTGAGATGCTGAGAACTGTTCAATGGAATCCGTGCTTCCTGGTCATGGATGCCAAAGGGAAGGTTGAACCACTTGACTGTGGAGGGGGGATGAGTTGGTATAGAAGCCAGAGACTGACAGCAATGCTAATGCAGCAGAGGTTCAGATAGCAATTGCTGCCTTCCCTTTGTGCTTCTTTGTCAATCCGTTAGTCTTCTCTTCCCCACCCCACGTTTTCCTGGAGAGATTCATACACAATGCTTTGCAAGAATACAAGAGCACTAGCTTGTTTTTAAAGACCACACACAATGCTGGCATGTTAAAGAATGCTTAGCAGGAAGAAAGGAACCAGTTCATACAATAATGGATTTGTCTGGAAATGTACGCATTGTCGAGAGGTAGAAGCATTCAGTTGCCAGATCAGTTAGATGGGGCGGCCAACATGGTACCTTCTAGGTCTTGTGGACTACAACCCCCAGCATCCCTCACCATTGACCATGCTGGCTGGGACTGATGGGCATTGCAGTCCAAAACAGCTGGAGGGCACCAGGGTGGCAAAAGCTGGCTTAATTGATTAGAAATATTTTCATACACTCAGAAAGCAGCCCTGATTAATCAGGCAGCAGTTTTAATTATTATTATTTTAGCAAATATTTTAAATACAATACATATATAAATTGCATGGGGGAAGTGACATTTTAAAAGGCTCATTCCCTCCTTCATGGGAAAGAAGCGGGGATCATGTCTCTAAAAACAATGGATATTATAATTTCATAACTTCAGGCCTTCCCCATCACCCCCTGTTTACATTGGTAGGATGCTAACTGAATGAGGCTTCCCCCATTGTCCTGGTTGCTGAACTGATCTGTTAGTCACCCAGCCATCCGCCGCTGCCTTCTGTGTGCACATATTGGGTATGCAAAGTGTCCCCAAGAGAGGCCTTGCTGTGACTTCTGCAATCTAAGAGGGAAAGTGTTTTTGGTGGCTTGCCATGAAATCACTGGGATAAATCGTGCAAGAGCCATTTGGCACTTCAGAATGCCTGCCAGCAAATGCCTCAAGGTGGACGTTCCCAGAGGATGCTGCACTGTGCCAAAACTGGTGTTGCTAAGAGCCCCTGGTTCCAATATCATCTGAAGCATTATATTTTTCATTCATTCATTATTGCATTTATATCCCACCCTTCCTCCAAGGAACTCAAGGTGGCATACTTGGCACTCTTCCTCTCTATATTATTCTCATAACAACCCTGTCAGATGGGTTAGGCTGGGAGTTGGTGACTTTGCCCAAGGTCATCTAGTGAGTTTCATGGCTGAGTGGGGATTTGAATCCTGGTCTTCCAGGTCTGACATTCTGAACCACAATGCCTGTCACTGTGAGCTCATCAGGCAAGCCACTTGTCAGGCACCCAGTTTTGATTGTGTTCCCCCACCATCCCACTTTCCACCTCCTGGTGAGGTTGAGCTGACAGTGAGGTCAAAGAAAGGTGCTTCAGGACCTTGGACAGGTCCAATGGAGCGAAAAACCTGTTCAGACTAGTGCTTGGTCTTAGAGTCCACTATGGCCTGGGCCTGTCTACCTCCTATTAGGCCTCACCTCCTTGCTGGTGTCATAAAGGGGCATCACCTTTTGCTTTACACTTGCCTGTGGGAGTGAGTAGGCTCTGTGGAATGTGAGGCCCTTAGCGACGAGGAGCCTGGCAGCTCAGTGATGTCTAACTCAAGGATTGCCATCATTGGGGGGTTCTTAGATCTGGATTTCTTGGTTCAGGGGTCTCAGGTTCAGGGGGCTCTGGATTAGGCTCAGTGTCAGAGGACCTGATTCAGTGCCCCTCTGCTCCTGGCTCTCCTGGTCCAGCTGGTTTCCAGATCACTGCCTGGATCCTGACATGAACAACTGGGCAGGCAAATCCTCTGCAATAGGTGTAATCAGGCCTTTTTTTCCGAGCTGCGTGTCGGAGGCTGTGGGACATCGCATCTCAGGCGACGTTGTAAGGCGTCCCCCCCCCAAAAAAGAGTTGTTCTCCCCCTAAAAAAAAGCAGCAACAGGGTTGTCCGTAAAAAAAAAAGTGGGAGTTCCTGCACCTCTTTTTCTAGAAAAAAAGCATTGGGTGTAATGTTACAGAAATTCAACCTGTGTTGTATGTGTACCATTTCACCAAAGCCTGGGGCAATTTCAGTCTGGTTTTGCACAACAGGTTTCTAGTGGGTGGTTGTTGTTGTTTTTGTCACATGTTTGTTCTCGGTTTGGTCACCATCATTTGCCTGAACACGACACCTTACAGCAGGGATAGCCCATTTTAATTTCACAAAGCAAAAGTGGAGTATTGATAGCTGTGAATGCTGTCCTGGAAAATATCACAGTTTTCATAAAACAGCAAAGGAGTGGAGAGGAAAAAGGAGTGATGTTTCAGGAGTGTCCTTTCAGGGAAGTATTTTGAGCCCTAATGTGATTCTGCCTCTGGAACACTGTTGCCTCTCCTTATGATAGGATTTTAAAAACAAACCCATAACTGTTTACTTGCAATTTAATTCTGAATATATCCTAGGCAGGCTGTTGAACATTGTTGTGAATCTTGGCTTCCCTCTGCAAATCTCTCTGCCCCAACACACACACACACACACAAACACACACCATCCTTGCTATAAACCCTTCTGAGGCAGCTGACAAAACAACCAGCAACTAATCAGCAAAATGTATCAAATGAACGATGAAATAAATGGAGCAGGACTTCTGAGTAGGGGTAGGGTTGACCTTTGATTTCATTCTCCTTTAAATGTAAACCTCCCTAATTAGCATTTTCCAGTATGATACAAAAACTGAAGAGCAGCAATGCTCCAAAATTTGCACTTTCTCAAATTTTGCATTGCAGCTCTCCCTTCAGGCAATGGATACAAATATATATATATGCTGCAGTAAAGTGTGCATAAAAATGCATATATTAGTGGATATATTAAAGGTAAAGGTACCCCTGCCCGTATGGGCCAGTCTTGACAGACTCTAGGGTTGTGCGCTCATCTCACTCTAGAGGCCGGGAGCCAGCGCTGTCCGCAGACACTTCCGGGTCACGTGGCCAGCGTGACAAGCTGATATATTAAGTGGATATTATAGCATGCATTAAAATTCATTATATTAAGAAAAAATGTTTTGCAAAAATGTTACATTAGGCCAAATTGCATATAAGCATGTGTATATTGTGATAAAGTCAACAAAAATGCTGGTGAAATTTCATGAGGACTTCATTTTTTAAAAAAGTGGAGGACTGAAATGTGGAAAAATGGGAAACTCAGAGAAATAGAAATTGACCAATTCACCCATTGCTAGAAACAATCTTCAGCAAGGTCAGTTTCAGAGAGGGGCGTGCAAAGCAGTCTGTTTCTTACACAATCTATTTCATTATACAGATCAGTATAACACTGATGAATTTTCAGGAGGACTTTGGGGGTGGGGACTGAAGACTGATGTGGCAATTTGGAGAACTGAAATTAAGATTGGAAATGGAAAACTGAGAGAAACTGAAATCGACAGATTCCTCTCATCCCTGGTTCTTAGTTACAGGGCCTGGCTTGTGTTGGCACCTCTCATGAAAGAATGCACACAGAAGGTTTCAGCTTCATTCTCCAACATCTCCAGCTAAAGGAGAAAATAGCAGGCCTTGGGAAAGACCCACATCTGAAACCGCAGTGAGGCACCGCTAGCTAGAACAAGCAATCCCGAGTTAGAGGGAGCTGTGTTCTGGCTCCGTATGAGACTGCTTCATATGTTCAACTCAATCCCTTCCTCCGCTTAGTTTAGAACAGCCTGTCTCATATCAGCCAGCCACTGCCTATTTCAACATTGCCCCTTGGGGATTCCTAATCGGTCCCTCTTCTCCCTTGTTTAATTACTTCAGTGTGATAGACTTGCTTTAAAATACGACGGCGTCTCTTGTCCAAGTTTGCACTTATGTAAGAGGTGCATGAAGGGCGACTGTGGAAAGGGAAATGCTCCAGCAGCTCCACAGTCGTGGCTCTGTGCATTACTCACACAGTGATACATCACCCCTGCAAGCCCTCTGGCCGGGCTGCCTCCAGGGTGCCAGCTTAGGCACCTTATTTAATTGCAAGTCGAGTGATTTAAAGCCGACATTCCCCTCAGGATCAAAATGAGAAAGCTTCGGTTTTCTCTGGAAAAAAGATGAAAGAGAGAAGGAGGAAAGCATCTCTCCCCACACCCCACCCCAGCCTACATAGCTGTTAGGGATGGATATATATATATATATTTGTTTTCGTAGATTTTCACGGGTATAGGTATGCAGGTTTTGGTGTCCTCGGGTGTCTTCCCGTGTAAAAGTTGGGGTGTCTAGGCGACGTTTCGACGAGGTCTCACTCGTCATCTTCAGGCTGGTGCTTTCGGCTTCTTGTTACTGGAACAGAGCAGGATCTCAGTGTTTGAGTTCCTATAAATACTGTTGAGGGGTGTGGTGTATAGCCTCCAATGTTCTGGGCCGAGAGGAAGTTCCCAGGCTAGTGTGCCTTTTCTTCTTTTGTTCCTTAGTTGCTTGAGGGATATCTTGAGTGATTTCTTGAGTGATATCCTGAGTACCACTTAGGTGGGTCATTAGGTGTGGATTAGTTGCTAAAGCCTTTGTGTCTTGACCTCTTGAACTTTGTGAAGAGTTTTTCTGAGAAGATGGCTGTAGTTGTGCTCTGGCTTGGCTTCGTGTATAGGGGCGAGCTGTGGTTTTGTGGCCTGTGCCAGCCAGATCTGTGTAGGGATTGCAGGGGGGTGCAGCATCCGGAGGTGCCATCATGGTTTGGCTACTGGATGGTGTCTGTAATTTATCTGTGGAGAGGGTCTGGGTTTGGGTCTGGTGTGGTTGATTGGTGATGGCGTTCTGTGTGCCTCTGGATCTGGTGTCAGTTTTTGTGGGGAGGGCTAATTTCCAGATGTCTGGCAAGCGGGATGTGTCGTCACGCTTGTTCATGTTGTGAGGGTGTTTCTCTATCTCGATGGCTTCCATGATTATTCTCTTGTGGTGATGTTCCATGTTAGAGAGCAATTTGGAATCTGCAAAATTAATTTCGTGTCCTGTTTCTTTCATGTGTTGGAAAAGAGAGGAAGTTTTTTCTTCTTTTTTGACGGCATTCTTGTGTTCTGCGATACGTGCATTTATTCGTCTGTTTGTTTGTCCAATGTACGTGGCTGGGCAGACTTTGCAGGGTATTTCATAGACCCCTTGGTTTTCCAACTGGATTTTATCCTTGGGGTTTCTGAGGATATTGGCTATTTTTTGGTTGGCGCAAAAGGCTGTTTTGATATTGTGTTTATGGAGGATTTTGCTAATTTTATCTGTAGTGCCCTTGATATAAGGAAGGAGGGCCATGCCATTGTTTTCTTCTGTGTCTTGGTTTTTGGGGGGTGTTTCTTTACGAAGCTAATCCAAAAAGAAACACCCCCCAAAAACCAAGACACAGAAGAAAACAATGGCATGGCCCTCCTTCCTTATATCAAGGGCACTACAGATAAAATTAGCAAAATCCTCCATAAACACAATATCAAAACAGCCTTTTGCGCCAACCAAAAAATAGCCAATATCCTCAGAAACCCCAAGGATAAAATCCAGTTGGAAAACCAAGGGGTCTATGAAATACCCTGCAAAGTCTGCCCAGCCACGTACATTGGACAAACAAACAGACGAATAAATGCACGTATCGCAGAACACAAGAATGCCGTCAAAAAAGAAGAAAAAACTTCCTCTCTTTTCCAACACATGAAAGAAACAGGACACGAAATTAATTTTGCAGATTCCAAATTGCTCTCTAACATGGAACATCACCACAAGAGAATAATCATGGAAGCCATCGAGATAGAGAAACACCCTCACAACATGAACAAGCGTGACGACACATCCCGCTTGCCAGACATCTGGAAATTAGCCCTCCCCACAAAAACTGACACCAGATCCAGAGGCACACAGAACGCCATCACCAATCAACCACACCAGACCCAAACCCAGACCCTCTCCACAGATAAATTACAGACACCATCCAGTAGCCAAACCATGATGGCACCTCCGGATGCTGCACCCCCCTGCAATCCCTACACAGATCTGGCTGGCACAGGCCACAAAACCACAGCTCGCCCCTATACACGAAGCCAAGCCAGAGCACAACTACAGCCATCTTCTCAGAAAAACTCTTCACAAAGTTCAAGAGGTCAAGACACAAAGGCTTTAGCAACTAATCCACACCTAATGACCCACCTAAGTGGTACTCAGGATATCACTCAAGAAATCACTCAAGATATCCCTCAAGCAACTAAGGAACAAAAGAAGAAAAGGCACACTAGCCTGGGAACTTCCTCTCGGCCCAGAACATTGGAGGCTATACACCACACCCCTCAACAGTATTTATAGGAACTCAAACACTGAGATCCTGCTCTGTTCCAGTAACAAGAAGCCGAAAGCACCAGCCTGAAGATGACGAGTGAGACCTCGTCGAAACGTCGCCTAGACACCCCAACTTTTACACGGGAAGACACCCGAGGACACCAAAACCTGCATTCCTGTACCCGTGAAAATCTACGAAAGCAAATATATATATATATATATATATATATGTTTGTCTATATAGGCATATATGTGAATGACTGCAAATCATGCCTCAAAGGCTTCACAACTGGGGAGCAAATGAGGGAAGGGCAGAGAGGCAAATGTTTTATTTCTAAAGCAAATAATATTTATTCATTTGTGAAGCCATTCGTTTGCCTTCAGGGGTTGGGATTCCTGGGTTTTACCTTCGTTTATATTGCTTGAAATGTTTGCCTGTTGTAGAGACAGGGGATTAGAACATCAGAAGGAACTTGCTGGAGACCCATCTAGCATCCTGTTCTGACAGTGGCTGACCAAAGGCCTCTAAGGGAAGCCTGCAAGTAGGATCTGAGTACGAGACCACTCTTCCTTCTTTGGATTCCTAGCAACTGGTATTCAGACACACACTGCCTCTCACACTGAAGGTAGTATTCTCCTTGAATTCGGCCAATCCTTTAAGAACACTGGCACAGGAACATTGATTGGCAGGAATTACGGTGTGGGCTAGCTCTGTGTTTCCCACCCTGGTCAAACCACCTGGCAGAAAGAGTTCTGGCAGCTTGGGATGTGTCTCTGTGAAGAGGCCCACCTCTCGTTTTGAGAAGCAAATCTGCAAATCGTAATTAAAAGAAGCAGCAGCAGAATGCAATGCCCCAAACTTGGCACCAGTGGAAAAAGCAAGCGGCCCATTAGATCTGAAGGCCATTTGCTGCTGCAATGAATCATAGAATCGTAGAAATGCAGAGCTGGAAGGGACCCAAAGCACCATCTAGTCTAACCCCCTGCAATGAGATCATTTACAGCCATGTCATGATGGGTTTTCTGGCCTGAAGCATGACGTGCCAGTGGCTCCAGGCCCAGTTGTGGCTGAAGAATGAAGTTTCTCCTCCCATGCCCTTTAATTTCTTGCCATCGCCATGATTTGGAGGAGGACCAGGCAAACAGCTGCTTCTGTCGCTGACCTTCAATGAGTGCTCACTTCGCCAGGCTCAGCAGCTCAAAAGTGGGGTTGGAAATGGCACTTTGCTTGGAAGAATCACCTGTGGATCCTCTCCAGCCTCGTGGGCAAAAGATGGGCACTGACCAAATGCAATGGCACTTAGTTTCACACCATTTGCCTGTTATTTTCATCGATGTACTAGATGCCATACTTCAGCTGATTAACAAATTGCCCTTATCCAGCAAGGTAAAAGGACTAGACCATCATTCACAAAATCATGATGGATGCACGTTCTTAAAATACATATAAACTGAAATTTGTCACCAATAATTTCCCTTCACTCTTGCCAGCCTCTTTCTGCATTTTAGATTGCAACCTCCTGGGGCAGGGACCTGTCGGGGGCTTTTTTGGTTCTGAACTGCTGTTAAGCACCTAATACCTTGGTGAAGCTGTATACGTAAACAGTAAACAGATAAAGGTGCTGATCCGAGGCATACGTAAATGAAAATGAATTCCATTAAAAATGGCAATCCATTCATATACATTAATGTGTTTCTGACTGGAGTGGCAGAAATTATGAAAGCTTCCCCAACCTTTTATTAACAATATTTTCCCCATTACATTCAGAAATCTATCTTATAAAGGCTAAAAAGTTGTGATTCTAAGGCTGTAGTCCTGTAGCCACCTATCTGGGATGAATCTACATATTTCAGAGTACACACATATAGGATTTCAAGACTTTGAAGTGGATCCTACAATAAACCACACCAGATTCTCATAACAGTTTCCCAAAGGGTAACGTGTTAGCCTGCTGCAGCCAAAACAATACAGAATCTTATGACACCTTAAACATTAACTGATTTATTGAGTCCATGAAAGTTTATGCCACAATAAACCTGCAACTCTTTATAGCGCTGTACGTTTTGCTGCTTGAGGAAGACTCTTCACTGCCTATTGGATCTACTGTTGAATTTGCTTTAGAGGTAGTCAACGTAAAAAGAAGCCTGCAGCTGGATCAGGCCAAAGCTCATCTAGTCCAGAATCCTGTTCTCATAGTCACCAACCAGATTATAGAATCGTAGGGCTCCCAAAGGTCATCTAGTACAACTCTCTTCAATGTAGGAATCTCAACACAAAGTCCCCCATCCAGTTTGAAACCATACTGGACCCTGCTTAGCTTTGCAAATGTGCCAGCAGTTTTACTGCTGCCCACAAGTAGGACCTAAGTGCAATAGCACACATTTCATTCATGATTCCCACCAACTGGTGTTTGGAGACCTGCTACCTCCAACAGTGGAGGGAGAATATAGTCATCATGGCAAGTGGCCATTAATAGCATTATCCTCCATGAAATTTATCTATTCCTCCTTTAAAGCCATCCAAGCTGCTGGTCATCACTACATCTCGTGAGAGTGAATGCCAGAGCTTAACTATGCACCATGAGAACAAGCCACTTTGCATGCCGAGTGAGGACCATCCATGAAATCTCCATGCTGAACTCGCTGTGGTTGCCTGAATTGCTCTGTACATTTCTCCAGCAAGCCTCTTTCATAACACTCCCATCACAGCTCTTGATGAACAACATTCACCCAGTGATTATGATGGGGAACTTGCGTTATGAAATGGTAATGCCGGGAAGCATCCTTCGGTATTCAAGCTGAAATTCAAAGCAGAAGTCTCCTTGATTCTTGAAAGCAAACATCATTGAGATGCATGTGGGTCTCCTGCTCCTCCTACAGAACCCATCCCCCGATCAAGGTTGGCTTGCTATCCAGAGGACATTTAATATCCAGCTCAAGGCAAGGAGACCTCCTGTCAGAAACGACATACTAAGGATATTATGACTGACATCCAGATGCAAAGCGGCCTGATGGAGAAGGCAGCGCTCTTGCTTTGCCAGCTCCACTTCCATATGAAAAGTGGATGCAGTGAGCTGTAATTGCATAGGTGCAGGTAGATGAATAGAATGTTAATGGGCTGAGGCTGAGGGTGGGTGGAATACAAAGCTGCTGCTGCTGCTACAGAAAGCAGACATTCAAATGCAGCAGAGCAAGAGGATCTCAGGAAGGCGACGGGGCTCTGCAAACACTCACGTTCCGCTTTTCTGTCAGGGAAATATGTGCGCAACCGGCGGTTCCAAGGGAGAGGTGGCCTGTGGCAAATGACAGGATAGCACTTGCTGGAGAAAGTGGATAGAGAAAAAATTTCTCCCTCTCCTGTAACGCTAGAACTCGAGACTGTCCAATGGAGGTGAACGCTGGGAGATTCAGGACAGGCAAAAGGAAGAACTTGGTCACATGGTTAAATGATGGAATTGGCCACCACAAGATGTAGTGATGGCCACTAGCATAGATGGCTTTAAAATTCATGGAGGATAAGGCTTCAAGTCAGGGTGTCCTTTGCATGGCATGGAGAAAGTAGCTAGAGAAGAGGTTCTTCTCTCTCTCCCATAATGCTAGAATTTTGGACATCCAACAGATGTCTGACATGTTGCAAAGTTCAGGACAGATAAAATAAAGTACTTATCCACACAATGCGTAGTTAAACTATGGAACTTGCTCCCACAAGAGATAGGCCCCCACTTTGGATCGCTTTAAGAGGGTGATCCATGCAGTATCCTGGCTCCAAACCATTTAGGGCTTTATAATAACCAGCACCTTAATTTGTGCCTAGAAGGGAACTAAAATAGGGCTACCATACATCCGGAATTTCCTGGACATTCAGCCATCGGGTGGAAATCGCTGAAATGTCTGGGAAAATCCGGAAGTTTGACAACCCATGTCGGAAGTGTAGATTTCCTTAAAAATAGCTCAAAACTTTGTGTCCGGATTTTCGCTTCTTGAAATAAGGTGACCCTAACTAAAAGTCAGTGTAACTTGCATATAACACTTTAAATAAATGTACTGTGATTAGTGTTACTTGCAGGTGTTTCACAACCCACTTATGCCTGTGCAGGGTGTGTATATTTTCCCTCTATTTGCAATCCAAAACAGGCACAAAATCAGGAGGTTTTTTCCAAGCCCCTAGAGAGTGGCTGTATGCGATTGGTGGGCAGTTTGGTAGTTCACAAGGTGTTCTATTCCTTGCTATCATGATGATGACAGTAATGTATTTTAATGTTAACTGGGCTCTGTCGATTAATCAAAATAAGACACCAGCTTTGCCCTCATACTTACGATCTATGAGCCAAACTAGACATGACACACAGTCCTGTCTCTCTTTCCCCAGACAGTTATTATATATACTGTATACGGGAAAAGCAGCCTTGGAGGCTGCAGTGAGGACTAGAAAAGCAGCAGGTGGAGAAAGAGGCTGCTTAACATAGGAACAAAAGAAGATGCCATGTATTGAGTCAACCCATTGGTCCTTCTAGCTTAGTTTGTCAAGGGCAGTTTTATTCCTCTCTCCAAGTTATGCTTGTGGCCATTCAGTGGGGATTAATTCTATGATATCAATTTTTGTGTCGTGTTACTGGGTCTGTTTGGAGCGGGGGCATAAACCAAGAAATGGCCTTTCCTCCCCAAGAGATAGGAAGCTGCCCCTCTTCCCCAAGAGGGGGCCCTTACAGGGTTCTTAACAAAATGTGTGTCTTAAACTTGTGCATTAAACATCCTTTGTCCCTGGAGAGTTGTGTAGTGGATGAATAATGCCTGTCCCAAAGTGAGATATAGACTAAGCACTGCTTTAATCACACACATTAATCTCACACCTAGCCCATGTTCAGCAGCTCAGATAAATGACTCACAGCAGATTAAACTTGCAGATAAGCAGGTAGATGAAGATGGGTTTACCTGGTCTTTGCCCCCACCATGAGATCATATTTTGTATCTCGGCCTCCCCCCCCCCACCAACCTGGTACCCTCCAGATGTTTTGGCCTGTCATTCCTATCAAGAACAGCCAGCACAGCTGGAAATATGAATGTCAGTCTTATCTCGGCAGATTTTTTCTAATACCAATCTCGCCCTTTAATCTAGGAGAGAAGCAAGCTCTCTCCCCCCCCCCCCCACTTTCTGGTTCTGCTAAAAATACAGACAGTTCTTGTTTATTATAGGTATAATATTAAATACAAATACACTTCATGTTTGCTAAAGGAACCAGCATATAAACAGATGCATACAACAATGCATATCACTGTATAAAAATGTGTAGGTATGAATATATGTATAAAATTATGCCGTAGGAATATACTGCTTCCTGGGGTATGACTATTTTACACATACACTTTTTCAGATAGTTTTGCATACTGTTAGTTGGTTTTTTAAAAACCTGCATGAGTGGCGTTCATACGTAGGCGCTCAATGCAAGGGGCAGGACAATGCAAGCAAAACTTATTCAAGTCAGAACCACCCAATCTGTTTTTAAAGGATGGCCTCCAACTTGGATGGCTTCAAAAGACGAATTAATCGCGAAGACCATTGGTGGCTGCTAGCCATGGTGGCTGTGTTTTGTCTCCACCATCAGAGGCAGTAATGGGCTTCCCCAAGTAACTTGGTTGGCCGCTGTGAGAACAGGATGCCGGACCAGATGGGCCAAATGGCTCATTAAAAGTCTCCTAAATCCCCATGTTGCTCCCAAGACAAGCCAAATTTGCTTTCCTGCAATCAAAGCTGGAACCTTGTTCTTTGAAATAGCCCTCTGCGCTATAGAGGTTTGGTACTATACAGGCAAAAACTGTCTAAGTTGCTTGGTCCTAAGTGGGTGATAAGGGCAGTTATACACCATGTATTTTTTCAAGCCTTGAACCCTGTGATATTTGTTTTAAACTATACTCCTGGCAATGGAGGCCCTTTGCCTGCATTTTGAAAGCTACTCTCTCTTGCTTATGAAGTCAGGCCTCGTTATGAGCCTCACAGGGATGGCATATCAGTAGATGAGTTAGTAAGAAGACAGTGCAAAATTCATTTCTATTAAAGCTTCCCCCCCCCCCCAACTCTGTGGCAAGCCCTTAAGCCTCCCTGTTGCTTCAGCATTCCAAATTAGGGTCTGAAAGCAATTCAAGGGGGAAAGATTTTAATCTGAATTCTACTACAGTGTGAGATAATCAGCGGTTAAAGTGCTGAAAGAGCGATATTAAGGCTGATGTTCCCTCCTCACCCCAACTAAACTTTTCTTTTCTTTTTTGCATCTTAGTGTTTCATCACACCCTGCTGATGCCAGATAGAGGGGCTGTTTATTTTTTTATTTTCTTGGAGTGGGTAGGAGTTGCTATGGAGACCAGTCTTGAGTGACGTCCCCTGCAGAATTACTCAGTGGGCTGTGTGATTTAATTGAAGTCATCAAGCTTGGAAAGCACTGCATTTAGGCCCCATTACATTTATTGGTTGCTAATCAGTTTTCTGGGCAAATTAGACACCACTTCTCTCCACCCACCACAAGTCTAATCAGGCAAGTATCTGTGGCTGGATCAGGATCTGTGCTAAGGGAGCTGGTGCTTCTTCATTTAAAAGTGCAGTTTGGATTGTGCAGACAGGAAAGGCAATTCCATACTTATGGGTCACTACAGAACTGAGATGAAATGCCATCCCACCCATTTTCACAGCCTCCGACCTGAAATCCCAAAAGAGCTGCTGCCAGGCCGCGTAGACAATACTAGGTTGGATGGACCAAGGTCTTGACTCTGTGGTCCGTGCTTGAATGGGAGACCATTGCCTTTAGTCCCTTGCTGAAAGAGTCATGGCTCAGTGATACAGCATCTGCTTTGTGTGGAGATGGTCCCAGGTTCAAACCCTGACATGTCCAGGTAGGACCGATGGAGACGCCTGCTTGAAACCTTGGAGAGCTACTACTAGTCAGTGTAGGAATGAAAGCTGAGGGGCCAGAGGAAACGTTGTGGAGGTGCTGAGGAAACCTTCCAGCTCTATGAATCTATGACTCCCCCCCTCAAGGATTTCCCCTAAGTTCTTTGGGGATTTTCTGTGCCTAGCTGTAGGTCTTCCCTTGAGCTGAGGGGGAGTTTGTCCCAGATCTTCTGTGCTGAAGTGGATCGGTCTCCCAGGCAACAGCTGAACGGCTGTAGTATCAAACACTCATCCCTGTTGCCAGCAGTCATTTAAGAGCATCCTCCAGTCTACAGAACAATGACAATGCATACCTTTGAGCCATTAAAAGGCACACACAGCCCACAAAGCAGGAAAGGAGGAGGAGAGCACTGCTGGATCAGACCAAAGGTCCATCTAGCCAAGTGTTCTGGTCAAGCAGGCTAGACATGATATAATGATTATCATCCTATCCAGTTCCTTCTTCCTTGCTCCTGTAAAAGCATAGGAAGCCGCATTTTAACAGGCCAGATCATTGGTCCACTAACTCACATATTTTGCTCCCCCTACATTTTGCCTCTAGCTCTGCCCACCACTGGCACCCCCACCCCAGAAGCTTACCCTTGAGGGAATGAGGTCTTTGGGCTGGAAAAATAATTCGCCATCCCCACCCTACATACCACTCCTTGTGGCTGTAGCCTCCTAACCTATTTCACAGGGTTGTGAGGATCAAAGGAGGAGGGAAAGTACTGGCACACTTGGTAGGGGCATGGGGGAGGGCCTTCTTGGTGGCTGCTCCCAAACCTTGGAGCTCCCTTCCTAGAGAAGCCAGACTGGCTCCTTCCTTGTATTTCCACCAACTGGTGAAGACTTGCTTGTTCCAACAGGCTTTGGGGAGTTGACTGCTTTTAAAGGAATGAGTTTTAATAGTGCTGTGGTGTTTTTATTATATGTATTTTAATAGATATGTGTTTATATTTTTAAAAATCATATTAGGGTTTAATTACTTTTTAATTATTTTCTCCTTCATGCTTTTAGCTTTTCGTATTTTATTTGTGATTTGTATTTTTACCCGTAAGCTGCCTCGAGTCCCCGTCAGGGGAAAAGGCAGCATCTGTTAATGCCCCGGCCAAGGCCCACCTCCAATGTCTGATGCAATTTTGGCTTGACCACCACCATCTTTAATTACTATTTTTTTCCTGGCCCAGCCTCCAAGAAGTGCTGGGTGTTTCAAGAGGTGTTAGTTATCACGAAGAATCAAGCAGGAGTAATATAAAACAAAAGAACTTCTTTTAAGCAAGCTTGCATTATTTCTGTTTTAGACGGTTCTTAACATTGTGTTTTCAATTGCTGTAAGCCTGCCCTGGGATCCTAGGGTGAAGGGCAACAACTAATTTTGATAAGGGTCATGATAATAGTCTTCTCCCGTCTCTCACTGACATGCACCCAGGTAAAATTCTAGATCATTATCAAAGGTAGAAATCTCCTTGTACTCTGGAACCTATTGATAATTAAGCACATTAGGCTCCCCATTATACTCTTGTACACCTCATTAAACACTTCACAAGCGAGGCATCTGGGGATACAAAATCTCGCTGATCAGGGTGGAATTAAGGGAAGTGTTATTGCCATGTTACTTTCCCTTAGCATCCGACCCCCTAAGAAAACTAATCATGTTTGAGTTGTACAACAACCACCATCCTTCTATCAACAATGCTGGCCTCAGATGTTTGCTCAATGTGCATTTAATTCAGTTCAATTTCTAACAAAGCACTCTTTCTGTTGGGCCCAAAAGCAATCTTAGAATCCATGGACTTGTGAGGAAAGTGCAGAGCTGGTCATCCCTGAATTCCCTTCCTCTTTTGCTGCCATTGACCCAGAGCACCAACGCAAACATCCCTTCTGCCTCCATACAGATCAGTTAAACAAAATGCCCACAGAGATGAGATTTATTGAAATATAAACTAAATTACAACAGCTGCTATGAAGCAGGAGACTTAACCAGACCCAGCAATTTTTGCAAAAACAGCCAGTTCCATTGCTCCTCTATAAACAAGGCTCTGTGTGGATTCACTTGCCTATCCTACTGATCCCCTGTGCCAAATAAGGACATGAAGGTGAGATTTGTCTACTTTCAAAATATTTAACAGGGTGGGTGGATGAGGCTTTCCTCACATGCTGCCCAGTATCCAATCTGCAGTTAGAATCATAGAATCATAGAGTTGGAAGAGACCACAAGGGCCATCGAGTCCAACCCCCTGCCAAGCAGGAAACACCATCAGAGCACTCCTGACATATGGCTGTCAAGCCTCTGCTTAAAGACCTCCAAAGAAGGAGACTCCACCACACTCCTTGGCAGCAAATTCCACTGTCGAACAGCTCTTACTGTCAGGAAGTTCTTCCTAATGTTTAGGTGGAATCTTCTTTCTTGTAGTTTGGATCCATTGCTCCGTGTCCGCTTCTCTGGAGCAGCAGAAAACAACCTTTCTCCCTCCTCTATGTGACATCCTTTTATATATTTGAACATGGCTATCATATCACCCCTTAACCTCCTCTTCTCCAGGCTAAACATGCCCAGCTCCCTTAGCCGTTCCTCATAAGGCATCGTTTCCAGACCTTTGACCATTTTGGTTGCCCTCCTCTGGACACGTTCCAGTTTGTCAGTGTCCTTCTTGAACTGTGGTGCCCAGAACTGGACACAGTACTCCAGGTGAGGTCTGACCAGAGCAGAATACAGTGGCACTATTACTTCCCTTGATCTAGATGCTATACTCCTATTGATGCAGCCCAGAATTGCATTGGCTTTTTTAGCTGCCACGTCACACTGTTGGCTCATGTCAAGTTTGTGGTCAACCAAGACTCCTAGATCCTTTTCACATGTACTGCTCTCAACCCAGGTGTCCCCCATCTTGTATTTGTGCCTCTCGTTTTTTTTGCCCAAGTGCAATACTTTACATTTCTCCCTGTTAAAATTCATCTTGTTTGTTTTGGCCCAGTTCTCTAATCTGTCAAGGTCGTTTTGAAGTGTGATCCTGTCCTCTGGGGTGTTAGCCACCCCTCCCAGTTTGGTGTCATCTGCAAATTTGATCAGGATGCCCTTGAGTCCATCATCCAAGTCATTGATAAAGATGTTGAATAAGACCGGGCCCAAGACAGAACCCTGTGGCTGTCAAGCCTCAGGGGATCAGTAGGATAGGCAAGTGAATCTATAGTTATATCTATAGATCTATATCTATCTTTCCGTGTGTGTGTATATGTGTACACACACACACACACACACACACACACACACACTATTGCCATGATCTAGTTTAATAGAGCATACATACTTGTGTGCTACCAGAGGTCTTGCCATTTGTGACATGCTCCAATTTTGTGGCAAGCTCCAATTTGCTAGCTAAGGGGACTCTTGCCACAGTGCATTCTGCTGGGCCCCTTTCCTGGTGCTCCGCTAGGTGAGTTCCATTTAAATTTTCCACAGTATCTCTAATCCAATGCTATTGTAGGGCATTGTGGGTAATTTAAATGGTGGGTGTCTGACACCGAGTCCTGGGCAGCAGTGGGTGGGTGGGTGGGGGTAACACCATTACAAATCTTTCTCCCTTCCTCTCATCTTCAACTGTGCATTTATATCCCACCTTTTCTCTAAAGAGTTCAGTGTGACATACATGGCTCTCTCTCTCCCCATTATTTTCTCACACCAACCCGATGAGATAGGTAAAGCTGAGAGATGGTGATTGGCCCAAGGTCATCCACTGAATGCCATTGCCAAGTAGGGAGTTGAACCCTGGCCTCCTAGACCAATGCTCCAACCATTATGCCACATTATCTCTTTGTGATCAGAAGAGAATTGAGGATCCCCTGCTGTCTTTCCCACACTCAGGTGGTTGCATAAGGAATTCCCTCTTCTTATTCACATGGATGTAGGTTGTTTCAGTGAATGCAAAAAAACATCGACCTCAGTTGCACTGAGAGGCTGGTGGAATTATTTCACACACTGGAAGGGGGTTAGTGTGCTCGTGTGCGAAAGGAAAACATCTTTGATTGGGCTTTTGTGGTTGTTGTTGTTTTTATCAGGACATGTGGAGTCTAGAGAAAAGCAGTTCCTCAAAAGGCCTCACCACAGATTTCACTCTCCCATTGTGGCTTCTGCAGATCACTTGCACAGCTCCGTGTTTTACTTAAAAAGAGATTGCTTTCTTTCCACTGGGACAGTTTAGCACAGAAGAAAAAAGGAATGTAAACATCTCCATTTTACGCTAAATAAACCTTCTGTGTTGCCCCTAGCAAAAAAACTAAAAAAAAAAAAAACTGCAGAGATTCATGATCTGGCCCTCCTGGCTGTGATGTCCAATGCAAAACACAATCCTTGGCAAAGGATATCTTGTGGTCACAAGGAGTCATGAGCAACTGTTTGGCCTCTATACAAGCAGCAGAAGCAAATAGGGAATGGTTATTTGCTTTGCAATGCATATCCCACCTTCTCTGGTGCTGCAACGTTTAGCTTTTAAATGGAATAATCTAAAGCTCTAGTATGAAGTAGGAACCCCATCAAAGGAAAGAAATGTTCAGCCTCTGCTAGATGGTTTTCTTCTTCCCCTGCCTTCCGCTATGCTAAACTGTTTTTTTAAAAAAAATGTAAAACTTGAAAGCTTCATTATCATCAGATTCACCCGCCATCGTAAGGAGAGTCTGTCAATTAACCCTGGTTCTCTGAGAGATAATGTCATCAGTTCTGCTCTGAAAAATGGCCTGGAGCTGTCCTCCCTACCCCCATTCTCATTCCTCTTCCACTATATAACTGGGGTCAAGTTTCTTCAAACTGAATCTGCCAGACATTTCTCAGGTTCAGGGCCCACTGCTGATCTGATTCCTAACATCACTGTAAAAGAGGGATAGGGAATCTGTGCTCACCCCAGCAATGTTGTCAGACTACAATTCCCATCATCCCTGATCATTAGCCATGCTGGCAAAAATGTCTTCAGGGCCCCTGCTCTCCATCTATGCTGTAAGAAATATGCTGGGCTTTGAAGTGGTCTTGAGAGAAAGAGACATTCGCTGAAAACAGCCCAGGCGTGCTGGCAGCCAAAAGAGGAACTGAATCCAGCTTGACAAAGTAAAAATCTAATGAAGCACTGGCCCGAAGAGGTTTGTGTTCATATTCGCATTGCTTGGCCAAAAAACGCTTGCGTTTGAAATGTCCCCAGTGCGTGTATAAATAGGTCCAGAGCATGAAGCTCTGACTTTCATTTAATACTGGACATGTGGCTCAGCCTTCCTGGCTTCGTTCCATTCAGCAAAGAATGATTCGACTATTTGGGGATTTTCGTTTAGAGATGAGCCTGGCATCAACAATCCATGGGAGAGCATCTCTTGTAACTTTATGAACACATATTTGAAATACATTTTTATAGCAGCACTCAATTAAATTGACAGCTTGTTTACTGCCGACTCTGGTAGCTTATGGGCTGCCCGAGTGGCATATTTGGAGAGGGCTGGAAATTGTTTGATTTAGCTCTTAAGGGCTGAAAGGAAAGGAGTAAACTCTGAGAGCAAAGTAGTGTTTGATAGCTTCCATGCTTCTTCCCTGGTGTGACAGTAAGTGAGCGACAAGGTAGGCAACCAGGCAGTCTTGGCTATGATGGCGACAACTAAGTTTAACCTGGATCAGGCAGTATATTGGGTCATTTGGTAAATATAGCTCAACATAGGAAGCTGCCTTATACTGAGTCAGACTGTTATGTACTGAAGTTCTCACCCTGGGCCAGCAGGGGGATACTGTAGATAGTTATGCAAATGGGGGATAAAAGTGACATTCAGTGATTGGATAGTTTTAGAAAATTGTTACAGTTACGTTGTACTGGAGCTCTATATAAGCAGGCTGACTGAACCCTTCAGTTCAGTTTTGTTCTGGCCTCTGAATAAACAAGAGCTGTTTGAAGAATCGCTGTGTCGTCTGATATGTTCACCCACAACTTAACACAGACCATTGGTACATCTCACTAAGTAGTGTCTACACTGATCAGCAGTGGCTCTAAGGCAGGCACTGTTCTCAGCCTTACCTGAAGATGCCAAGGGTTGAACATAGGACTTTCTGCATGTAATACAGATGCCCTTCAACTGAGCTAACGCTGCCCCCCCCCCACATTTTTTCCCCGCTGGGGAAGGTGGGAAGAGGTGAGAGAGATTTCCATGACTTCGTTCCTACATCAAAGGCACACAGGAAGTGAAACTAGGCCCCCACCGTCGCCCAAGAACCAAAATGGGGGGCTTTGTTCACGTCAAGCATTTAAGGAACACCTGATACACATATAAAGCACATCACTTCCCCCGAAGAACCTGGGGGACTAGTTTGTTAAGGGTGCTGGGAATTGTAGCTCTGTGAGGGGAAATTACAGTTCCCAGGACTCTTTGGAGAAGGTTTTGTGCTTGAAAAGTGTGTTGAACGTTCTTTCAGTGTACGATGTGAATGTGCTCTAAGTAATATCTATTTGTTTAAAGAATGGGTAAACTGCCTACCATTTGAAAATATTGTGGTGGTGTACAAAAAATAAAGAAATAAAAACATAACACAAAGTTAAAACAGTAAAAATATATATTAAATCCATCAATAAAACCAAACAAGAACAATATCCAACAATGCTCATAGCGGCTTACAACAAAGGAAACAGGAACACATTTCAAGCAGCACAAAAATAATTCCATAATAGCATAACAATAACATAGCAAATACAAGAACACAAAAAACACATTTCAGTACTGTAAATATAAAAGATTACTTCAGATTACTTAAACAACATGAAGCATCCAAAAGCTTAAAGATAAAACAGAAACAGGTAAAAGCATAGAAGAAACAATCATTAAGCTGAGATATAAATTTAATAAACAATGTAATGTATTTCTATTTAAATTATAGTAATTTCAAAATTTGCACCTATGCATATACACTAGCCTATGTAATCTTTTCTGCTGTTTTGGGTGGCCAATGAGCAAGTAGATACCCTGAAACATCTGGAGGGCCCCACAGGTTCCCCACTTGATGGTTGGCTAGGAATCATGTTCTCCTCCCACTGAAATCTCCTTGTCTCCGTCCTCCTGAGATCTGAAATTGTGCCCTAGATTGGGGGTGGGGTGGTTTAAAACAGTCCCAAGAAATCTCATTTTTTTGCCACGTCACCCGATACTGAGCCAAGCCATCCAGTAAAGAAACTAAGATTGTAACCAGAAGTCAGACTCTTTTGGGATTGCTTTGATCTCTATTGCATCCTAAAAGCTTTTCTCAGAGGGATACTTATGGATCTTTTTAATGTGCAGGGAATAACCCTGGGGTCTGTCTTTGGCTGCTGTGGCTTATCTTATGTGGGTAGTTTAAAATAAAAATAAAGAGTGGGAAAGGGAACCTAGCTATTACATGCAAACCGAAGCTCTTATATTGCATTCAACTATCCCCACTGGAAGCACATGCCATCTTTTTGCAAGGGGTGCATGATGAGTCCCTTCTCTATTTGGTATCTCCACACCCTGAAGGACCGTATGTTGTTTACCCCAGAGACCAATTACCCCTGTTCTGCTGGGTAATTACACAATCAGGCTGGGGTTTCTTCAAAGCATGCTAAGTACCCAGTGGACTGCTGAGAGTTCTTCATGGTTGTTCCATTCTCTTGGATAATTATGGGATTGAGCACAGAGCTCATGTTACCTTGGTACACTGGAGCAAGAAGGCTACATTTAGTTCAATTTCATTACTGCATCCCCCTGCCATCTCTAAAATTCAAATCTACCATTCCCAGACCCTCTGGCATTATTTCTTAAGCTGAATCTATATTTTAATTGGTTTTTGTTTTTTTAAAGCACCCATAGGTCTTCACAGTCTACCAAGCAGAGCCAGGTATAAATCCCATGCAGGACCCTTCCAGGTGACCTATAATAAGAATATATTTATTATTTATACCCTGCCCATCTGGCTGGGTTTCCCCAGTCACTCTGGTTGGCTCCCGACAGAATATTAAAAACACGATAAAACATAAAAAACTTCCCTGAACAGGGCTGCCTTCAGATGTCTTCTAAAAGTCAGATAGTTGTTTATTTCCTCGACATCTGAAGGGAGGGCTTTCCTCAAGGCAGGCGCCATTACTGAGAAGGCCCTCTGCCTGGTTCCTATTTATTGAGCATTTGCAGTCTCCTGCCCAGCATTACTTAGGCATTCTAAGAAACCCAAAACATCAATGCACTTTTGAAATCATTAGTTAAAATCCGTGCAGGTTTGAAAGGTTCAGTCTGGCACCTTGGTTCAAAATGGCTCCAAACTGTAACAAAACCTAAATGAAAACCTGCTCCTTGATCTCAGGAACCATAATGCTGCATTTGGCTAGGCTATCTTCAGATGCAGAGTGAACGGACAAACAACTTTCCAAACTATTGCAGGGTTATAGTCAACTAACTTCTAGTTGGAGTAGACCCAACAAAATAAATGGACCTAAATTAGTTGTAGTCATTAAATTCCAAGTAAAGTCTTGGTTGAATACAACCCCTAGTAGATTCATCCTGATTGACTTGCACAGAGTTTAGATTATATCTGGTATTTACTGGTGCCCACAGTTAGAATTAAAAACAGAGGCACATTCTTAACCTTGGGAGTTTGTTCCACAGTCCTTTAACAACAGTGTCCCCTCCTGGTTATTCCAAGGGGTCTTCATTTAAAAGGGGAGGGGGCACATTTTTGTTGCCGTCATTAACCTGTTGGGGATCAGAAATAAACTGATGCTGATAGACTGTAGGAAGATCCCAACCTACCTTCTGCTCTTCCCTAAGGTACACGCCTGCTTCCATTTTATCTGCACAACAACCCAGTGAGGAAGGGTTCGGCTGAGTGTAGCTAAGATTAATCAATAAGCTTTGAGGATGGGTAGGGATTGAAACTTAGTCCAAGTGGAACGCTCCATCTGTCACAACCAGTGCCGGATTTACGTACCAATATAAGCTAAACAAGCTATAGCTTAGGGCCCCACTCTCTTGGGGGGCCCCCAAAAAATTAAATGAAAAAAACCTAGGTGTACATTTCCAAAATATAAGATAAAAAACAAATTACTTTGATAAAATACATATTTTGTTATGTGCAAAGGGCCTTAGATACCTATTAGGTTCATATATTACCATATAGCATGTATTCAGCACAAAAAACAGCTACAATTTGTTGTTGGCAAAGGACAGCTGGACATATAAAGGGCCCCATTACCTTCAGTAGCTTAGGGCCTCATCAAACCTAAATCTGGCCCTGGTCACAACATGTGGTTTGTGGAGCAAGATGTGCTGGACTGTGCTGTGCCACATCAGAACAGTCCCCCTTGTAAAATATAAATAAAGCTATCTTCCCAACCATCATCCCGCTATGTTCATTTTCTACTTGTGGGGAGTGTTTTGCGTTGCTTGCCAGATTGGCTTTTTCATCCTCCACAGCAAACTGCTGTTTTGCTCCACTGAGTTTTGGTTTAACTTCTTAGAGAAAGTTGTCTTAACACACATTCTCATTCAATAGCATTTAAAGCTGTTTGCAAGCACATTAATTTCCAAAGTCAGGCACATAATAGCTTAGCTTCTGAGCGATGAACCACAGGCAGAAGCTCAATTAGTGGCATTACATTCCTTAGCCATTGGCCGTAGCAAATTTAGAAATATACAAATGTATAAACCACGTCACAGCAGATTTGGCCAATTTGTTATGCATTTAAACAACCTACACACCATATGAAAAACTTAATCCTATGCATTTCTGCTCAGAAAGAAGCATTCCTGAATTTCGTGAGACTTACTTCTAGGTAAGTATCTTCATAGGGTTGCAGCCTCAGACATTTCCCCCCCAACAACTAAATGTTTCCAGTGCAATCCTAGACATGTCTACTCAGAAGTAAGTCCCATTCAGTTCAGTGGGATCTCCTCCCCGGTAAGTGTACATAGGACTTACATCAGCCACAGACAGGATAGCCAGTGGCCAAGGGTGATGGGGATTGTACTCCAAAAACATTTAGAGGGCCGCAGGTTCCTCACTCTGACACCTGAGGCTTCCAGGGGCCAGATTTGGCCCTCAATGCCTCTCTATCCATCCCTTGTGATTCTCCCCTGGCCACACACACACACCCGGCCTTGCCTTTCAGCCTCCTTCTTTTGCTTGAACTGTGATCGTTCCTCTTGCTCTCGCCTGGATGGAGGATGCTGCAGTCTGTGTGCAGAAAGCAACTTCTGGCTTTTGTGTTTCTGTACAAAGGTAACCCCACCCACTTTCCCCTCTGGCCCCACCCTCCACTGGCACACAGCCCCCATTTGGGGAATGTGTTGTGTGCTCCGCAATGCAACTTGCACACATGTCAATGGCCAGAAGACCCTCAAGTACTGCTTGATTTACCTTGTTCTGCACAAAGAGAATTCTCACGATAGTACATTTTACAGATCCGAGGGGCATTTTCACCAGCACTTCACAATGTTTCAGGACCTCAGTATATGCTGCTTCCTGGAATTATGCCTCTTTCCATCCTTTTCTTGCCCAGTCCCTAGATTTCTCTGCTGTTTCAAGCCTGATTAGCTTAAGTGATAAAATGCAAGACACACATAATGCTGTCTAGGAAGAACCTGCAGATAACTGGCAAGTTGCCTTTGCTAAGCGGTAGGCAGAGCTGAGATAAGAAGCAGTGGTGGCTCAAGCAGAGACGGCGAGAGAAAGAGATGATAAAATCCCCTCCAAGCTGCCAATGCAGTCTGACCACCACACTTTTAAAAAATTGAGGCAAAGGTTATGCACAATAAGAACTCTGTGGCCAGAGTAGAATCTGGAAAACCTGGGATCAAGTTCCCACTAAGCCCACACGAAGCTCACTGGGTGACCAGTTTTTCACCTTGAGTATCTCAGCCTAAACCTACCTCAAAGTGTTGCTGTGAGGATAAATAGGAAGGAGAAAACCTCATAGTGGGGTGCAGCGTCATCTCCTCCCTCTTGTCAGTGCTTGCATACCCCAAGGTGACTGTCAGCAGTAGCCAGGAAGAGCAGACTCGGCCCCAGGGGGCTGTGGAGGTAGGCAGGGGGCACCTGCTTAGGGCCATGGGCCTCAGCAAGTGCCTGATGATGCCCAACCCTGTGCTGGCCTGGGACTTGCTGATTTATTTGTTATCACATTTCCATCCCACCTAAGAAGCTGCACTGGACAGAAGGAAAAGACAGGGAAACCATGTAAAGATGCAACAGTTTCAGAGATTTCAAAGTTCCCAGGACATGCTCGGATACAGCTCACAGTTCCTTGCAGGAATTCTCTGCTTCATCCCACAACTATATCTGGTGGTAGATCAGGAACCCAGATAAATCTGTAACTCTTGACAACAAGCTTAAAGCAAAGATCCAGGCCTCTTCCAAACTCCTGTGGAACGACCCCTCTGCCTCCTTTTCCAAACTGACTTCTGGAAGAGCAGGTTACTGAGTATGCTTCACTATTGTGGAGAGAAGGGCAGGAGGGGCTCTGTTGCTTTTGCAATGTCTTCTCTTCTTAATCATGAGGTTAACAGCATGGGTTATCTTTGCACTCATTGGCCAAAACACAGGAAGGCAGAATGAGGTGTGCTACTTTGCATGGACTTGGGTAGAATACTGCCTACATGTTTTCCTTTATACCTCTGTAAAAGCTTACATTTTTTCATGAAAGCTGAATATTCAGGGAGGGGCATGAAATATTATTGAGGGCGTCAGGACCGCACAGGACCTTTATGGCAGCAGCCCTCAGTTTGTATGGTTCAGTGCAGGTATCGCCAACCTTTTTGGGCCAGTAGGCTGTTTTGAGAAAGTGCCCTGGGCTCCAGTCAGAATATGGCTGCCATAGGGTGTGTGGCAAGATACATTTCTAAAAATGCAGAAAAAGAGACAGGGCCACAAAAAGTTGTGAGCTTGCCTCCCCACCCAGTCCTTGGGGAAAAGGCACCTATATCAACCACCATTACACTCACTAAGTGCTTTGCATTGCTCCTCTGTCCAAAACTGGTGGGAGGGTGGGTGTCCAATCCTGACATCCAGTGAAGTGTGGGGATACCTGAGGGTGCATGTGCAATGGAGGAGAGGCTGAACCAGTGTAAACAGGTACTTGGCAGGAAGAGCAAAGAGTTACTCATGCATTGTGGATTTTTGAAGAAATACTTACTGAAACCTTTACCTTGTTCTGCACAAAGAGAATTCTCACGATAGTACATTTTACAGATCCGAGGGGCATTTTCACCAGCACTTCACAATGTTTCAGGACCTCAGTATATGCTGCTTCCTGGAATTATGCCTCTTTCCATCCTTTTCTTGCCCAGTCCCTAGATTTCTCTGCTGTTTCAAGCCTGATTAGCTTAAGTGATAAAATGCAAGACACACATAATGCTGTCTAGGAAGAACCTGCAGATAACTGGCAAGTTGCCTTTGCTAAGCGGTAGGCAGAGCTGAGATAAGAAGCAGTGGTGGCTCAAGCAGAGACGGCGAGAGAAAGAGATGATAAAATCCCCTCCAAGCTGCCAATGCAGTCTGACCACCACACTTTTAAAAAATTGAGGCAAAGGTTATGCACAATAAGAACTCTGTGGCCAGAGTAGAATCTGGAAAACCTGGGATCAAGTTCCCACTAAGCCCACACGAAGCTCACTGGGTGACCAGTTTTTCACCTTGAGTATCTCAGCCTAAACCTACCTCAAAGTGTTGCTGTGAGGATAAATAGGAAGGAGAAAACCTCATAGTGGGGTGCAGCGTCATCTCCTCCCTCTTGTCAGTGCTTGCATACCCCAAGGTGACTGTCAGCAGTAGCCAGGAAGAGCAGACTCGGCCCCAGGGGGCTGTGGAGGTAGGCAGGGGGCACCTGCTTAGGGCCATGGGCCTCAGCAAGTGCCTGATGATGCCCAACCCTGTGCTGGCCTGGGACTTGCTGATTTATTTGTTATCACATTTCCATCCCACCTAAGAAGCTGCACTGGACAGAAGGAAAAGACAGGGAAACCATGTAAAGATGCAACAGTTTCAGAGATTTCAAAGTTCCCAGGACATGCTCGGATACAGCTCACAGTTCCTTGCAGGAATTCTCTGCTTCATCCCACAACTATATCTGGTGGTAGATCAGGAACCCAGATAAATCTGTAACTCTTGACAACAAGCTTAAAGCAAAGATCCAGGCCTCTTCCAAACTCCTGTGGAACGACCCCTCTGCCTCCTTTTCCAAACTGACTTCTGGAAGAGCAGGTTACTGAGTATGCTTCACTATTGTGGAGAGAAGGGCAGGAGGGGCTCTGTTGCTTTTGCAATGTCTTCTCTTCTTAATCATGAGGTTAACAGCATGGGTTATCTTTGCACTCATTGGCCAAAACACAGGAAGGCAGAATGAGGTGTGCTACTTTGCATGGACTTGGGTAGAATACTGCCTACATGTTTTCCTTTATACCTCTGTAAAAGCTTACATTTTTTCATGAAAGCTGAATATTCAGGGAGGGGCATGAAATATTATTGAGGGCGTCAGGACCGCACAGGACCTTTATGGCAGCAGCCCTCAGTTTGTATGGTTCAGTGCAGGTATCGCCAACCTTTTTGGGCCAGTAGGCTGTTTTGAGAAAGTGCCCTGGGCTCCAGTCAGAATATGGCTGCCATAGGGTGTGTGGCAAGATACATTTCTAAAAATGCAGAAAAAGAGACAGGGCCACAAAAAGTTGTGAGCTTGCCTCCCCACCCAGTCCTTGGGGAAAAGGCACCTATATCAACCACCATTACACTCACTAAGTGCTTTGCATTGCTCCTCTGTCCAAAACTGGTGGGAGGGTGGGTGTCCAATCCTGACATCCAGTGAAGTGTGGGGATACCTGAGGGTGCATGTGCAATGGAGGAGAGGCTGAACCAGTGTAAACAGGTACTTGGCAGGAAGAGCAAAGAGTTACTCATGCATTGTGGATTTTTGAAGAAATACTTACTGAAACCTTTTGCAGGTGCCATAGGAGATGCTGGTGGCCAGACTGGTGTGTGGAGGTATCACCCTGGAACCCTTGGTTGACTCTTTATGGGGAATATTACAGCTTTATAATTCTGATAGCTCTTCCCTTCAGTGGACACCTCTGAACATGAGCATTCTTGTTCTTTTTGTCTTCGCAGGTGAACTTCTGCCATGGCTTCTTGTGATGAGCAATGATACACTCTGAAGTCTACAGAGACCAAACATCCAAAGGAATGGTTGCTTCGCTTCCTTCTCACTGTCGCGAAATGAAATGGTGTTCCTAAGGTGATAACTGCTTCTTGCAGTCTAGAAGACACAACTTCACTAGGACATTTTGTTTTTATTTTTATTTTTGTCTGCAAACGCACATTCTGATGGCTGGCGGGCAGTGATGACACCATGTAGAAGGTCCTGAAGGGGTGTCCTAACTGAGTTGCAATGGTTTTATACACTACCCCATTTCCAAACGGCTTTCTGTCAGCACTGCATTCTTTCTCCTGGGGCTTGATCTTCCCATGTTATTGGCTTGGAGACAGGCTTATAGCCTCCTTTGTGCCTACCACCTATGAGAAGCGCCAAAGGGGAGATGATCCGTGCTACTTCCACGCTCTGTGCATCATCATCACCACTCCAATTTACCTGGCGCTACTGGTGGTCTCTCTGCCTTTTGCCCTGATTGGCTTCCTGCTCTGGTCCCCTCTCCAGTCTGCTAGGCGACCGTACGTCTACTCTAGGCTGCAAGACAAGAGCCAGATCCATGGAAGCACGTTGCTCACAGAGTGGAAGGCCGCCAGCAATGGGAAAAGCTTCTGCTTTGGCAGCGCCAATGTCTGCCTGCTCCCAGACTCCTTGGCAAGATTGAACAATGTTTTCAACACACAGGCCCGTGCTAAGGAGGTTGGGCGACGGATACGGAATGGGGCTAGCAGGCCACAGATCAAAATCTACATCGATTCCCCCACAAACACGTCCATCAGCGCAGCAAGCTTCAGCAGCCTGGTCTCTCCTCAGGGCGGAGATAGTAATAACCGTGCAGTCAATGTGGGCATCAAGAGGACAACCTCGATGGAGTACAAAGGGGACAACTCCGGCTCGAACAACAGCGAAGATGGTAGAGATGGCAAAGCTGGAGGAGATACCAATGAGGGTGAAGATGGCAACACGTGCATTGTGCGCATAGGTGGAGAGGACAATGGGCACATTTCAGACCTGGAAGCGGATGGCACTGGTGGCCAAGTCAATAACAGCAAGGGGTCTGCAGACCGATCACCAGAATCTGAAGCCGAGAGCCTGAAAGGCCAGACTCCGAACCATAAGCAGAAAGAGGGGGATTCTGGGAGCCTAGATAGCTACACTGCCTCGCGAGAATCCCTAGTGAAGGTGCGTGCCGCAGATGGCCCTGTGGACCAGAGCACTGTCAACAGCAAGCTCCTTTACAAGGCCTCACTGATGAAGAAGACCTCCTTAAGAAAAAAGAGAAACACAGATGAGCTCTTTGACCACGAGATCTCCGCTTTCTTCCCTGCCAATTTGGACTTCCTGTGCTTGCAGGAAGTGTTTGACAAAAGGGCGGCTGAGAAATTGAAAGAGGAGCTCCACCATTACTTTGAATACATTCTGTACGATGTTGGGGTCTACAGCTGCCACGGCTGCTGTACCTTTAAGTTTGTGAACAGTGGCCTGCTTTTTGCCAGCCGCTATCCAGTTATGGATGCTGCTTATCACTGTTATCCCAATGGAAAAGGAACAGACGCCTTGTCTTCTAAGGGGGCCCTGTTTCTCAAGGTAGGTCTCTTTCTATAAAAACTGATTCAGGGACCTTCTGGTCTGCAAGCAGGACAAGTGCATATATGTGTGTGTACTTTGCATGTCTGGGCCACTATGCAAATGCAAAATTTGTGGTGTGCAATAAAGAACCCATTGCTTCGTTGGAACATAGAAAGCTGCCTTATACCAAGTCAGACCATTGGTCCATCTAACACAGCATCAAAATGAATGGGACCTGTCCCAAGTCCTGGGAGTGGCCCTTATCCATTTTGATATGGCCTGCAAACGAGAACATCCTTATGGGCCATGATTTTGGATCTCCTCTTCTCTCTTTTATATCATTTCTTTGCCATTTTGTGTGCAAAGAACTTTACAATCAGCTCACTGAACTTTGCAGCCCTGGGGAGTACTTAACCTGAGGTACCACTGTATTCTGGGCTTCCTTCCCTGCCAGATAAACATTGATATATTTTCCTGCCACTCTTTGAAGAAGTGTTGTTAATTTTTGGGATATTTTGAAATAAGAATAACAGTTTTGGAAGGATATTCATTTTAATAGCTGAAATTCTGCCCTGTAACAATAGTTTTATTCTTTCCCACATTTCCAAATTTCTCTTTATTTCTTTCCAAACCTTTATGTACCGTATTTTTTGCCCTATAAGACGCACCTTTCCCCCTCCAAAAATGAAGGGGAAATGTGTGTGCGTCTTATGGGGCGAATGCAGACTCCTTGGCTTCAGCGATAGCAACGCGAAGCCTCCGAAGCCTGTGCTCCGGAGGCTTCGCGTTGCTTCCGCTGAAGCCAGGAGAGTCTGCTCTTTGAGGCTGGCGGTGGGGAAAGCAGCGCTTCCCCCATCGCCAGCCCCAGAGGATGGGGGGCAGCAGGAAGGTGTGCGACGCCTTCCCGCTACTCTCCAACCCTCCTTTGGGCTTTTACGGGAGATGGGGGAATTCCCCCACCTCCCGCAAAAGCCCGCAAAAGCCATGCGCTCTTTAAAGGGGCTCCGCGGCTTCTGCTGGCTTTTCTACGAGGGGGGGAATTCCCCCACCTCCTAGAAAAGCCCGCAGGAGCCGCACACCCTTTAAAGAGCGCACCGCTCTTGGGGGCTTTTCCCCGAGGAGGGAGAAGGGACTGACTGGCCGTTTCAGTCCCTTCTCCCTCCTGGTAGAAAAACCCGCAGGAGTCATGCGGGGCTCCTGTGGGCTTTTGCGGGAGGTGGGGGGGAATTCCCCCACCTCCCGCAAAAGCAGGGAGAAGGTCTTGGAGTAGCGCACAGGCTGCGTGCAGCCTGTCCACTGCTCCCAGAGCTGCGGGGGGGGGGGGGCGGAATCATATTTTTTCCCTTGATTTCCCCCCCTGAAAACTAGGTGTGTCCTATGGGCCGGTGCGTCCTATAGGGCGAAAAATACGGTAGTTATTTGGTAGATGTTATAGTTGTTCATTGTTAACCAGATCCCCAGATATTTATTTTTCCCCTCTACTTTCCTCCCACACATGATTTCTAGATCATTTTTTGTTTGGTTGTCCATATTTTTAACCATCAACTTGGTTTTTCCTTTATTTAAATTGAAACCAGCTAGTTTTCCAAATTTGTCTATCTGTTCCATCACTTCTGATATTCTCTTTTTCAGTTGTTCTAAAATTAACACTAAGTCATCCGCAAGTGCTGTTAATTTATAGCTTAACTGCCCCACTTTTATTCCTTGTATTCTATCATTTTTCTTTATATTTTGCGCCAAAACTTCTAATATGAATATGAATAACAGTGGAGACAATGGGAAGCCCTGCCTCGTCCCTTTGTGTATCTTACATTTTTCTGAAATATTAGTACTTACTATAATATTGGCTGTTTGAGCTTTATAGATTGATTTTATACCCTTTAGAAAGGTTTCTTAAAATCCCATCTTTTCAGTAACTTCATCATAAATAGCCAGGAGACATTATCGAAGGCCTTTTCGGCATCCACAAATATTATCACCGCCTACTTTTCATTATGGACTTCTAAGAATTCCAAAACATTTATAATGTTCCTAACATTTTCTTTCATTTGTATCCCAGGAAGGAAACCCATCTGGTCTTCATGTATCAAATGTCTTAGAGTCATTTTCAATCTATTTGCCAATATCAACGTGAAAAATTTGTAATCATTATTTAATAATGATATTGGTCTATAATCTTTAGGTTCTAATAGGTCTTTATTATATTTTGGTATCAAAGTTATATATGCTTCTTTCCAGGACTCTGGTATCCTTCCTGTCTCCAATACCCTGTTCATAACGTCTGAGTGGAAGCATTAACTCCTCTTAAAATTTCTTATAATATCCTGCTGACCGACCATCTGGCCCTGGGGATTTTCCTGTCTTAATTTGACTTAGTGCCCTTTGCATTTTCATCATTGATATTGGAGTATTTAATATCTTTGCATTTTTCTCTGATATTTGTCCAATTTACATTCTTCCAAATACGCCAATATCAATTCTGTGTTTTCTTTCTCTTTCTTAGAAAGGTCTATGTAGAATTTAACAAATTTGTGTCTTATCTCTTTTTGATTGATTATGGAGGTTCCATTTTTTAGCGGACTACCATTTTTTAGCGGACTATGGATTATCCTTTTTTTCTTTTTCTTTCTTCAGTTGCCAGGCTAATAACTTCCCTGGTTTATTTTGTAAATTCTTTTTGTTTGTTTTGTTTGTTTCATCACTTGTTTCCCACCTACATTTACAATGTTAGTAAAATTTCAGTTGTTCCTTTCTTCCGGGCAAATGAGTCTGGTGTTCCATTTGCTGTAAGCCAGGCCACAAGGAAAGTGGGCTTCTCTGGCCTGTATAGATTGTGGCAAATTAAGAAAATGTGTGTCATCTTTCTTATTCTGCCTTCTGCTTTTGCTGTTGATAGGGGGGGGGGGGACAAGGAGCTAGGCAGTGGGTCCTAGTCCATTCAGATGAATAGGGACATTCCCCATCAACCTCAGTCTTCTCTCAGTGTGAATAAAAATGCATATGTTAGTGAAAAGCAGCATACGAAAGTACATTATATTAAGGAAAATTGTTCTGCAAATATGTGTGGATAAGTGAATTTGAGATTGGGGGAAATGAGAAACAGAGAGAAACCAAAATGTCGCCCATCCCTGGTAAAAACACATCTCTGAGAGAGAGATGCAAAAAGAGCTGTTGTGAAGGCAGGGAGGAAAAGGCAGGCATTATGATCTCAGTGGCCATGGACTTTGCCCATCTCATAAACCCAGTTGCATTGACTTTACTGTGTGGCGCATCTGTCAGTTTATGAGCTTGGGGAGCTGCTGGCTCACCTCCTGCCCAAGCTCTTATTTGGACTTTTGGCTGTACTTTCCGTCCCTTGTTCTTTATCAGCACCACATCAAACAGTTTGCAGGGGCCGACAGGGAACTCTTTTGCAACGGAATGCAATAAATCTTGGAGGATTCCAAGACCTGGGTCCCATTTGCCAATTAAGCAAGCCATGCCCTCCAATTCTTAAAGGATGCTTTCTTGAAAATGGTGGGGGGGAAATGGATAGGGAGAACCTCTCTCATGATACGAGAACCCACCGGGGTCATCCAGTGAAGCTGAAGCTTGGAAGCTTCCAGACAGATGCAAAGAAGCACTTATTCACACAACACACAGTTAACCTTTGGAATTCACTACCACAAGATTCAGTGATGGCCATAAACCTGGGTGGCTTTAAAGGCGATATAGACAAATTCATGGGCGGTGGTGGTTAAGGCTATCAGTGGCTACTGACCACAATGGCTATGTTCTTTCTCCATGGTTGGAGGCAGTGTGCTTCTAAATACCAGTTGCTTCGAATCACAAATATAGAGAGTGCTGCTGTGCTCAGGTCCTGCTTGTATGAGGGGCATCTGGTTGGCCACAGTGAGAACATGATGCTGGACTAGATGGGCCATCAGCCTGCTTTGGCAGGTCTCTTCTTATGTTCTTATGAAGCAGATCACTGATCTGTCTCTACCTCAGTAGCATCTTCAGTGATTCGCAACAGCTCTGCAGGGTTTCAGTCTTTCCCAGATCTCCCGGGAATTGCTAGAGCCCGAAACTGGGACATTCTGCATACAAGGTAGTGATGGGCACAAGACCAAATTCTGACTGGTTCCAGTTCTGCAGAGTTCTACAGTAGTGCCTGCATTGTTCTGGTTCCATGTGGATATTTTAGGAGGAATATCCACAAATCCTTTTTTAAAAAAACCCCTCAAACCTCTGCATGAAACTTTTTTAATTTCAAAAATGCGTTCACTTAGAAGGTGGTCTGAGAGCTTCCTCTCTTGTCTTTTGTTGGTTCCATGGTGGCAGCTACGTTTTCCCCTGTACAACCCCACTGAAAATGGTGGCACAACTTGCATTGCTCCCAAGGGAACTTGTTCTAGGTTTGTTACATTTGTATGTCGCTTCCCACTACAAAAAAAGTCCCAAAGCGATTTACAACACAAGTAAAAAATAAAAACAACCATGAAAATGATGAAAGCATGTTAAAAACATACTAAGAATAATTTTAACATGGGTTCATCCCTATTGTAATCACCGCACCCAACTGGAGATGAACACCGAAACAAAACAAACGTTGGGGCAGCCAGAATGTATAGACGAGAGAGAAAATATCTGTGCCTAGTACCAAAATCATAACAAAGCAGGTACCAGGCAGGCCTCCCTGGAGAAAGTATTGCAATAATAAGGGGCTATAAAAGAAAAGGTTTGTTCTCTTGTTGCCACCTGCTGGACCTCCCTTGGAGGTGGCACAAGGGACAACCAGCAGCCTGCTAGGTAAGGAGAAATGGGAGGAGAAAAGGGGGTTCTGGAAAGACACAGTGAGAAGGGGGGTTCTGCCCACATTGGCCCTTGACCCAGCCCACCACTTGGATGTGCCCTCCACTGGCAGATATCCTTCACCCTTGGTACAGGGGGTAGGAACATTTGTTGTTGTTGTTTAGTCGTTTAGTCGTGTCCGACTCTTTGTGACCCCATGGACCAGAGCACGCCAGGCACTCCTGTCTTCCACTGCCTCCCGCAGTTTGGTCAGACTCATGTTTGTAGCTTCGAGAACACCGTCCAACCATCTCGTCCTCTGTCGTCCCCTTCTCCTTGTGCCCTCCATCTTTCCCAACATCAGGGTCTTTTCCAGGGAGTCTTGTCTTCTCATGAGGTGGCCAAAGTATTGGAGCCTCAGCTTCACGATCTGTCCTTCCAGTGAGCACTCAGGGCTGATTTCCTTAAGAATGGATACATTTGTTCTTCTTGCAGTCCATGGTACTCTCAAGAGTCTCCTCCAGCACCATAATTCAAAAGCATCAATTCTTCGGCAATCAGCCTTCTTTATGGTCCAGCTCTTACTTCCATACATCACTACTGGGAAAACCATAGCTTTTACTATACGGGCCTTTGTTGGCAAGGTGATGTCTCTACTTTTTAGGATGCTGTCTAGGTTTGTCATTGCTTTTCTCCCAAGAAGCAGGTGTCTTTTAATTTCGTGGCTGCTATCACCATCTGCAGTGATCATGGAGCCCAAGAAAGTAAAATCTCTCACTGCCTCCATTTCTTCCCCTTAATTTGCTAGGAGGTGATGGGACCAGTGGCCATGATCTTCGTTTACTGAACAAAAAACCGGAAAGGTGCCTTGTACCAAGACAAAGTATTTTTGATCCATCTAGCACAACTTTTATCTTCTCTGATGGGCAGCAGTGTGTACCTAAATCTGGATTCTTTTACTGTACGGGGCTTTCATAAAATTGAAAATAAAACAAAAAAGAAGAAGCCAAACCTTTCCAAAATCTGGGCATCATTCATGTCACTGACTGCCTTCAACATGTGCATATATTAAGGATTAAGGGATTAAAAAACCAGTCTGCTTCCAGCTGCCCAAAGCTGAGTCATTGATTTATGACCCATCCAGGCAAGCTGGCAGCTGTTTTTCCACCCCTCTTGCAGGAAAGTAAGCCTCTTTTCCAGCTACTATGAGGATTGATAGACTTAATTATCAACTCCCAAGTCTTCACTAAGATGGGATGGAGGGACTTGTTTACTGCCAGGACTCCAAATAAAACAAATCAGTAAATCTTGCTCAGATCCTCCAGCCTAGCTAGAATGTGCACTGGAGCAACATCGGTGCCATTTCAAAAAATCTTGTGCAAAGCATTTTATTAAGCATGCTGGGTGCAAAGTTATGGGTGCCTAAATCTCATCGATCACCATAAGATTTTGCAAGGCATGCTGTAGTGTGGTCTGTCATGAATTCCAAACTGTCTTGTTTGCTTGTTGTTCTTGCAATTAAAGAGTCAGCAAACTAGCTCCATCAGCTCAATGAAGTTTTAGACTTATTTTTCTTCAGCAGCAGCCTCGCCACTCCCCATGGCGAATCACAAACTGAAGGGAGCGTCAAAAAAAGGCCAGTATGGTGTAGTGATCAGAGCACCCATCCCCAGCCTGTCACCTTCTGGGTGTTTTGGACTACAATTTCCACCAGGCCATTCTGGGTGGAGGCTAATGAAAGTTGTAGTGGAGGGAGCCAGCTAAGCAGGTCAGTTCCTGGATGGGAAATCCCCAGAAAGCCTTACTTTGAGTTCTGCTAAGGAAGAAAGATAGGGTAGCATTTTTATTTATTTTTTAAATGAAGCTAGGAGCTGAGGAAGGAAGGAAGGAAGGAAGGAAGGAAGGAAGGAAGGAAGGAAGGAAGGAAGGAAGGAAGGAAAGAAAGAAAGAAAGAAAGAAAGAAAGAAAGAAAGAAAGAAAGAAGTCCAAAATTGAACTGGGCTAGTGTAAGCCTTGTGTGTGAACTGTGATAAGTCCCACCGTGTTGCCTATTTACAAGTACAGATGGACAAACCCTCAGAGGTTTAGTAACCATTCTAGGGTTTTGCAATCACCTCGTTCTTATTTCTGCCTACATACCTTTCCTGGGAATTTCTGCATCAGCTTTTAAAAGCAGCTTCCCATTTATTCCTAGGCAGTAATCTAAATATTTTATATATATACACACACACACAGCCTCTGCTAATGCAAGACTTGGCTGGAATCCACCCATTCTAGATGCATGAGAATCTTAAGAGAAAAGCAACAGTGGGCAGCTCTTGCCTTTGACTATTAAGAAGAATAGGCCCTCCTTTAAATAAGAATGTGATTAGCTATCTCATTGTTTCCTGCTTTCCTTTATTATTGGGAATCACCATCGTAGAGATAACAGGGCGTTTAGTTTCCACCACATTCATTCATTTCCTTTACCTTTCAGAGGTACCTGGCAATGGGACTGTTGCACATAGGGATGATTGGACCTATAAAAGTCTGACCCATCCCAGTTTTCAGAGAGGATGGGGCTAAGTCTGCCTCATCCTGTTTCCAGGCAAATTTGTAATGGAAAATCCTTTAAAATCTGCCTGGAAAAATGAACAAGAGGGAGGTACCAGAAGATTCAAGGGAACTCCCATGGTTTGCAGAAGTATACAAAATTTATTTAAGGGATAAAACCATAAATGGGGGGGGGGAAGGACCCCAGAACACCCAAGTGGGGGTAGAGGTGTTGGCTATTTGTAGATTAGTTGCACTGCAGAAGGCGTGCTGGGGAGACCACACATTCAGGAAACGCAAAATAACTTTTGCTAGGGTTCAATAACAAAAACAAAAACTCCTTTTACACTAAATTACAATATATCAATAAGCATGACCCATCCACCAGGGTACTGAGAGAGCTCCATGCTGCTCTTTATATACCATACCCAACAGCTTAATTACCACAACTTAACAGCACCTGCTATACTGCTTCACAGCTGTAAAACTAGGTCACGTTATTTGCTCTGGCCTTTAAAGAAATACACATCTTGTGGAACAATAATGAACCTCAAAATTTAAAGAGACCATTCAACAAGAGGATGCTTCGTGGCCACACTGAATGCTGACTGAACGCTGGAAGGTTGAGAAGGAAGCTTGGGGGAGAAAAAAATGGAATGGAGTATCATGGAGAAGAGCACAGCCAGCAAGGCTGGCTGGAATCCTGAACTGGAGCACAAACATTTTGCCTTGTATTTCTTTAGCATCTGCATTTGATGCCCAATTATTTCAATGATTGTAGTCCTGCCAAATCACCAGAAAAAAAAATTAACTGCCTTGCTCCTCTACCTTTAAACAGATGTGCCTTGTCTGCTAAAACCTGCAGGTTAAATTCTTTTGCACAGAGCTTAAATCTGGTGGGGAACCTCAGGCCTGGGGGCTGAATGCAGCCCTCCAGTCCTCCCTATCTGGCCCTCTGTAGTTTGCCAAGGCCACATTCCCTCACTGGCTTTGCTTCACATCCAGAGTATTTTTGACTTACTGGAATGTGCCCTTGTACTCTTATGGTGCCGCTTGTTTGCTTGCTTGCAGGAATAGAGGCACTTGGGAGAGTGTGTAGAAATTAGCTCACCGTACAAGGGTAGAATTTGCATTAGTTGCTCCACCCACTTTTGCCTCTGGTCCCGCGCCCCACTGATATGTGGCCCTTGAAACAGTTGCCCAGAATGGAATCTTGGGCTGAAAAAGGTTCCTCCCTCTGCTTAAATCATCAAATTCTGATTGCTGGACCACGATGTGCTTTTAAAGGGACAGCTATGGGTCAGCACCAAAATTGACAACTCTACAATATTTGTGTGCAATGGCATTTAGTTTTTGGCAAGGCATTTAGTTATCATGGTTAATCACCTAGCACCTATTTTGTCCAATATTTTTCTTTTTAAAGCCATCTAAGATAGTAGCTTACTCCACATCTTGTGGCAGAGAGTTCCACAAGTTGCTATGTTATGCCACCAGGCACTCCAAGCAGTGAGGGTGGATGGAAGGAACCAGCGAATGATTAGAGCTAGTTCCATTAACATTTCATACTTACATTTAATTCTGTTTTAGCGTGCTTAAATAATATATTAACATAGCATAGCTGCTTTGTAAAGTACAATAAATCTCTGCAGGCAAGAGGGCAAGAATGCCAACTCATAAAAAGGGATTTCTGTAAATCTTGTTCGACCCCAGTTTGAAGCCAAATATGCAGCAGGCAGTCAGCACATCGGAGAGAAGAAAATGCATTTCCAAAGCTTTGAGGTGAATGTGCCTTTTTGTCTTGCCCTCAAGTGTCCTTGAAAGGCTGCACCTGTGTTCTCAACTTAGCAAGAGGCAAGCTGGAAAGCCTGTGTTTTTGAAAATGTATTGCATATGATTTACTAGCATTCTGCAGTCACTAATTAAATGCCTACCAGAGGGTTAAAAGACGTAAGAAAATGAGGCTCTAAGAGATAAAACATAAAAAAGCAAAGTCCTGTCAGGTCTGGCCCATCACGGTCCAGCATCATGTTCTTATGGTGGCCAAACAAATGCTTCAACAGGAAGTCCGCAAGCAGGAGTAGAGTGCAACAGCTCTGCCCTCCCTTCCAATTCTCAGGGCTAGTATTCAGCGGAAATCATTTGCATCCTTTTCCAAAATGAAATTCTTAGGTGCAGAGGGCCCCAATTTTCATTGCAAGTGCACAGAAGGAAGGGGTGCCACTTTCTTCATCCGTTGTGGCCCTGAGAAAAATCTCCCCTATGGAGAGCCCTGAAAGAGACACTCTCACTGGTGATCGCTGGGGGCAGCATATCATGTTGTGCTGGGCAGAAGCCTGCCCATCCTTTTCGAGAATTGCAACCCAGCCCTGTGAAAAAAGCTGTAGTTCTTCTGCATCTTTTGTGAGGGGCAGAGAAAAGAAATCCTCTGGGGTGTGGGATTTTGGCACAGAACCTGCCTTAATTTTACAAGTCTGGTGAGGGCTGGGTGTGTATTTGTCCTTTAACTTCAGGGGGTGAAACCATGCTCTTTGGGCAGCTGTTTATAGCTTCACTGGCTGCCCATGCTTCCTGAAATGCCCAATAGGACCCATTTGTGCCTGAGAACAATGCAAAAATGTAGAAGTAAAAGGGGAAATAAATCTTCACATCGTTTTCAGTTGCTCCAGAGGTGGCCTTATCAACGCAAGTGCCCAGAATGGCTTTCCCCTTGTCCTTGTCTGCGTAAGGGCCTACAAATCTCACTTGGGGAAAGAGGAGGCTGTGCAATTGGGTAATTTTAGACTCTAGAATTAATGGTCTTATTGGGAGGGTGGTGACTAAGCCTTCAAATTTATGCTCCTTGTTGAGGTTATTGATTGATTGTAGGCTCTACCAACATTTCTGTCCATCTCATTGTTCCCCAATGAAAGATCAACTTGAAATCAAGAGCAAATGTGAGATGTGCCTTCTGGCAAGATCACTTCCAAAGTGATCTCCCCCCCCCCCCCCGACCCTTTGGGTAGTATAATATGCCTGACGTTGGGCACTGGCTGAGCCTGGAGTCAGAGCAGGTGCAAGATTGGTGCAAGTTTCACTCTGCTAGAGGAACAGAAAAGGGTTGTCGGGGAGTAGAGAGAGTAAATGGTAGTCTTCCTGCCATCACAGAACCGTAAGAACATAAGAAGAACCCTGCTGGATCAGGCTCATTTACTCCAGCATCCTGTTCCCAAGGGGGCCAACCAGATGTCCATTATGGGATGCCCACATGCAGGATAGCAACACTCCTCCCCACCCCTTTGTGATTCCCAGCAACTGATTAAGAGTGGAGATAGAATGCAGCTACTTTCAAGCCTGCAGCAAACCTTGAAATGAATGATTGAGTGAGGTGCCTTTGCAGGAGAGTTCATCAAGCATCTGGGCCGACGTGTTGCCTGTTTGGTTCCTGCATGAAAAGGTGGATTATAGATGCTTTGCCACTCAACAGAAATCCTTTAAAGTATATACAGTGGTACCTTGGTTCTCGAATGGTTGGCTCCCGAACAAATCAGCTCCCAAACACCGCAAACCCGGAAGTAAGTGTTCCGGTTTGTGAACGTTTTTTGGAAGCCAAATGTCTGACACGGCTTCTGCTTGAGTGCAGGAAGCTCCTGCAGCCAATTAGAAGCCGCACCTTGGTTTCCAAATGGTTTCAGGAGTCGAAAGGACTCCCAGAACGGAGAGTACGAGAACCAAGGTATCACTGTAGTCAAAAATACTCAGTGGTAAGGAAGTCATAATGCAGGATCAACCCTGGAACCATAGGAAAGAAATGTTGTCAAGCCAAATGTTAAGAAGATAATTATCTGAAAACAATGAATGAATGAATGGATCTTTATTTGCGTCAGCCATTGGCCATAGCAATAAAACAACAATACCTGAAAAGATCCCTGCTGCTGGATCAGGCCAAAAACCCATCTAGTCCAGCATCCTGGTCTCAGGTGCCTCTTCTGGTCCAAAAGCAAGACCATGGCTAGGAGTCCTTAATGAAGTTCATTTAAGGTTCACCTATTGTCCTCTTCTCATGCTCCCACTGAGAATGGGCTCTCAGACTCCCCTCTGGCAAAGAGGAGAGCTGTGTGTGTGTCTGTGTTCTGGATCTTCTCCTCTTTTCTTTGCACTATAGTGCAAGGGTGCCCCTCCAGATGGTATTTGTGTTGTAACATTGGGGAAGCATCACAATACAAGTAATAAAGCAGTATGATATGTGGATGGTCCCGTATAAAGCTATCACTAACCCACTATTATTGCATCAAGGGCATGTTGCAAAATTCACCTAAAAACCCCCAAGAAGAACAACCAGCGCCTCTTCTCATTATAGGTCTACTCTGAGAACAGTTCTGCTTACCTGAGACCTTTGCTACAAAAAAAAAATAGTTCTCATGTTTTCCCTGCAGTTAATGGGTTTTGATCCTGAAAGGTCTGGTGGTTGTCCATTAACCCTTCTGTTCCTCTCTTATTTTCCTCCCAGGTGCAAGTGGGAAGTACACCTCAGGACCAAAGAATTGTGGGATACATTTCCTGCACTCACTTGCAAGCTCTGGCAGGTACTTGTACTGATTGCTCTCCCAATCTTTGTTTTGCTTCTTTTGCTACTTATTGTAGACTAGAGATAGAAAGAGTGGGTTTGTGCTATTCTCTTCTCAATGGTCTCTTGTCAGTACTTTAACCATCTCAGCTGAAAATGTTGCAGACAGGGAAGGGTTGTACATTACCCTAAGTATTCTGCAGAGCCAGGGCAAGCAGACAGACATCAGGTCTGCAAGGTCTGTTGGAAGCCTAAGATCCATCGAGAGAGGGCTGGGTGCAGAAATGTTGGCTTCAAGCGGGGTGGGAATTAGAGAGGAAACACATTTAGAAATGAATTTTAAAAGAAAATAGATTGAAAATACATATTTAAATACAAATTTCTTGTTTTGTTTTTTTTAAAAACATATTTATTGAAGTTTCCAAAAAATCCAAAACATAAAAAAAGGAAAAAAAGAAAAAAAAAGGAAAAAGGAAAAAAGCATTTAAAACCTTATTTTCATTAACATCTTTCCAGGACTTCCCCACCCCTCCCCCTCTTGTATTCCAAATTTCTTGAGGGCTAAAAAAAATATCGATAGATGAAGGATTGGGCAGATATACAAGTGAGTAGATGCAAAAGTGTCATAAATTAGAAATAGAGAGAGGCTACCACATCTGTTGGGGACAGGGACTCGGGTGGCACTGTGGGTTAAACCACAGAGCCTAGGACTTGCCGATCAGAAGGTCGGCGGTTCGAATCCCTGCAATGGGGTGAGCTCCTGTTGCTCGGTCCCTGCTCCTGCCCACCTAGCAGTTCGAAAGCACGTCAAAGTGCAAGTAGATAAATAGGTACCGCTCTGGCGGGAAGGTAAATGGCGTTTCTGTGAGCTGCTCTGGTTCACCAGAAGCGGCTTAGTCATGCTGGCCACATGACCCGGAAGCTGTATGCCAGCTCCCTCGGCCAGTAAAGCGAGATGAGCGCCGCAACCCCAGAGTCTGTCACGACTGGACCTAACGGTCAGGGGTCCCTTTACCTTTACCTTTACCACATCTGTTGCTCATGCTGGTAGCTCAATGGTACCAACATGAATAAAATATGGGGGGAGGTAAGCCCCACCCCACATAATTGATCACAAGACATGGTGCACACATACCATTTGAAGGCCAATGCTCATCAACTTTGGGGAGGCCCAGCCCCTTGAATAATTTATTGGGGGGACTGGAAGGACCTCTGCCCCTAGGAATTGGCTCCTATGCACTGGTTGGGGCAGAAGCTGGGAAGCTTGCAAATCTCTGCACCAACCTAGAGCTGGCACAGGAGTTGGGCCCAAATTGGGTCTAGTTGCTGTCATGGGGTGGTAGACGGTCTGCCTTGAGTTCCCAGCAGATCCCAGGCCTGCTCTGCCTGTCTGTCCCCAGATGCTGATGTCCCATACATTTGGCAGGCAGAATAGTGAGCTCCATGCTGGCAGAGTGACATTGGACAGAGGCTGGCAGAAGCTGAGGGAGCTCAGTGAAGGGACACCTCCATCCAATCCAACTACCCCCAAGCCAGCACAAAGGAGCTTGGATTGTGGTGTGATTCACTCCATGTGAAACATGGTTTACTGAACTCTCCTTGGCCTCTCCTTCCACTGTTTACTGGATCTTTCCCATTACCTTGTTTCACGTAAATCTCCAGCACAATACAACTGTAAATAAAACCAGTTTACGATGTGGAAGGGGAAACCCACCATGTTGAGTCTTTTCATGGCCACCTGAGAGTATCCAGAAAGAGACCAGGGCAACTTTGTTTCTCTACCAACCTCATGTTAGCAAATAAACTTGCCATCCTCAGCCAATCTGCGTAATGGTTGATAATCCAAATATTATTTAAATCTTATCTCAAGATAAACATTATGTCATCTGGTAAAGCTTTGGGGTTAGCCTATAAATTTAAAAGCTTTGCCCTCCCCACTGCCACCTAACTTCTACAAGGAATGGTGGCATTGGTGGGAAACACCTTATAGACCAAGTCTCTTTATAGCGATCAAATAAATTCAACTTGTCAACCTTTCCTCTCCCAGCATAAACTGTTAGCAGAAGTCTAGGACTCTTTGTAAAAATACTTCTCCTGTATATATACAACACTGGAGATGGAACATTCTAGACTTTGTTTTGTAATGAGCTGATACAAAAGAGTGATGGGTTGGAATGGACATGTTAACAATACCAACTTTGGGGAACAAAGGTTGAATGTGGTTCTTGGGTCGAAAGAGGAGATAAAAAGGAGATAAAGGACCCCTGGACGGTTAAGTCCAGTCAAAGGTGACTATGGGGTGCGGCACTCATCTCACTTTCAGGCCGAGGGAGCTGGTGTTTGTCCACAGACAGCTTTCTGGGTCATGTGGCCAGCATGACTAAACTGCTTCTGGCACAACAGGACACTGTGACGGAAACCAGAGCACACAGAAACGCCATTTACATTCCCACCACAGCAGTACCTATTTATCTATTTGCACTGGTATGCTTTTGAACTGCTAGGTTGACCTTCTGATCGGCAAGCCCAATGGGCTCAGTGGCTTAGACCACAGCACCTGATGAGTAATAGACCTCCCGATATATTTTTGATCCAATTCTACTCTTTGTTTTGCTGATCTTATCCATGATAAGATCTTCTCGATACACTTCTTCTGTAGCAGGGATGTATCAGTTTGGTACCTTCCCTATATTGGGCCAATGCCCCATTCGATCCAGCACCCTGCTCTCACCGTGGCCAATCAAGTGCCCTATTGGGAAGCCCAAAAGCAGGACCTGAATGCAACAGTACTCTGAGCACTTGTGATGCCCAGCAATTGACTTTCAGAGGCATACTGCCACCATCGATGGAGGGAGAACCTTGCCATCATGGCTGGTAGCCATTGGAGAAACATTGAAACAGTGGTAGTCAACCTTAAAGTATGAAAGTATTGAAACAAATGTAGTAATAATAATACCCAGATGTGATATTATGGCTATTTGTGCAGTTCTTGTACAGTTCCTTCATACTATTCCCCACCCCCTGCACTTTAGCCAAATTTTAGTGGATTTACTCTTGGACCATCTCACTGAGATTTAAGGCAAAGAAGGAGCATGGCAAGAGAGGACTGGAATAATCCCCCTTTGCCCCATCAGAATGTCTCCCTTTAAGGCTTCCAAGTTCCTTTCCTGTTTGTCTTTCGTATGTTTGCTTCATATTTCCCGGCTTATTTATCACACTGTATTCAAATACAAGAGAGCTTAGGTTTTAAAAGCTTAGATGTCCTTCAATAAATCTCTGTTCATTTATGGAACAAAACAGAATAACCTGAGTTCATAACAGTGGAGTTTCCTTGGCTGTGCTGGTTATCTCATCCAAAACATGTCTTGTGTTTCTAAAAAATGAGGGAAGGAACATGATGGCAGAAAAGGAAAGCTTGAGCCACATAAAAGGTGCTGGTCTGGCATGTGTTCTTGTCAAAGAAAGCCTATTTGGAAATGTTTGGAAACATACAAATTGATGGTTGCTGAAAGTAAGCCTGGCTCCAAGTTAGAATTCAGAGGTGTACGTGCAACAACTCAAGTTGGCAGATGCACCGGTGCTGCATTCTGGGAAGCAAAAGCTGTACTTCCTGAAAAAGAAGTAGCAGAAGAATAGTGTTGGGGACAGTGGAGTCAGCACTTAAAGCAGAAGTGAAGACCCTTTGTCAGCCCAAAGACACCGGGCCCTTACAGATAACCTCCTTGGAGCTGCTCTTAACTAAGAAAATGTGTTGGAGGTGATTTTGAATTGAAAATCATGAGCAGGGGGAAGACCCGCCACCAACCATGAGAAAATCTATCCATTTCAGTTTCTCATTTTCCCAAAATGAAATTCCATTGTCCACATTTCCACATCAATTTGCCCCCCCCCCAAACCCTTTGATCCTTAGAAAGCCAGTGTGGTGTAGTGGTTAAGAGTGGTGGACTCGTAATCTTGTGAACCGGGTTTGTGTCGCCGCTCCTCCACATGCAGCTGCTGGGTGACCTTGGGCCGGTCACACTTCTCTGAAGTCTCTCAGCCCCACTCACCTCACAGAGTGTTTGTTGTGGGGGAGGAAGGGAAAGGAGAATGTTAGACCAGGGAGAAGAGTCGGTGGAAGAAGATTGGAAAAAAATCAAAGTATATTTACAAAAATATAGTAAAATTAATGAATGTTAGAAGGATGCTGGAATGAAGTTACATGGTTTTAGCAGAAATGTTATAAAGAATAAAGTAAAACTGTATTGTTAATGGGCCAAAGTGTAAAATTTAAGGTCAGATTGGGTTAAGGTAAATTATAGAACAAAAATTGAGAAAGATGGAAAGGATTTGCTGAAATAGCTAAATTGAATTAGAATACAAAAAAGGGAGGTGCGAGGAGGTCGATGAAACAAGTAAATGAAAGACAAGGATATGGAAATACTGGGTGTGTTTTTTAAATGTTTTTGTTTTAAAATGTTCTTGTTTCTTTTTATTGTTGTGCTGTATTGTTTTTTACTTTGCTTTTTATTTTTTGATGTATTGTAATTTTTCATTGTCTTCTCTTTTTTTCTTTTTTTCTTTTTTTTGTAATTGTTAAACTTTTAATAAATATCTTTCTTTCTTTTTTTAAAAAAAAGGAGAATGTTAGCCGCTTTGAGACTCCTTCGGGTGGTAATAAAGCGGGATATCAAATCCAAACTCTTCTTAGAACAAATTTCCCTTGATATACACATTTCTGCAAAGTAATTTCCCCTAATAAAATGCAATTTTGTATGTTATTGTCATTAGCATGTATTTTTATGCTCATTTCTCACCAGCATATGCATTTTTTGTGCACTCGGTTGGAGAACTGTGTTGCAAAATTCAGAGAAATGTGAATTTTGAAGGATGGCTATGTTTGCGGATTGTTCTAGAAAGTGCGAATCCGGTTGATTCCCCTTTAAGTGCAAACCATAAATATAAATCTCTTACACACAAACCACATGCTTTAAATAAAAGGGTGACAAAAAGCTCCCAGCAAAGAGCAAAAGAACCAACTCCACTCATATGCATTTAATATTTTATTTAATTTAAGTGGATATGGGTCAAGTAAGTTTTACTCAGAGTAGACCGATTGGCGTTAATGAACATTAAGTTAGGCCCATTTGTTTTAGTTTGTCTGCTCTTAGTAAAACTTAGTTTAACACCACCCAATATTTTTATATAGCCTTGCAGGGCAAGAAACCCTGTCAAATGAAATCATGCAACAATAAGAACATGATATGCAATTAACTAACCGAGCAGCATGAAAACATTTCATTTCAATAAAAAAGATCAAGTAAATAGAATAGATTTTTCTTTCGTTTGAATAAATAAACAAAAATGTCACAAAATAATCTATAGGAATTATCCACTGGAAATCAGAAAGAAAAGCAGAGCAGGATGTTGGTTACAGCCAGTCTGGTGGAAACTTACAAATCAGAACTGGGAAATCCACCCCAACCCTCTGCCTCGTTCAATTATACTTGATTCAAAAGTGATCTGTTGCATTCTTCACAGTGACTTCTTTTGATTTGCTGCTTGAGTTGTAGATATGAATTTTAAAAATCACTCCTATTATGTTTAGCACCAACACTGGGTGTTCAGATTAAAAAATAAAATAAAACCAGACAGCAACACAGCAACTCAAAAATTAAAAAGACCATTTTCCACTGAGAGTGTCAGGGCTCTCAGAACCCAATCCCAATCCATGGGAAGCAAGTCCCATTTAACTTGGAGGCCTTAACGTTTGAGTAACCAACTTTGTCTGCTAGCAATTTGGCCTTTACTCAAGAGACATGTTGTTTCTCAAGTTGTAGATCCAGGCTGGAGTTGGATTTTTTAAGGCAGGGCAAATCCCATTGCCCCTTGTGTCACTTCACAATGTCTAAATCAGGCTTCCTCAACCTCAGCCCTCCAGATGTTTTGAGACTACAATTTCCACCATCCATGACCACTGGTCCTGCTAGCTAGGGATCATGGGAGTTGTAGGCCAAAAACATCTGGAGGGCCAAGGTTAAGGAAGCCTGCTCTAAATCATTGAGCAGCAGTACCTCCTTCTGACTGTCTGCAGTTGGGAGAAATAGTAGTCAGTGGCTTCCTCTTGTGGAGAGTTGTCCTGGTGGCTCAGCGAATAAGGCACATGACACACTGGGTAGCTAAAAGTTACTCATTCAATACCCCCTTGTGCCTTCAGTCACAAATTTTGTAGATCTATATTTTTTTCCTTGCCTAAAACCAGCCAACAGATATTGAATAACTGAAAACACTAGATGGGAAGCGGTTGAGCCTGAGCTAATGAAAACATATATAGCATATCGCATACATGTGTGCCGTTATTGGTGATTCAAAAGGGAAATTTCCAAGCCAGCTCCAAATTATCTTTGAACAGAATGGTGTGAATGATGGATGAGGTAAGGAAGTCAAGCAAGGACGTTTACGGCTTCTGCATCACACAGACACACCGTCCCATAAATCAAATTGCAAAAGTGAGGGGCAGCTACCTGATGATGCAAAACTGGCAGAGCCCTTGGAGAGTATCAGTTGGACCTCACTAGATAAACAAAGGCATATGTGAAATCTCCCCCTGCCCCTTTCCACTGCATGGAACGCTGCCACCGCCAAGTGTAGGTGCTCAGTTTCCATTTATAGCTGCATAACCAAAAGGACTTTCTCCCCAACCCTTTTGGTAGTGCACCTGATTTGCATACAGAAGGTCCCAGGTTTAATCCCCAACATCTCCTGATAGAACTGGAGAAATCTTACCAGTCAGCATAGGTAAAACTGAGCCAGATGGACCAATGGTCTGGTCCAGTATAAGCAGGTTCCTGTGTTCCTTGTGTTGTGCTGAGTACTTTCATTCTTTTGCACAAACATGCTCCCTTGCCAGGAGCAGTTGATTGAGCAGTTGGGAAGCTGCTATATCTATCTATCTATCTATCTATCATCTATCTATCTATCTATCTATCATCTATCTATCTATCATCTATCTATCTATCATCTATCTATCTATCTATCTATCTATCATCTATCTATCATCTATCTATCTATCTATCTATCTATCTATCTATCTATCATCTATCTATCTATCTATCATCTATCTATCTATCATCTATCTATCTATCTATCTATTTATCATCTATCTATCATCTATCTATCATCTATCTAATCTAATCTATCTATCTATCAATCAATCTATCATTGGTCCAAATATCTCGGTATTGTCTACACTGACTGGCAGCAGCTCTCCAGGATTTTCAGGCAGGGGTCTCTCACCTACTTAGAGGTGCCAGGGACTGAACCTGCAAAAGTGAGGGGATGCTCAACCACTGAGCTCTTTCGTCCTTACCCAACAAAGTTGCCACCTTAATCCCATGATCAGATGTAGGAAGCTGTCTTATGCTGAGTTAAACCATTGGTCCATCTGGCTCATCTAAAGTGGGTAAGAAGTATTTAAAAGAAAGAGACAAAGAAAGTCTGCCCATTGGCTTTCATTGAAAATGCTTTTAAATCCACATTCTACTCCAGGGATGGGAAATCTGTGGCTGTTTACATTTGAAGGAACTCCAACATGTTTATTTAGAATTGCATCTTATGGTCTAGTAGCTTAAGATACCACCACAATAAATACAATGAAACTTGGAATTGTTCCAGAACCCTTGTTTTGTGCTTCCTGCAGGGGACAGTACTGTTCGATGCGAACAACTGGATCTGCTTCAGGATTGGCTGGCTGATTTCAGAAAATCTACCTCCTCCTCCAGCACAGCCAATCCAGAGGAGCTGGTGGCATTTGATGTACTCTGTGGAGATCTCAACTTTGACAATTGCTCATCAGGTGAGACAGCCACTTATTTGCTTGATGTATTTTAAGATGCTAAGCCCTAGGCTCGGTGCACAGCACAGCAGTGCTGGTTGCACTGCCCCAAATCCAGCTTTGCCCGTGGTGGTTGGTGCCCATTGGGACTGGTGGGGCAAAGGGCAGAGAAATCCAGTAAAGAGTAGATAAATCCAGAGCCAGTGGCAGGCAGAGCTAATTTTACTTTTACCCCTATCCTCCTCCCTGCTAAAGAAAACACTGAGATTAAGGAGAGCAAAGCTGGCAGCTAGTGTCACCCCCTGGACTGTAAGAAGGCAGACAGGGGTAGGCTGGCTGGTGATAGACCAAGGTTGGTGGGGCAGTGCCCCATTCATCCTAATGGACCAGCCTTTGTTGGCCAACACTGTGTTGTGCCTGGAACCCCACTGGTCCTTACCCTCCTCTTCTTCATCACCATCCTTTTTTCCTAATTATTCCCTGCTCTCCTTCCTAGTGTGAAGTTCATGACAACGTACTGGGATAAACAAGGGTGAAGCAGAGCTATACTGAATCACTGGAGAAAGCAATGCTTTTTAATAAATGGGGTTAATTTATTAAAATAAACAGAGATAATGTGAAATGATGCTGATTTATTGCTGCTCATTCTGTTCTTCAGTTTGCTTTTAATTTAGTTGTGCTGCGTCTTTTCTTTGTAAACCACCTTACACTTGACTTTATCATAGAAAGACAGGCATTAATGGCCAAATCAATAAACAGAAGCCAGGCTACTGCAAGGACTGGGTAGGCCTTTTAAAATTCTCCATGCTGTTTGCAGGCAGCAAAATGGGGAGTGGGTGGATTTCACTGAATATCCAAAGGGTGAAATTCTCCAAAAGGTTTCCTATAAATCTCTTTTCGGAGAAATTTTTAGCTTACTGAGATTTACAAAGATTCGAGTCGGTGTAGCTGGTAATAGAGATGGAGAGAAATTTGATTTCATGGCCAACTTGCCACATTTGCCGTTTCCAAGGCAAGATGAGAACAAAATTGGATGATGTGAAAATTTTGAAGGAGTGCTGTGTTTCAGCTCACATATTGTTTTGGAAAGTGCAAATTTCCTTTAAACGTGAACTGAACAAAAAATCTCCCCCATCCCTAGAAGCCATTTATAGCCTCTGGTATCATTGTTAGCAGCACTGATGGACAACAGAGGCTCCAGCTTATCCATATTTTTTAGGTGGCCGAACACAACGTTGCGAGGAGCCAGTGGGCAGAGCCAAATGTCCTCTGAGCATTGAGGGAGCCAGGCCCCCTAAAAAAGATACATTCAGGGGACCAAGACTGCCTCAGCCCTTAGGAGTCAGTGCCTGTGATGGACCTATGAAATGGGCAATAATAAATTGGCATGAGACCGAGAGAGCTACTTTTTGGCAACCTTTTTTTTGGCCCCACCCTTAGATACCTGGATGCAAATCAGGTCACTGCTCTGTAAAGTAAGATGCAGAAGTGTGAACCCTGGCCAGATGATCTGATCGGCATAACCTTCAAAGCACTGTTTTATTTTTAGCAGTTTGGCTTCTTTCTTCTTTTCCTTACCGCTTTTTAAAAGCCTCGCATTTATGGATTGTGTTGCCTTGACAATAGACAGTGACAAATGACATCATTAGTGCCGGTGGCAGCCACTTGTGGGATTCCCCCAGGAGAAGCAAAAAGAAATTCTTTTTTCTTTTCTTCCAGGAGAGATGCAGAAAAATGATTAAGAAGCATCATAGGTTTCAGGTGTTTGCACAGGGCTAGATCTAAAGCAGAATGGGATGAAAAGGTTTAAGTGCATAAACCTCGTATGGGCCTCTCCCCATATGAACTGACCTGGACCCTACGATCATCATCTGAGGCCCTTCTTCATGTGCCTCCTCCGTGAGAGGTCCAGAGGGCAGCAGCATGAGAATGGGCCTTTTTTGCAGTGGCTCATCGTCTTGGGATCTAGTGCAGGTCCATTAATTTCAATGGGCTTACTCTGCATAAAACTTAGTTAGATACAACTCTTCCATGTTTTAATGAATTGCTTAGAGACTGCCTTGGTATTAAGTGGCATGGAAGTAAGTTAGAGTTGCCATATTTCAAAAAGTAAAAACGAGGACACCCCAAGCTTTTTTAAAGGAAACCACTGAAATTGTTGAGCTTTTTTTTAAAGGAAACCCCCAAAATTGGTGAGGTTTTTTTAGGAAGACCTGAAAGTTGTTGAACTTTCTTTTAAACAAAAACACCAAAAAACCCCACAAATTTTAGATTGACTTGCCTAAGATACAGGACAAATTGCTGCATTTCGGAAATTGCCCTTCCACCTTTGAAATCCCAGTGACGTACAGGAAAATCCAGACATAGGGCAGCCCCAAGTAAATGCAATGCAATATAAATCCAGGATGAGTGAGGAATGCCCACGGTGTGGCCTCTGGTTTCTCAAGCTGTGGCCTCTAGATTTTATTCCCTGACCATTGCCTGAGCTGGCTGGGGCTGCTGGGAGTTGCAATCCAGCAACATCAGGAGGGCTGCAGGCTGCTCAGCCCTGCCTCCCCCTGCCCTTGCCTTTCTTCGCATGCCACTGAGGTCCTTATTCTTGGTCCTTTGTGTTCTCGCTGCAGATGACAAGCTGGAGCAGCAGCATTCCTTGTTTACGCGCTACAAGGACCCATGCCGGCTTGGTCCAGGGGAGGACAAATCGTGGGCAATTGGTAAGGGATGCTGCCGTGACCTTGGGCTTGGGTTGGGAGCAGTGCTTGGGGGGAAAGCTCATTAATCCGTTCCAGTTCACCCCCTCCAAAAGGAATTAGTTCATTTCCTCTGGACAGGAAAGAATTTCCATTTCAGTTCAATTCACAACCCATTCACATAGTTCTTGCGATTTTTGTTTCAGCCTTCAGAATTTGACAAGCTGCTCTGCTGTAGTATAAAATATGCTTAAGAAGATTAAGAAAACATCAAAACACACACTCACGGTGTAACAAGAACAATGGTTTTATTTATCTTCCCCAACCCTCATTGTATTTAAGTTTAAACAGCAGCATGACATTTCAGATGGAGAGGGAACTAAAGATGGCAGCAAAGAGCTGTTCACAGGGCTTGGCAGGTGCTGCCAACCAGGTGGTTGGCATGAACAAACCCCCTCCTGGCCCAGCTGCGCCTTTACCTGCCTCAAAACTGGCATCATATATGGAAGCAGCAACACAACTCAGTACTGTATACAGACTCTGGTCTACATCCATTAGGGAGAAAGCCAAGGTTGATAGGAGACCCATGAATTCCTTTCTCTTCCTAGGTACCTTGTTAGATCCAGAAGGACTATACGATGAAGAAGTGTGCACAGCAGATAACCTGCAGAAGTAAGTACCGCCTCGTTTCTCTGCTTATACAATATAGTGGCTGCTTTTTAAATCTGCACCACCAATGAGTATTGCTTTTATATTTTGAGTAGTGTTTTCAATGGTGGTGGTGGGGAGGAGAGAGTGTCTTTCTTCGCTCTCACCAAGTAGGTGCCAGTACTCACCATGAAGTTGTTACAGTAAGTGCCACACTTTTTAACAACAACAAAGGAGGTGCTGGTACTGCGTACCCTTGAGTACCCCCTGAAATAAAAGGCTTGCCGATCAGAAGGTCAGCAGTTCGAATCCCCGCAATGGGGTGAGCTCCCGTTGCTTGGTCCCTGCTCCTGCCAACCTAGCAGTTCAAAAGCACGTCAAAGTGCAAGTAGATAAATAGGTACCGCTCTGGCGGGAAGGTAAACGGTGTTTCCGTGCGCTGCTCTGGTTTGCCAGAAGCGGCTTAGTCATGCTGGCCACATGACCCGGAAGCTGTACACCAGCTTCCTCGGCCAATAAAGTGAGATGAGTGCCGCAACCCCAAAGTCATCCACGACTGGACCTAGTGGTCAGGGGTCCCTTTACCGTTACCTTTACCCTCACCTCCAGATTGATTTGGGGCTGAATCCAGGGCAGGGTGAACAGTCCCTGTGTTGGTCCAGACTGGAGGGCCTAGAGCTCATTTCCGTTCTACTCTGGCATGTAGGATTTGCCACAGTGCAAACTGACCTCCCCCCCCCCAAAAAAAATCAAATGCAGTAAAATTCCACAGGCCCTAAGGCAAAAAAGTAAGCACTCACAAAGTTTGTGGTCTGTAGCACTTTTGAAAGCCAACTTCTCATTTATTTTAAGTCCAGTTCCTCTTGGTCTTTCAAGACACCTTGTTTGATTGGCATTTAATCCCCATGCGTAATTGATGTGCTGTCAAGCAGCTCTCAAATTGTAATGTCATCTTTAAAAAGAAAACTTGCTGAAGAGCTTGCAAATGATACCCATCTGAAATTGCTATTGTCATTGACAAACTAGATGAGGTTTAGAATGGACTCTTGTGGAAATTCTTCAATAATAAAATTTGCCCAAGCTATAGAAACTAATTTATCACCCTATTTATACTGGCATCAATAGTTCTGGAAAGAGCCCAGTAAATTAGGCTTCCATTAGACTTCCAGCACCAACCTCTGGAAATCTATTAATAAAGTTAAGAAGCCCGCACTATTAAATACATCAATAAGAGTGACTACATGGACCTATTTCCTTATTTAAAAGATCAATAAACACCGTTGCTACTTAGTCACAATGTGCCTCCACCTCTGACTTGATTAATAGGCTACTGTTAGGGCAACTAGTGAAGAAACGGCCATTTAATTAAGATATTCACAGACCTAGGGTGGATTGGTTGTTGGTCTCTTTCACTTAATACCAATCCACTATTCAAAGGGGCGGTCACCTGCCTATCAGTCAAGTTTTATTGCGGGTCTAAAGCTGTCACAATGTTGTATACAGTCAGGTTATAGTTCTATCAGCCCAGACAATCTTTGGCACCAAAAGGGCAATTTATCAGTTCCTTATATTGATTATCATGGCGGATGTCACTGAGATTGAAGTGGCACACTTTTCCGAACTACATAATTTTTCAGTGGTATCGGAGAGATGGAGTTACTTTTGTGACAGGGTGGTTTTGGAGGACTTTACAGCTACTTTTAATACATACTATAGTGGATACAGTGGGGAAGGACAGCCTTAGCTTAGTGGTAAATCATCTGCCTTGTGTGCAGGTGGTCTCAAATTCTGCCCTGGGATCTCCCGCCCCAAACCCTGGAGAGCCACTGCCAGTTAGTATAAACCAGTAGTGGGGAATTTCTGGTCCATGGGCTTAATGGGGGCTGGCTGCCAGGGGTCCTAATTTGGCCCATGAGACCATTTTCCCAAAACCATGCTCACCTGCGCGGCACCTAAAGTCGTACATTATGTGGGGCATGTAAAGCTGCAGCTCTCCCCCAACAGTGGAGTGTGTAGTGCTGCCAATCAGCTAATTGTCTACACCCGCAAACCCCTGTGCCTCTTATTGTGTAGTTGGGTTTCAAACTTCATGAGGAAAGGGAAACTTTTCCCCTGCCATCATGGTGCAGTCAAGAAACTGAAAGGTGGGAAGTGTCACTTCCAGGGTGCCATAGGCATAATTTTCAGCTCTGTGGCATCCAGAACCCAAGCTTCTTTCTGTTGACTGACCAACAAAGATTGTTTCCTCTAGAGGAGAAAAAGGGGGAGGGGGAATACAGGCAGGGCAGTAGATTTTAAATCTCAGTGGAAATATGTAGACACATATATTTTATGTCCTGGGGAGAAAAGCAGCCGAGGGTGGTAATTTGAGTATGGATGGGGGAGAAATTCAATTCAGTTTGCATTTAAAGGTGAACTTAACCTAATTTGCAGTTCGAAAACAACATGTGAACTGAAGCAGCCAGCCTGGGTGGCCCCCTAGAAAGTTTCAGTCTGATGCTCCCTTCTCAGTTAAATGCATAGGTCTCTGGTAGCACATGTAACTCATTGTGCAAAGGTAAAAGTCTTTCATGGACTGGCTGGATGCAGAAGAGTGGTGGGAGGCAGAAATTACAATGTGCAAAGGGATTCCAGGCATTCTTAAATCCACCATTTATATAAAGTAACCGCACCATAGAACACAGCCATTTTTCAAATTAATATATTGCAGGAAATATGGCGAAATGTGTTGCACACACCCAAGCCACTTTTCTCAGCTTCTTGCTTAATTTGCTATTATGAAGCGGAGATAATCTGCTGGTGTTTCAACAGAGGTCAATTCTGTCAGAGCCACAGCTCTTTCATTTAAAAAAATGAAAATTCCATGAGTTTCCCCCCACCTAAGCAGTCTGAAGAATGTCTTGTCTGTGGCACTTTTGAAGACAATTACCGGTAATTATACAACGGTCCATATTTGAACCACCATCTTCATAGAAATGAACCTCCCTCTTTGCAGTTAAAAAAAAAATTGCATCCAGGGATCATTGATAAGTATTGATTCCTTGATACTGAAATTAATCAGAAGCAAGCTAGTGTCAATTAACTTAGGTCTCCAGAGATAATACTTCAGAACATGTTAAAACTGGATTTTACATTTTAAAGGTTGATAAAGGCTGGGTAATAAGAATCAATTGTACCAATTATTTTCATATGCTTTTAAGTTTCCTGAAAAGGAGCCACAGGCCTTGACAACTGGTGTCTCCTTTTCTTCTGTGGAAAAATCAAGATTTCATCTCTCTCATTTCCAAAATAATTGATGGTATAGTCTGGTAATTTTGGTGTGTGCCTTATTCACAAAGGCCAACTGTGGATCTTCAATCCAAGACTACTATTTGAAGAATAAGCCCATGATTAACCACAAATTGTCAATAGTCCTATGCACACTTACTTGGAAGTAAACCACATTGCGTTCAGTGAGATACTTCTGAGTAAACATCTAGGGAAGTATACTGCTTTGACTGCCCATTCCGCCAGAACTGGACAGCCAAAGAGAGGCATACTTCATTGTCCAAGGATACAAGAATCAGAGCTCAGTGGCAGAACATCTGCTTTGCATGCAGAAGGTCCCAGGTTCAACCCCTAGGTAGGATGCATAGCTGTCAACTTACAGATTTGAAAATAAGGGACCAGCAGCCTCAAAAATAAGGGATCAGCAGCCAAAATAAGGGATTTTAGTCAACCAGCAGCAAAACAAAGCCTCAAGAGGTGGATCCCACAGTGCAGCAACCCGGCAAAGGGGATGCAGCAAGGAAAAACACTGTCACAACGCAGCCAAGCAACACAGTTGGAGCCTCCCTCCTCCCTGGCCGGCAGGGAGGGAGGGAGAGGAGCTGCTTCCTTTGAAACCCGGGAAATTTAAGGGACATCATCAATCCGGGACAGCAGTGGGAAACAGTGCTGGGATAAGGGAGTTTCCCGCCAAATAAGGGACGGTTGACAGCTATGGTAGGATGGGGAAAGATTTATGCCTGAAACCAGGTTTCTGACTGCCAGTCAGTGTAGACATTCTAGCTAGATGGACCAACTTATATCTTATTTTTAAAGAATTGTACAGTTCTCAGGAAACATTAGGCACTTTAGAATAACAATAACAACAACAACAATGCACATGAGATAATTTGTTGATATTGGGTATGTGAGAATTGTAATGTGTATTTATATGCTATTCCATAGTTTTGCGTAGTTAAGTGGAAATTACCGATATAAATTGAAACTTCAGAAATAGAAGATCTTATACCTTTGCTATCTCCAGTAAAGCATCCGCCACCAAAAACTGGGAACCCATTTGAAATTTGTTAGAACAGTGGATGACACAGATGTAGATCTGACACATAATAAACCATTGTGTGTGTGTGTGTGTTTAACCAGGACAATGGAAAGTGAAGAAGGGCGAAAAGCCTATATTGTCTTTCCTACCAGCAAGACCCATCCTTCAAGTCAGAAGGGGAGGAAGAGAGCTTTGAAGGGGAACGGGAGGCGAATTGACTACATGCTTTACACTGAAGAAGGACTCTATCTAGAGTGGAAAGTGGTAAGCCCAGTCACATATGAACAGGCATACTGATAACAGTTCTGCATGTCAGAATTTGGCATCAGCTGTGATGGACAATGCTTCTTGATTCAAGCAGCATTCCCCAAGGCTCACTATGAACAGTCGCCCTCTGATGGGATCCCATTATGTTAAGATGCCCCTGGGAGGACGCCCAGTTTTGTTTTGTTTTGCTTCAGCCATACTGTAGGCAGGGCATCATCATTCTAGAACTCAGAATCAGCCAATGGAACTGAATGTCAGAAGATTCAGGTCAGGCAAAAGACAGGACTTTCCCCACACAGCAAATAGTTAAACTGTGGAGTTCGCTCCCACAAGAAGTCAAGGTGGTCACCCATATGGATAGCGTTAAAAGAGGATTAGATAAATTCATGGAATACAAGGCTATCAGCAGGTACTTGCCACAATGGCAATGTTCTCATCCCACTGTTAGAGGCAGGATTCCTCTGAAGAGCAGTTCCTGGGACCCACAGGTGGGCAGAATTCTGTAGGTCACTATGAGAACAGAGCCGTGGACTATTTGGGTCTTTGGCCTGATCCAGGCTCTTCTGATATGTTTATTTTCATCTGAAACTTTAAAAGTGGCGGGGACACACACACACACACACACACACACACCCCATAGAGCTCTTTTTAAAAATCATTTCTTTTGCTGTTCCTCCGCAGGAAGTGGAAGAGTTCAGTTTCATTACTCAGCTGGCAGGCTTAACTGATCACCTGCCTGTTGCCATGCGCCTGATGGTTTCAACGGGAGAAGAGGATCCTTAAAAAAGGACCGTTTTTTCGTCCCCCAAGTGTGGAGAGGAGGGAACTTCCAAACTTGTGACCAAGATGCAAGACAGAGTGTGGGATTTTTCGGATGCCCCCACCCGCTCCAGACCAGGCTTGACTCAGACTATCCTCTGGCTGCGATTCTACCTGCTTTTCAGATTCCTCTCCATTTGCATCCTGTTAGGAAGATGTTAAAAAGGGAAGCAGAGAACGTATGTGAATGTGTGCATGGGGAGATGGGGAAGGGAGGGGGGTGTCAGCCCACCCACAAGCGTCACGAGTTGCCGGGCAACTGGGCAAGCCTGTATTTCTATACTTTCACTGTGGACTTAAAAGGAACCAAGGTAGAAGTCCCAATTCTTTTGAACCAGTGCCATTCTTACAAAACAATGTTTTTTTATATATATACTGATATATAGCACAATTTAGTTTGTAATCAGTCTCTGTGTTAGTGCTGCTCCAAAAGCGAGTTTTCGAATCATTTCTTTATATATCCTTAATGAGCTAATGCTTAATTTCTCTCTTCTTATTCTTTTTTTAAAAATCCTTTTCTTCCCCACCCCCTTTCCTTTCCTTTTTTCTTTTTAGCCTGTTAATGTTGTAGTAGCATGCCTGCGTCAGAAGCATGCCTCCACATTGCATGCCACTCACTTAGGAATGGAATGGTCAGTGAGGTACCATTGGGGTGGAGGTGGGTGGGCAGGTAGGGGAAACGAGAAGGATGGCAATGGTAATTCAGAACCCAAAGCATCCTGGCGACAGCATTCTTAGGACCTTGAAAACCCAGGTTTGGAAAACAGTGTCATATTGCCTATAAGCAGGCGACTGTCAAAACAGTAGGGCCAAATCCTAAAGTATTCTCTACCAATGCAATCCTGGAGATAAGATTTCAGAAGACACCATGGCAGATGTGGCAGATACAAGTGGCGGCATCTTTCCTGGACTGGTCCATTGCAGCTTGCAGTACGAGAGGTTTAGCACACAAACTTTCAAAGCTGTCTTATGTCACCACCAGACAATAAGTTGTATCTAACAAAGTAGAATGGAGTTGCCCCTCATTCTCCTTCCCTCAGATGTTTCCCCAAAACCTGTTTGGGGTTCCTCCCCAACCCTCCAGAGCAGATTTTGGGATGCCCAGGAAGGAGGGAAGGGAAGGAGGTTCTGTTGTGCTTCTGGGAGTCCGTCTACTAACAGGACAACTTTCTTGGATACAACCCCGTCAGTCTAATAATCTATCTCAACATTGTCTGCTCTGACTCTCTGGTGGCTCTAACCTGATCTGCAGCAACTTATGTGTGGATGGGGCCATAATTACCCTTCAGGTTCTGAACTTTTGTGATACCAAAATGCATTTAATAATGCATATTTTAGAATAAAACGCATACATTGAGACAAAATACATACTTAAATATTTTGTGATGAAATGCATATTGAAATCCATATCAAAATATCGAAATACAAATTCTTGTGGTGTTTTTTTTTTAAAAAAAGACAGGTTAATACGGAACAGGAACAGATTGGATTTATGAATAAACACATGTAAAGTTGGCGTAGACTATGGAACCCACCTCAGTTATGTGAATATTGGAACGTTCCTCCACCAAAAGATGGTTCTCAGCACATGGAAAGGTAGTACGTCAGGGGAAAGGCTAGCCTAAATCTTCTCCGTAGTGCGTTAGTTTAATATAGGTGGTGAGCGGGAAAATTGAACTATGTAAACCCAGCCATCACAACCACAAGGGAAACATGACCAATGGTGTCTGCTGAATGCCTGAATTGGCCCATAGACCTACTGAATATGTCAACAAAGTGGCACGGCTGAATCCAACGCAGTTCCAGTGCTGTCTGGATGAAGGAATCGCATGGAACAGATGGGTCATGTGCAATGCAACCACACCAGTGCTATCAACCCTCAATGAGGTATAGTGCCAATGCAGTTGCTTACTGTTCTGCCTGCCCATCCAAGTGGGATTTCTTCATTTGAACACGATCAGAGCAACATGGAAATCAATCACAGGGAAACAGTGGCTACTCTAGTGATGTGTATATTAGTCCTCAAGCATTGTGAGAACAGAGAGAGCAATGCAAGGAAATAGGTGGTGGAGGGCCTTAGCTAAAACACAAGCAACTTCACCAGAAGCACATAGCAAGACATAGTAGGGAAGTTCTGTAAATTCTAAATCAGACAGACTAAAAGGTGCCACATTCGGAAGATGTGCCTGTCACTCCAAGGAGAGGAAGATCTCACACATTACCATTTGTACCTCTTAACTTCTGTTGCAGAAGATTTGTTTGCTCATTCTTCTCTTGTGCTGATGGACTTCCATTCCTGCCCCGCTCCCCCAGCTTGGTAGTTCAGCTTGATTTGAGGTGGTGGACTGAAATTTCTGAACCCCACCCCTCTTCCCACAGCAGGGCTTGTACAGCATGTATGAAGGAAAGAGTGCCTTTAAACACATGCAGAGTGCCCAAGTTTTCCCCACTAAGAACCATCCAGTGTTCTCTGCCCACCCATTGATAGAGGGAGTGGCTTCTGGGGCAGCGTGGCCTAAACATGACTTCCACTGTCCAGTCACAGCACCTCATTCGTTTATAACCTCATTCACTTGCAACACACAGGAGGCTGTGATGGCCATCAATTTGGATGGTTTTAAAAGAGAATTAGACTGGAGAGTTAGAATGAAGGAGAAGGCTATTGATGGCTACTAGCCATGATCTTGTGTTCGAATCCTGCTTGCTGGTTTCCCACAGGCATCTATAAAGTTCATGAATAAGTACCCAAACACTATTATCTATTTCCTACCTGAACACAAATTTATTTTATGAACTCTAAATAGACCCTCACCTGAAACAATCTGTTTCTCTCCTAGTCTGCACTTCTGATTTGACACTTTCCTTTTTTAGAAGTGACAAGCACACCTTCCAGAGCAGGAAGAATCTGTACCTCTCCAAAATAGTATTGCCACTTATAAATGGTGGAAGATCAAATGTCATAGATCAACCCAATCTGCTTTTCATATCCCTCTTGAACTCGGAGGCAGAATTTTCAAATATGCTTAAGCAGTTGTGGGCTTGTCATTCAGCATTATGCCGCTGCACACTGAAACATGTTCCTGTCATGTATTAGGTACACTGGGAGGCACTATTGTTGCCTGTTCAGCTCCACGGTTGCCAAAATACATTAGGGTGTAGCATAGATTGAGCCAAGCCGCCCCACCAGTCTTTAGCGAAATCTCTGATTTCGTAATGCTTCAAAATTCTGCGTTTCTGCAGCTAAGGATGACAGTGGTTGTTGCCAGTGCAACCAGTGCAACATTTTGGATCATCTCGGGAGGGAAGGGCAAGCCCCCAGTTAGTGTATCTTTGTACAGATGCATTAATTGGGGGCCATCCTCAGTGGAGAGCATGTCTCAGAATCTGGCAACAGATCTCAGTGCTATGGCTGTGAGATTGAACAAGATGTACCATAGAACCAGATGGCTCCAGAAGCAGGGTTTTTCTTTGCCTCTTCTGAAAAACAAAGAACAAGAAATCAAGGAAGATGAAATAAAAGACTGGTGGATCAGAGAGAACTGATTGGAAATGATGCAAACATTTCTGGAGAAATGGAATACAGTGCAAACATTAAAAAAAAAATCAGTCATAGGGTTTTCTCTGTAAAAGTCAGGGTAGGTCCACTTGAAATGGCTCTAAAAGGGATTTGAAAACTGACTTGGGCAATGGGATCTGTACCAGGTTCCGAAGTGAAGTCCATAATGGCTGCAAAGGCTTGCTACAGGTGGGCCATAGCCTGCGGCACATCATTGCACCTGTAAAATTCTGGAGACATCAGAGTGGGAAGAAATTTGCCTTTCCACAACCCTCGTAGAGAAGGAGACTTGACTGCCTCAGCTTTAAGGGGAATCACCTTTCTCCTCCCGTGCTTTGAAAGCCTAAGCAATAGTAAAACTTCCACAGATGCCTGATCAGGCCATTCAAAAGCAGGGAACTCCAGAAAGCAAATAGCTGTGAGCAGAGATTGCAGCAGACCTGCTAAGGCACCACCAGTGGTGCAGACTGAGACAGGGTGGAAGGCAGGGAGGCCAACTGGAGGCAGAGCCCGAGACAATGACAGGTGATGCCAACTGGCTCTACATTTGTTCCCATCCTCCTTCTCTGTGCTGTATTCTACAAAGGAGGAAGCTGACGGTCAGTGCCACCAGCCATTGTAAGACAAAAGGCAGGCAGGCTGTGAGGTTGGTGGCACAGAGCCCATTTGCCCTAGATGACTAGCACCCACAGGGGTGCTTTGCATGTTCCAGGGAAGCAGAGACAGAAAGTGTATTAATCAGGACTAGTTTGGATCATGTCCAAATCAAAGCACCTTTATGGACTGTACCAACCCCTGTGGTGGTGATGACCAGGAGCAAATAGCATTTCATCGCCCAGTACAGAAATCAATCTGCAATAAAAACTGCTAGCACATTTGTAAAGCTAAGCAGGGTCCAGTATGGTTTCAAATTGGATGGGGGACTGCATACTGAGATTCCTGCATTACAGGGGGCTGGACTAGATGACATGGGCTGGACATGGGGTCCCTTCCAACTTTCTGATTCTATGAGAGAGAAAAGAAAAATACTCCCTCCCCACATATTCATCTGTCTTCATTGCATCAAACTTTCTCTACAGGGGCATGAACCAATGGATTTTCTAGTTCATGACGCAAGCTAAACCTGACTGATTGTTTTATCTGCAACATTGCTTCTCATTCTACTTTTCTGTTTTGCTTGTATTTTATTAACTTTTTTCTGTCCAAAACAGTATGAATTACAGCTCATATGCTGTCCTCCATCTCTGTCTAGAATGTTTACCACTAGCAGTAAAACTAAGCCAAGGCGCAGTATTTAAATAGTTCCCTTTAAGCTGTGTAAATTACCACCAGATATCCACATTCTGTGAGTAGCTGAAGTAGACATGCTGTGTGGTCTATAAGCAATTGTACCAATTACTGCCAAACTGTGCTACACTATTTACACTTTTTAAAACCCACAAAAGCTAACTGTCTAAATTACAGGTTACTTTCTGGGAAGTCTTGCTTTTCTATAAAAGAAAGAAAGAAAGAAAGAAAACCAAACCAGGTTTTTCCTTCTTCCCCTTTCAAATTTAGATGCGTTGAGATTTCTTTTTTGTGTGAGTTGTGGGGTTTCTTTTCGGGGGGGGGGGGGTCAGGGTCAGTTTTGAAGTAAACTTTCTCAGAGTTTATCATTCTTGGATATTCTCCATTTTTAAAACTGCAGAAAATTTGATAGTTGTAAAAAGAGGTAGATACTTTTGGATTAATCAACAACAATGTCATTTGTAACCATTGAATAGTATTGTGGGTCAAACTTTGGGGAAACTTTTAGGCTGGGAATCGTATTCCTTTGCCTTATTAGTGCATTGACCTTGTGCCTTCTGCTGCCTTGATATGCTATGGGAGAGCTGGAATCCTGTTTGAGGGCAAATGGAAGAAATATACTTCTCATTCCAGAGAACGGTGTTTTGAAAAAGAAAAGTAAATTCCATACATCTGTGATCACATTCTTTCCTGTTATTGCAAATTTACATTTTGTCCAGACAACAGCTGTATTATGTACATGGCCTAAAGTCCCTTAGGATCCAATTTTATTTTCAATGATGGGGACACCAGATGGAAGGATAAAACACCCAGATCTTGGAGCATATTCCAGTATTCCACATAACCCATTGGTGGGAGGAAGTCACAGGAGCGGTTTCAGTTGTCACTGAATACCACCTTCTCCTCCCTATTTGTTGGGGAGGGGAGAAATCTTGAACTTATGGGAAGGTGGTGAACATGGTGTGCCCTTTGTCACCTTGTCCTTAATCCCTAGTTGAAATGTGGCTATTGAATCCTATGCATGCCATCCCAGTCCTGCAGATAAAGGCTGTCCCTGAGCTGCATGACTGGTGCTGGTTGCCATGCCTTGCCCCAGACCAGCCTTCCCCAACCTGCTGCCCTCCAGGTGTTTTGAACTACAACTCCCATCAGTCTCAGCCAGTGGCCACAGGGGTTGTAGCCCAAACATCTGGAAAGCAGCAGGCTGAGCCAGAGGAAGCTGAGCACAGGCTCTGGTGTATGTTGAATTTATAAGTCTCCGATTCATGCACAGAGTGTCACAAAGGGTTATCACCAACCAAGCTCTAGTCAGAGTAGGCCAACTGAAATTAAAGGACCTAAGTTAGCCATGTCCACCGATTTCAGTGGGTTTACTCTGAGTAGAACTAACCATGGATATAACACAATCCTTTCCCATTGGCTCCCCTGTATGTTGCAAGGGAAAATGCCGTGATTTATTCACATGCACATCAATCATAACTGTGTTGATATGTGTCTGCATTTTACATTTAGGCATTGGTTCCCAAGAACTTGATTTCCCACACTTCCACAACCAGCCAGTTCCCTACCAAAGGGACTCCCCCAAGTGTTTTTCTAAGACTAGGAAATGTTGACATTTGAACAGGCATCATGTGCACATGCACAATGCCAGCAAGGTGATACTAGAGATAGAGGATTTCTTATGAAAGCCACCTCAGGTTTGGCTCATGCCGACCGTTCAAAATGGTTAACTGGTCGACTCAACGAGCTCCCCAAAGGCGTGTTTAAATGGGAGAATCAAATTCAAAGGAGCAGAAACCATCTGCATCTCCTCAAAGCCACTCATGACTCAATGAGATACTTGCTCCCTAAGGGAGGATGAGACCAAGGTTTGGGCTGCCTGCATAATTTATAGAACTCTACAAGTATCCTGCGAGCTATAAAGCCTTGAAAATGGGTGGAATTTTTGTACTCCAGGAAAATGGGGACATATGGTTCTGGGCAGGGTCAAGTATAGTTAAATCCAGACAGGTGGTCATGGCAGGTCTCTCTATCCAGGAATAAGAACACTGGACAGTTCCCAGTAGGTCTTGCTGGCTGAGTTGTGAAAGATATTGCCACAATAGGGAGCTGAAGCTAGCTGAGGCCTTCTAAAGCAGGAAAGACCTATTCTGCATTAAGCCCCACCTCCTTGAAGGAGACAGCTACATTCCTTAAGAGGCCCTGACCCAATTCTATGTCCTTTGGCTTTTGTGAGGTCTAGAACAGTTCTATTCAACCTTGGGTACCCAGGTGCTGTCCGATATACTGGTGGGGAATGATGGGAGTTGGAGTCCAACAACATCTGGGGACTTAAGGTTGAAGAACAGTAGTCTCATCTTCTAAGTCCAAGGTTGGCTGTAGGTCAACATCCTCTAGGCAGGAGATCACAGGACCAGCTACTGAATATTCTCTCCTGAGAAAAGTGACCTGAATCTTGTACTCATCTGAGTCCTCTTCAGAGTCCTGTAGGATCTAGCATCATGGTACATGATATGTATCTAGGAAGTATAGCCTGAGACAGCACTATGCTGTTCTTAAAGTATTATATAACACTACCATGAATCCCCTTAGATACAGGATACTCCATTGTCCTTTTCAGAGTTGCCATGGAATTTCACCACAGACATTTTGAAAGTGAATTTGTTGGTCCCTTGTTAGGAGAAACATTTAGGGGATTTTAAGGGAAGAAAAAAAGTTTTGAAAAACATTGAGCAAAGAGTTTTACAAACATGCTTGTTTGGACTCACAATAAACAGGTTGCTAGGCCATGGTGTGCTGTGACCTGCCATTCACCAATCAGCATTAGGTATCCAAGTACAGGGAGTACAGGACTGGTGAGAAAACTCCCTGCAGTGAGAAAAATCCAGGTGTCAGAGGGATCAACAGATTTTGTTTAAAGTGATCCTTCAAGGTCATTTTGGGTTGATTCCTGCTCCAGAGAAAAGTATTAGGAATGTCAAGGAAGGAAGGAAGGAAGGAAGGAAGGAAGGAAGGAAGGAAGGAAGGAAGGAAGGAAGGAAGGAAGGAAGGAAGGAAGGGGTTTTTAATGAGAGAAATTAAACAAGACCAACTATGTTTCCAAGAGAGCCTCTCCACATCCCTGGTTCTTCTTAGGCAATTGCAGGACATCAGGCCACCTGGCTACTTAAGGGAAAACTCCTGCTCAAGCTAAATTACATTCAAGAATATGCTCAGGGCCCCTCAGTCTATAAATTCACAGCCCTCTTACCTAGGAGTAAGTCCTATTTAACTCAGTGGGACTTGTGTTTGAGCAAACAGGAATAGGACTGCACTATCAGTTACTGAGTGACTGTGATTACACTGTCCATCATAGAATATGGTTTTCAACTGGATATACTCGATGTCAAGGGTCACCAATGTGATGTGCTTCCACTGTTTTAGACTTCAATTTCCATCTGCCCCAGCCAGCATGCCCAGGGATTGTGGGAATTGTGGTCCTCAACATCTCGAGGGCATTGCACTGGCTATCCATGCTCTTTACATACAGTCCGTAAGAACACACCCACCTTCACAACTTCCTCTCTTGAGAAATATTGGACTCAACTTCCTGTCTGTAGCTACTGCTGTCTGATATTCTGTAAGCGCTCTCCTTCCTTCCCTATTAATACTGTGCTTATTATTAGTGCAAAGTACATAACCTAATGACTCCCCCTTGCCATGCCTGCTGTTGCTAGATGGAATTTTTAAAATTTGTTGGGTCTGATAGCTTTGTTAGATAATATTTAGCAACTGATGCTGCACGTTAGCTACAACCTAGTGCTCGCCAGAGGTTATGTGCAAAAGGTGCTCCCTTATTGAGTCTGTCCATCTAGTGCTTCTAGCAGGTGTCCCCTGTAGCCCTACCTAAAGATGCCAAGGATTAAACCTGGGACCTTCTGCATGCAAGCAGTTCTTCTCCAACTCCCGTCAGCCCCAACCAGCATGGCCAATGGTCAGGGATGATGGGAGTTGTAGTTCAGCAGCATCTGGAGGGCATCAGGATGGAGACAGGTGCTACTATGTTGATCAAGCATGATGAAATAGGGAGGGAAGGACATGTGTATACTTAGTATCAGCTTGTTCTTTCATGGCAGAAGTAGACTTTATGAGAGACACAGAGTTGGGTTTATTGCATATCTGTTTCCTGCTTCTTCATATAACACAACATGTAGCATGACAACACCACACTGCACATTCCTTGGCACACAATAGTTGATTGTGCAGCATGGGGGCGGGGAAACATACAGCATAATGAACCACATTAATGGTTGTGTCATAGGATACATGTTACCAAGAATCACTGAGAGACAATAAGCAGCAGGGGCTCTGTGCTTCTTGAAAAGTTGAGGTCTGCCCAAGTTACAGGATTCACAGAGTGTCCAGCCTTATTCAGCTGTAGTGATCTCAGTCTGAAAAACCAGACAGAGAAGCAGCAGCATTTCCTGAAAGCACCCTCCTTTCTCTTGCCTTGTTTCAATCCTGCTGGGGTTTGTTAAACCACAGTAGTGGGAGACTGTGGTTTCACTTCCAACTACATTCACACTGTGTTTCACAATCCTGGCTTCTAATTAGAGCTTAAACCACAGTTTCCCATATCAGATATAAAATAGTGAAACAAGCCTGAGAAGCACTGTATAAAGTTGTAAGAGACAAAGGAGGGAATAAAGCAGGTAATGCATGCCCAAACCTCTTCTTCTGGTAAACCATGGTTTGTCAAACTGACATCATTCTGTATCTGAACTAGGCCACTATCTCAGACATCACCTAGTATACATAACAGCAAGCAGCCACAGTAGCTCAATAGACCCTCCATGTTCAGATGCAGTTTGAATACTGGGCACTGTGGACAAACAGCAGGAGAGAAGTCTTCATGTCTTGCTCTTAAGTTTCCCAGAGGTAGCTGGTTGACCACCTTTGGTGAGAAAATGCCAGACTAGATGGACCCTTGATCTGATCAGACAGGCAGTTCTCATAATGTTCTAGATTGCCATGATTCCAGAAACATCAGCCCTAAAATATGCTCTCCTCCTCTTCCAATGTCTCCTCAGTCTCATTCATCTTCTCTTTCTGTTTCTCCTGCTCCAATTTCTTGTTGTTCTTCTCCTTCGCATCTTCCTTCTGCTCCTCCTCCTCCTTTTCCTTTTTCTCTTTCTCCCCCTCCTTCTCTTTCTTCTCTTCCATTGCCACATTTTTTCCAGACAAAAAGTCCTCTCTTCTTACCATTATGGAATACTCAGTCGATGACCATGCTACTGCAGCTGGAAGCCACTTCCCTGAGTCCCTAATGAGTGGCTGCAGTCTCATAGAATCAGCCCAGTCCATTTTAACATATGCTTAGCCTGGAATGCAAATCTGCTAGTCAACACATATCGGCCCAGCTCACAGAGTGAAATGTTGCCTGTCTCTGTCCAGCTGGGGAAAGGGAGTTTGTGTAGACTTCAAACTGTGTAATAGAAAAATTCCCAATTTAACTGTTTTCAGTGACAAGACAGATTAATCTTTTTTAAAAAATAAATAAATCTGGTATTACTAAAGCGGTCATTCTCCTTTGTCCATAACCTGCACACAGTTTAACTATGAATCTTTGTCTTTTTAAATATTGTATTAATAGATTTAGAAAGCCTAAAAAAAACTTTTTTAATTTCAATGATTTTTTCTGTATCGTATCCTTCTAAAAACTAATGTTTTTATATGGTAAGCACATACAAACCTTCTGGCATTTTTGTTATGATTATATATAATATATAAATATATATTAAAGAAAGCCAAATTAAAATGTTCCATCCATTTCTTTGTGTGTAATGAAATGAAATCAGCTTACACCTCTCTCTCTCTTTTTTAAAAGATATTTTGGCAAATGAAGAGAAGTCTTTCTTCTTCACTTCTATGGTGCTGAAAGGAATATGGTTGATGCAAATGATATAATAAAATTTTAAGGCTAAAAAAATACACCTTCTGTCTATTATGGATTCTATGGGCAAGATACTAGTGTGAAAAAAGGGGCAGAACATCTGATGTAAAACACATGTCTCACCCTCATATTTCTAAACAGAAGTGAACCTCTAAAGGCATCAAGGACATGGTTGTGGCACTATATATATACTACATATATGGTGTATGTGGTTTGCCATATTTGGTGCAATCTGGCCGCATCAGTGTAAGAAAAACCTACAATGTGTTTACTTCAATTTACTTGGTCTACTGACCATAAACATCAGACACACTGCGGGGTTATCAGTACAGCCACAGCAAAAGAAAAAGAAAAAGAAAAAAGAGGGGGAGACAATAGACATTTCCACGAGAAATAGATAGAAATACCAACCATTTTGACTCAGAACTCTTTCCTTTAAAAGTTGTCACCTGACTCTGATGATGGCAGCAAGGAACATGGCTATACATTTCCATGATTGCAGGGCTGGAATCCACCATTAAGGCCCGGGACACAGAATTCCCCAAGGATAGGGAAAGTACTCAGCAAATAAAAAGGGATTTAATAATTCTATAAAAATTGCAATATAGGAGAGCATGTAACCTGAAACACACACAACCCGATTGCCAGAATCCAACAGGTTTTGGGGGATTCTGAGCTAGAATCAGGGTTTCCCACTTTTGAAACAGATTCTAAAATGGCAGACATTCAAGTGGAAAATGCAGGCCTGCCAGGCTCAGGGATTTTGTGGCTTGAAGCATTAGCCTCTGAGGCTTGGGGCCAGCTTAGGGTGCACTGGGCTTGTTTGCAGTCAGGGCTCTTTCCAGGTGTGGAAGGGACCATTGGGGCGGTATGTACAGAAGCAACACCCATGATTCTTAGGCGGCATGTACTTAAAATATTAAAACCCAACCTTTAAATGAAATCAACTGTATTAAAACCAGGAAACAGCACAATGGCAACATAGCCATCAAAACATTACAATTTGTAAGGGAAAGGAAGAATCATTTTCTGCCTCCCCCCACAAGCCCTGCAAATACAGTGGTGCCTCGGGTTACAGACGCTTCAGGTTACAGACTCCGCTAACCCAGAAATACCTGTAGTACCTCAGGTTAAGAACTTTGCTTCAGGATGCGAACAGAAATCGCACAGCGGCAGCAGCGCAGCAGCAGCGGGAGGCCCCATTAGCTAAAGTGTTACCTCAGGTTAAGAACAGTTTCAGGTTAAGAATGGACCTCCAGAACGAATTAAGTTCTTAAACTGAGGTACCACTGTAAAGGTTAAGGTTTTATGTTCTGTTGTAGTAATTAGAAAAAAAGTCAACTAATGGTTTCCAGAATGGAACCACCTGCTTTTATGCATCTGTAATAACTTTCGGAGGCAATCTGTCTCTAAATACCAGTTGCTGGGAACCACAGAACGGCGGTTTCAGGCCTTGGGCGGAATCCTTTAGTCTATCTTCTTAAATGGGGGGGGGCTGTGAAGTGGTGACCCACACCCCCCTTGTGGTGGTGATCCCAGGGTTCCCCTTTAAAGGGGTCTTGAGGGGAGGCATTGGCCATACGCTGAGAGGTTGTCATTGCTCTCCCCTCGAACGGCGGTGAAACGGGGGGGCAGGCTCTCAGAACATATGTCCCCCAGAGCCAGCCCAATCCCCCCACATTCTGGATAAGCCTGATGTCTCCCAGATGCCTGGCTGGGGACTGGTAAGGATAAACACCCAATGCGTGAGCCAAGGTCTCCCTACATCTGAAATTTAATAAAGTTGTGGCCAATTTTAATCCCATAGCACGTTGTCTTGAGTCATCATTCCGCTCGGGGGTCGCCTGGGGGTTGGGGAGACTCCGCCTGTCCACGCAATGGGCCTTCTCTGCAGTGGCTCCCTGTCTGCAGAATGTTCTCCCCTGGGAAGTTCGCCTGGCGCCTTCATTATACACCTTTAGGCGCCAGGCAAAAACATTCCTTTTTAACCAGGCCTTTGGTTGATCTGATTGACATCCTATACCCTTTTAAAATGTGGTTCTTTGGGGGGGGGGCTATTGGGTTGTTTTTATTTTGATTATATATACTGTGGTTTTTATGTTGATCTTTTCTGTGAACTGCACTCAGACCTCCGGGTATAGTGCAGTATATAAATTCAATTAATAATAATACAGGTGGCATTTATACAACACTGTTTATATAAGGTGGTCTTGAAAATAGGAATGGGAGGTATCGGATAGGGATGTAATTTTTGTCCCAGTCTTTGAGTCCCAGTCACGGGGATCTGACTCTCCCAGTGTCCTATCAATAGGCATCAATAGCAGAAACACCAATTTGAGCCTCGTCTGAATCTGCCAGACCCGAATTTCACCCCTAACTTCAAAGCTAATTGCACTCACAAAACTTTATTAAGCTGACATGTCCTTCTGTGTGGATCAAAACTCTGCTGCCTTTGTTATTTAGAGTCCGGCCCTTGAGCAAGTTAGTATTGATCTGAGGTCGGTCCAGGCTCCCAAATCAGCTGAAATTCATCAAATGCACACAAGCTCGAAGGAGTTTGACTTCTATTGATTGCAACACAAGCACCAAAGCCAAAGCATCCGGTTTGCTTTTCTGCCCCCTTTCCCCTGAATTTTTCTCAAGGGTTGCTAATCAGAAGCCATAGGGGCAAGCTGAGTTGAAATCTGTGTTTCTTCTCTCGTCAGAGAAAAAGGAAATCAATAGAACTCAGGCTAATAAGACCATGCACAGGACAATGTTGTTTTTAATGAGCTCTCTCTTACACACACAAACACACACATCTTGTGAGACAAGACATCATCTCCCTAGCTGCTGCTTTCAGTATTGCTAGTATCCCATTTACAGTCAAAACGCCTGACTTGAGCACTTCAGCTTTCAATAAAGGAGGCCCCCCAAGACCACAAATGTTCATTCTTGGGCATTAAACCAGCCTCCTAAGTGGTCTTATATGGGGGTGTTCAAAGAACAGTGCTAGCTTTATATACTGGGCAGTGGTAGGAGACCTCTGGTCCAGGGTCCTAATTTGGTCCATGAGGCAATTTCCCTTAACACCAAACCCACCTGACTCACAAATGATGTTACATGTGATGTCAGGCATCCTGCAAAAGAAGAATCAGGAGCTTCAAGTGCACTCATGAATGTTTATTTGCAATTGTTGCTAACAGCACCGATCAAGCATGCCCCCTCCTTTTTTGTATTCTACTGACCTAAGGCAGCTGCCTCACTTTGTTTAATGGTAAGACTGGCCCTAAAATGCAGATCTTTCAGAGGATTTTGATGAATGTGAAAGTTGGGGGGTATTGCAATTATTATTGCTTTTGAACCATTCATGTTGAAATAAATGATTCATATTTTTTAGGATGTATTGCTAATCTGTCATGGCTCAGCAAGGATCTGTCCCAGGTGGTTGAGTTTGGGGGACAGAAGGGGTAGGTAGCTTGCTGTTGATCCAAATCAGGTAGAGCCAGGTTTGTGGTTCAAGGGTCAAGTTCAAAGGCAGTAAAAGAGGGTCAAAAGGGACAGAGGTGTGCAATCCAAACCAATCAGGGACAAGATCTCAGGTTGCAACTGAGGAGAGTGAGCCGGGCCTTGAGATAAGTTGCTCAGTTATTGTGGTTTTTGAGTGTCTTGGTAAAACAGAACACCAATTAATCAAAAAGAGGCATTCGCCTATCCTTAATTAACACATACATCTAAGATGATGTGCCTCATTTACAGGCAAAGGTTTTCTAAGCCCTAAACTCATAGATGTTGAGAAAGCATATAGCTTCCCCCAAAGCACTTACACAGCTCAGGATGAAGAACCAGAATGCAGATGAGCTCAGGCACTAATGGTTGGGGTCATTAGCATAGCCAGTATTGATGTCCGAGCACCCTTATTCACTGAACTAAAATGGAATTTGCCTTACAGATATACACGTTGAACATTAACCAGCACTTGTTCTGCAGCATCAGAACAAAACCTTGTACGTATCACCGAGAAAGGGACCGGCTCATACATTCATAGAATCATAGAATCATAGAGTTGGAAGAGACCACAAGGGCCATCGAGTCCAACCCCCTGCCAAGCAGGAAACACCATCAGAGCACTCCTGACATATGGTTGTCAAGCCTCTGCTTAAAGACCTCCAAAGAAGGAGACTCCACCACACTCCTTGGCAGCAAATTCCACTGTCGAACAGCTCTTACTGTCAGGAAGTTCTTCCTAATGTTTAGGTGGAATCTTCTTTCTTGTAGTTTGGATCCATTGCTCCGTGTCCGCTTCTCTGGAGCAGCAGAAAACAGCCTTTCTCCCTCCTCTATGTGACATCCTTTTATATATTTGAACATGGCTATCATATCACCCCTTAACCTCCTCTTCTCCAGGCTAAACATGCCCAGCTCCCTTAGCCGTTCCTCATAAGGCATCATTTCCAGGCCTTTGACCATTTTGGTTGCCCTCCTCTGGACACGTTCCAGTTTGTCAGTGTCCTTCTTGAACTGTGGTGCCCAGAACTGGACACAGTACTCCAGGTGAGGTCTGACCAGAGCAGAATACAGTGGCACTATTACTTCCCTTGATCTAGATGCTATACTCCTATTGATGAGGCCCAGAATTGCATTGGCTTTTTTAGCTGCCGCGTCACACTGTTGGCTCATGTCAAGTTTGTGGTCAACCAAGACTCCTAGATCCTTTTCACATGTACTGCTCTCAAGCCAGGTGTACATTCACTGCTGCATTGTGACAAACACACTGCTGTTCAGTGGTAATCATGAAAGAGGGGAGCACAACTGTAAAAAGTCCTATTTCTTTCTGCTTTGTGTCCATGACTCAACAGAGTATGAACTGGAAGCTGCTTTGCGGGGCACCACAAAGGATTCTCCCAAGCTTTTAAGAGGATGGGTCACCCATGTTGCACTCACAGGAACCAATTTGCCTGCTAGTAGGACCTCTTATGGTGCCAGGAAAAGTTTCAGTAAATATCCCCTCAAAAATCCACAATGCAAGGAATGTCTGCTCCTACATGGAATATGCCCCCTGAAGCATGCCCACATTTCACTGGATGCCAGTTCTGAACAGAGGAAAGGTACAAACAGCTTCCTTCTGTGTGTGAGCATAGCAGTGGGTGATGTAGGTGCGTTTCCCCATTCATGGGGGGGGGGGAGTGGCTGGGGGGGGGCATTTTATAATCCTTTCTCTTTCTGCTCCTTTAAATGTATCCTTACAAAAATCCTGTGAGGTAGGTTAGAGCGAGATGGTGACTGGGCCCAGGGTCACCCAGTGAGCTTCATCAGAAGTAGCACTTAAGGCATGCCTATAGGTTCATAGTAGTTTAAATATTTAAAAACAAGTGGGACTTGCAACAAAATGTTGCCATGCAGAGTATTCCTGTTCAGGGTTCCAGTAAGCCAGTAACCCTTTTCTAGGATACTCCATTCTAGCTACCCTCCATTCCCACACACTACAACAGTCAATGAGCCCAGCCCTAACCCTTTGGGCTTCCCCCAAATAATTTTTGTATTTCTGCAAACTATGCTGCATTTCCATTCCTCCTTGTGTGGGTGGCTTATGCTACAAAAAGGATTCACTCAGAGAATGAGTTCACTTATTAGTACATAGGATATTAGTACATAGGATAAAATAAAGACACATTTCCTATTTTCTACCGATGGTTCTGGAAAGGAGTTGGTTACCATCTAAATACCTTTTCAATAAAATTGTGTATCCTTTTGATATCACACACAAAACACCTCCCTGATGCTGTTGATTAAGTGGGCAAAGGCTTTAGCGCCCTCTAGTGGCTCACATAAAGGATGGACACTCAAGGTCTTCAACAATTATCTCAACTGCTGCCTATCATTATAGAAGTTTTCAACTGTGACCCATCAGACATTTCTAAAGAGAAGACTGGTAATTAGGGGTGGGCATGGAGGCACATGCTTGTCATCTCTGACTGATCTACCTGTGCAATTTGTGGCCAGTGGGGTGTACTTGGTATGTTCTGGGCCAGCGGCCTAAATGGATTTAGTCTGCACCCTAGGACATGCTATTAGATTTCATACAATGTGCGGAGGTATCATAGCAGACATGCAGAGATTTTTGGCAAATGAAGGGAAGGGATTCCCCAGAAACTGAACCTATTGAATCAGCCTTGCCACAAGACAGGGCATTGGTATACCACACCCAGCCAGGGTTTCAGACAATGATCATTCCCACCTTTTACTTCCTATAGTTCTCTCAGTTGAAGTTGCGGGGGCTTGAAATTGGAAACCTTGTGCATGCAAGTTTGTAAAACTTCATTGTAATCTTCTTTATATACCAACACTTGAAGGAATTTGTCTTGGCTCATGTAAATTACTTAAGATGAAAAGGAATACTATGCACTGTCTGGCCAAAGGAGGAAACTGTGAGGAAACCAGCCAGACCAGCAACAATAGGATGGCAGAACAAGCCTGGTTCCTAGAAAGCAACAAGGGAATCTTCTGAAGCTGCAGCTGTCAATGATTCAGTCCTCACATTAATAAGGGGAAACAATCTGAAGCAGTCTCATCAGCATGATTATATCTGAATATAGCATTATTACTATTCATAACCTGATTCAGGCACCATTTTTAAAGCTTTACATTTAGCCGGCATATATAGGATTTCGCAAGCAATTTCCCATCCAGGCATGAACCAGAGCCATACCAGCTTACACTTTAGAAACATGGCTGCATGTGTATACATCTTCAGACAATGCCTGGGGGGGTCAGTAATAGCTGCTGTAACCCAAAAGAAGAGAAGAGAAGCCCATCATAGCTATCTCTTGATATATTTATTAAGATCTGGTCAAAAAAAAATTGAGTGGAGGGGAGGGGAGACAGGAAGGTTTTTGATTGGAAAGCTGCCACATTAATCCAAGAGCTTAAAATCCATGATAACATTGCCTGTCTTTGGGTTGAAGCTTAGGGTGTATGCAACTGCAGAGGGGTTATCAATGGGAGGTTCTGACCCAGTATCTGAACTGAAGAAAAACACAGCCTGTTTGCAGTGGGGAGTCCATTGACAATAGCCCTGCAGAAACAAGCAGAAGAAAAATAATCAGCTCTGATAAAAAAATACAATATGCTAATTTGTCAAGACCAACAGTAATCACTTTACTTTAGGATATCAGCATGCTGATTCATAACAGAATGTGTTGTTATGATCAATGAAGTCTGAATTCCATACATTCAGGGAACTGCTGCATCAATCTCCACAAGTTGGTGGTCTCATAGGCCTTCAGACTAGGCCCTTAGGACTTCTGACATCTGGTGCATAACTTGGTAATGCAAATTATTTTGCTCTTTGGAATGGAGGAAACAGCAAACTGGGCTGAACTGGAATGCCAATTACTTGATTACCTCCAAGATTTCTAAGTCTGCGGTCCTATATAAATTTACATTGTATTGCACACACAAGGTTTCACTTCTGAGTACATATGCTTGGATCAGACTGTAAGAATTACAACATACACACAGAAGCTACACTTTTAAAAAAAGGCTAGTGGGGGAACTTCCCCTATGCCCTGGCTTGGCAGCAAAATCTTGAGCCTAGTGTGTTAACTAAAAATGGAACATAGCCATCCTAGAGTACCTCTGATAGATGTCACACGTCTGAAAGACACAAATGAATTATAGCCTCTGGTTTATACATGTTTCCAATGAGGCTTCTAAACTGCATCCAAGCACATAGTTTCCACTGAAAAATTGCGAATTCAGATTTACAACATTTATAAAATGTTTGCAAACAGAAGAAGCCTTCTCTGTGGGTAGGTGTCTTCTCCACCATCAGCAAAGTCAGGTGCCAGAATTAATGAGATTGGGAGACCACTTCTGCTCCCAGGCTTTTGCTGTTGTTTGACTCCAGCATATGGTACCATGGCTTAATTTGACCTGGATTGCTCTGGCCTTTTTATCGTTTTCTGGATTTTTATTGATTCTTACGGTTTTAAATTATTTAATGTGCTGTACAGCACCTTGGGATAAAATCTGAAAGGCGGTAGAAAAACATCTAAATAAATACATTTGCCTAGCATTTCAGAGAAGACAGAAGAATTATTTAAGCCCAAAAATGCCCCAGACCATGAGACAGAAGTGAATCACTCAGATTAACATTCTTCTCCCTCACCCCCCCCCCCCCATGGAGCAGAGTGAAGATGAAAAAGAATTAAGCATACTTTTTCATTTGAAACCTGCACAAGCCCTGTGGTAACAGAAATGCTGGGTGTCAGATGATATTCCATCCACAGAACAGCTCCGTGGCTCTTCCCAGTCCTAGAAAGAAAGAAAGCCTCAAGTATTGATTTTCTGCTAACTTTGAAGAACACCAACACACTGACATACGCACAGATTCTTTTTGAAATATGAATAGTATCTTTCCTTCTCGGAAGCAGCTTAGGCCAGAGAAATGAAAGAGCATGAATGCTACACCTATGGGAGCCTGAAACTTCCATCAGCTGGAAGATGGATGTAGTAAGTAAGCAAAATTTCTTGCAGGAACCAAAACGATGTGTATAGGACAGTAACTGCAGTAACACATTAAAGACCTGAAGCAGGATCTTTCTGCCCTCTTTCATGCCTATATTAAGTCAAACCATGACATGGCATGAATGAGCCAACATGCGGGCTCCTAGAGAGTAGACTGCAGCCATTTTTCACCTCCCGTCATTTTGCTGCTGCAGTGAGTTAATTTGTGGGTTGGCTTAGTGTGTCACCTGAAACTGGGCTCATGGTTTAGCTCTTCCAGACAAACTACAAGCTGTAAATCATAGAGCAAACCTTAGTTACAAGATGGTAGTTTATCTGAAAGCTAAACCACAGGCTTGGAATTTCTTCTCCAGGAGCTGCACGTTTCCACATGCATGCTAAGCCATGGTTTGGCTTAGTATAACTCGTAAAGTGGGACCCAGCTTCTTTTGCATTCTGTCTTTCATTTTAAGATTCAAACTTTAACGCAAATATCTACTATTTTGGTCTTAGCTTAAATATCTCATGTGTAACTGATGTGATTGACTTGTTTGCTAGCACAAGCTATATGATACAGTCTGAAAAATCTACATCTGATGTTTAAACAAGAATCATGCTAGAGACAAATATTGATCTTTACTGCACAGGATGTTCCAATACTTTACAGCTGGTACAATGATAACACCATAATTTGGTTCAGTGGTAACACCACACACTGTGCACTGGTTGAGAAAGAAATGATCAGCCAGGGAACAGATGGCTATATTTGGAGACGAGAAATAAACGTCATTATAAATTGATTCAGTCATATGTTGAAATGTAATTTATACATTATTCATTAAGAGCAGTATGTTATCTCATACATGAAATATGTTAATTATTATTAAGCAAATTATAGAACTACAAAAGTTTTCTTCAGAAAAATGCATTATTAAATGTAAGTGATATGAATATGCTGTTGCTCTAAAATCTCAAACACCCATCTGATTTTAGCTCCCAATCTTATACCAAGTTACCTCCCTTGAAATAATGGGGCCTATTTATTATGTTTGTTTATTGCTTTTGATTTCTAGGCCCTGAAATTTCCCCTCCTCCTTCTTTTTCATCCAGTCATGCTGTCCCAATTTTATGGTTGTTTTTCAGAGCAGCCACCAATTCCCTGGGATTTTTTTATTTTTATTTTTATTTTTTGGTAAAGCTGAGCATGCTTGGCATATTGCTAATACTGGCTCAGGCACTAAATTCATGGGGATGTTAAAAAGCATGTGGTTCCAACCAGGCAAGTCAGTGAGGAATGATATCATGGTTTATGGCTATTAAAACACAGTGAGAGATCCAGGAGAATTAGGAGGGACATATTCCCCTGTCTGTCTCCATCAAAGATCCGCCAGGGTGACCTGGGCAGTTTCCATCCAAAAACTAGACTGGAACAGATGCTAGTTCTAGTGATATCAAGCGTGTTAATAATGATACTTGACTTTGCATGCACTTAGTGCTTCTAGAGTATTCAATGTGCCTCAGATATCACCTTAGTGCAATCCTTACAATTTCACAAAGTTGGCCAATATTGTTGTGCCTATCGATGTGGTTGCTCAAGAGCGAACAGGCAAGATCCCTCACTGGTCTTTTCAAAGGCTTTATTATTGGTGCAAAAACATTTACAATGCAGAACGCCTCTATTCCATGTCTGGCTCAGTCACTAGCAGAATCTGAGAGTGGGCGGTCCTTAAACTTTTCCCAGCAGAGTGGTCTCTTGACCCCCAGCCGACGCCTCCCCTCTCTGTGCGAAAGCCTACTGCACGGGGAAGGCTTGGGTAAAGGGGGACCTGCCTCCCCCCCGCTTTGCTCATGCACGGTGTCTTGGCTCTCTGTTGCATCCTCCGCGCCCTGCAGCTCTTCCCCACTAGAGGCGGGGCTTCCTTCCTCTGCTGAGGAAGTGCTGCTTCCCACGATTTTTGGAGGCTCTCTGTAATCCATCTGCCCTTCCACCTCTCGCCTCTGAGCTGATGGCAGTTCCCTGAATATTATATTTGTAGATGTGAGGTCTAGAAAGAACTAAGGCTACCCAGTGAAGTAATGGCAGAGACCACAATTCTTAGCCATTCTGCTGCACTTTTAGGAACATAGGAAGTTGTTTTATACTGAGTTAGGACATTTGTCCATTTTTTACACTGACAGTGGTTCTCCAGTTTCTCACATGGATATTTCCCAGTCCTACCTGGAGGTGCTGGGGATGGAACCCGGGGCATTCTGCATGGAAAAGAAGGAAGACTGAGCTACAGTGGCCACAGTCCTGAACAGGGCTTGCACATTTTCTTTTGGTGATACTCACTTTGTCAGATTTATTATGCCTTCGTTCTTGATAGTGTGTTCTGGCACAGTTTGTTGGAAGTCAAATATCAAAATTTTCAGCGGATTGGATATTGATTTGCAAGGGTATTCCCACAGCGGGTGAGGTTCTGCTTCCCTTGACTCCCTGAAGTCCAAGGAGTTCTATGGAAGAAAACAAAAAGGGAAGCATTGAAGTGCTAAAATATTCACAGATAAGGTATTCATTTAAAATATTCAGAGAGCATTGACATGCTGAGGCAAGATTAACTTTTAGCAAGTCAAGACAGTAACATTTATTTCACTTCTAAAGTGAAGAAAAGAGACATTTCACTCATTTACAGAACCAGGCATTCTCTGATAAGCTATTAGCCCAGCTAAGAACATACCAAAAGTCAAAGCAACCAAATGCCAGGTGAAAACTCAGCAGATTCTGCCATTTGGAATGTATGTGTTTATTCACCATAATGGCCAAATATTCTACAAACTTAGCGTTTGTTCTCTAGGATGACATCTGGGCTAGGTAAAGTATTATATTTTATGGATGACAGAGATAGATACTGCAAAGTGCTGGACTAGGCACTAAATGAATGAGCGTGCATAATCAAACCCACAACTCTCTCTGTCCAGCACATGCTACAGCCAGTCCAAAATTCTCAGACTGTGTGTATGGGAATAAGGCGAGTTTGTTTTTAATTAAATTGATAAATTCTATTCTCTGCAACTACGCTCAAGTCTATTTTCCTTTTTACAGCAATCTTTGCTATAGCTTTGCAGCTGCTAGCACAACTCATTAAGCTTGTCATCCCATGTTCAGTTTCTGTTAATTGGTTCTCGTGGGAAACTTGCAGATTCTAGCTTCGCACAATTAACTCAGGCTGGTGTCAATTTACTCTTGGCAGAAAGCCCAGGTCTGCTTGACCTAGAAACTACTCACTCTGATTGGTTAACGACCAGCACTCTGCTCTGTTATCAAGGGATTGCTAGCTCAGTTTGAAGTGAGGTGTTGTTAGGAGTAGAAGTGCTGTGTATGGTTTTGAGAGAGAGAAAGAGAGGATTTATTTTGTTTTGATTTGTATGCAGAAACTCTGCTGGTTTTATTTTTCCTTTTTTAATAAATCCTGTAAATAGTTATTCTGAGTCTAGCTGACTAGTCATTACTGCCGCAACTAGCTTCCTCGCTGTGCAGGAAAACTCTGCTACGTTTGGGCTAAAGCCAATAGGGCTATGCCTGACACTTCAAAGTTCCATGAGGTTATGGGCATTGTGCTGCCAGCCTGAGTTGCGGTGGTGTCAGCATCAACGGCGTTGGTTCCAGTAGTTCCAGAAGTTGTTGTTCTTTGGCTGGTTCCTGACCGTGGTGAGCTGGTGACGCAGCGGACACAAGGACAACAGCTGCAGCGTGTGAGTGCTGGGTGCTGTGGTTCCTGTTTTCTCTCTCGGTGGTCGTGAGTAGCTGGTTCCAGGTTCCAGGGACATCGCTCTCAAGATGGCCTCACAACCAGGTCAGATGGCTTTTGAGCGTCTGAATGACTCCAATTACTTGCTGTGGTCGGAACGCATGCAGGCAGTGCTGCAGAGGGATCGTCTCTGGCAAGTGGTGAGTAAGTTTCCTGCGAAGCCTGATGATGAAGACCTCGACAAAGACCAAAGAGCAAGGGCCACAATTGTCTTGGGGCTGGAAGATTCCCAGTTGCCGTATGTGAGGGGAATCAAGACAGCTAGAGGTGTGTGGCAAGCACTTAAAGAACTCCATGTGCGTGAGACAGCGGTTTCCAAGCTGTTCATTCGCAAGGCATTGTACAAGGCAATGTTACAGCCTGGGGTTACAATGCAGGAACACCTACACAGTTTACAGTTAAAGTTTACTGCGCTACAGGAAAGAGACTGTGCGTTAGACCAGCAGGAGAAGGTGGCTATTATTTTGAGTTCTCTCCCGGAAAGCTGGGATAATTTAGTTTTGTCTCTAGAAGGCATACAGGAGCGTGATTTATCAGTCAGTTACGTTACTGGGCGTTTGATTGAAGAATGGCAGAAGAGGCAAGAAAGGTCGTTGGCTGCAGAGGCTTCTACAGGTGGGCGGTTTGGAAGGAGTTCTCATGCCGTGCCAGAGGTGAAGCAAAAGCAGCGTACCGGTGAGGAGTCAGCGTTTGCTGTTAGGCGTTGTTTCCGATGTGGGTCTTCAGCGCATCTGAAACGACAATGTCCGGAGTTGGTCAAGTCTCAGTTGCCGGTGCAGGAGCAGAGACGAGATCAGCAGCAGCAGCAGCGTGAAAAGAAGTTCTTCAAACGAAAACAGTCGGCTCAGCTGGTGACCGGCGAGGTCAAGATTGCTGATGAGAAACAAGCGGTCTGGGTAGTCGATTCAGGAGCATCTCGCCACATCGTGAATTCAGATGAATTGTTTGTTTCCAAGAACTCAGCACAGCGCAGCCAGGTGGCTCTAGCAGACGGAAGTACTTCCGAAGTGATTTCGGGGGGTGCAGTTTTTGTTCCTTGTCTTCGTGAATGCCTGCAAAATGTACTTTGTGTGCCGTCATTAAGGAGCAATCTGATGTCTGTAGATTGTTTGCTAAAAGCTGGGTTTAAAGTGTATTTTGAAGGAGACAGTTGCATTATTAAGAAGGCTGGTGAGATTTTAGGCACTGCTAAGTCAGAGGGAGGCTTGTTTTGGCTTAAAGCAGGATCTCAAGTTGCAGCAGTAGTCAGTAAATCTCAGCCTGCAGTGAATAACAAAGCTATACATGACAACTGTGTGCACTTATTGCATAGGAAAATGGGGCATGCTTGCTGGAAAAGTGTACTAAAAATGTCTGAATTGGCTGATGGGGGTAATTTAAAGAGTTGTAACAAGTACCTTGATTGTAATGTGTGTAAAAAGGTTAAAACCCACAGAGTCTCTTACCCCAGAAGCGACAGAGTTAGTGAGGCACCGCTACAGCTGGTTCACATGGACGTAATTGGCCCATTTGCTGTAAGCAGGGGTGGATCGCGCTTTTCACTAACAATTGTGGATGACGCCACGCGTTACTCCTGGGTTTTTCCCATGAAGAATAAGGGTGACGTGTTCACTAAGTTTAAAGGCTGGGTGGCATCTGTGGAAAGATTTCTGTCCATTAAACTCAAAAGGATTCAGACGGACAGAGGTGGCGAATTTATGTCAAATGCCTTTAAAGATTGGTTACAAAAGCGTGGCATTGGGCATAGAAAAACGAACGTTTTTTCCCCAGAGGAGAATGGCGTTGCAGAACGAAAAAACAGATCTTTACAAGATATGATGTTTGCCATGCTTGATGATGCTGATTTGCCCATGTCTTATTGGGGGGAGAGCATGCTCACCGCGTGTTATCTCCAAAATAGGCTCTTTCATCAAACAATAGGTACAACCCCATACTTTAAATTGTTTCAGAAAAAACCCAAAATTGACCATTTGCATGTGTTTGGATCAAAAGCCTGGGTATTAATTCCGAAACAAATGAGGAAGAAGGGAGATCCTAAGACCAAACAGTTAGTGTTTGTGGGTTACCAGGAGCTGGGAAAAGGTTTCCGCTTTGCTGAAGGGACAAATGGCATTGTGATCTCCAGGAATGCCAGTTTTTGTGAACATAGTGGCTGGGAGAGACTACATGCCAATACTGAGGTTTGGTTTGAACCTTCCCAGGAGCTTCATGACTCTGAAGGTAAACATAGAGAATCAGAGTCTGAGGGGGAGGAAAGTTCAGATAAGAGCTCTCAAGAAAGTGGAGTTAGCCAAAGACCAGTTGCTAAGCAACAAAAGAGAGGTCGTAGTTCTGAGGAGGAAAGTGGGTCAGAAGAAAACTTTTCTCCCAGAAGATCTAAAAGACAAAACAAAGGAGTGCCTCCGGTGCGTTTTTCTCCAGATACTGCAAATGTGTTTAGTGTAATTGCAGAGCCCAAGAGTTTTCAGGAGGTGTTAAAGTTACCAAAAGAGGAGGCAGAGCGCTGGAAAGAGGCAATGGAGGAAGAGATGTCCTCTCTGAATGAGCACAAGGTCTTTACACCAGTAGCAGCGCCTGAGGGGGCAAAGATTGTAGGCTGCAGGTGGGTGTACAAACTTAAACCTCTGGTGACAGGAGAGTACAAATACAAAGCTCGTTTAGTGGCTCAAGGATACTCTCAGAGGCCTGGAAAAGATTATGACGAGACTTTTTCCCCTACTGCTAAGGGAGACAGTGTAAGGCTGATTTTAACGCTTGGAGCAAAGAGAAAACTCCTGTTAAACCATTTTGATATCCAGACTGCATATTTACATGCATCAATATCAGAAGACCTGTATCTAGCCGAACCGCCTGGTTATGAGACAGGTTCCAATAGTGTGTTAAAATTAAACAAAGCTCTATACGGTCTCAAACAGGCTGCAAGATCTTGGAACAAATGTTTCCATGAGGCCTTAGTGTCATTTGGTTTCAAGCAGAGTACAGCTGACAATTGTGTTTATGTACGTGGTACAGGCAGTGATCAAGAGTTTTGTCTGATTTATGTAGATGATGTTTTGTATGCCTGCAAAACAGATAAACAAACTAAAAGGTTTGCCAAGCAATTGTCCAGTAAGTTCAAAGTGAAAGACTTAGGCCCGGTTAGGACATATCTAGGGTTGGAAGTGTGCTGGGCCCAAGATGGCAGCTGTCTAATTAGTCAGCAGAGCAAAGTCAAACAACTACTGACTACATACAGGATGCAGGATTGCAAAGGGGCAGTGGTGCCTATGGATCCAGGTTTCATAAAAACACTTCATATAGATGAGAGTCCTGAATTTGAACATCCTGATGTATATCACTCTGTAATTGGAAGTTTATTGTATCTAGCACAGTGGTCCAGACCTGATATTAGCTATGCAGTAGGCATATTAAGTAGATTGGTCTCAAGACCCACACTAAATGCCTGGAAAGGGGTAAAACAAGTTCTGAGGTATCTCAAACAGACAATTGGCTATATGTTACAATTAAATTCTTCAGAGGATGAAATGTTGAGTTGCTACTGTGATAGTGACTGGGGAAATTTGCCGGATAGAAAATCTGTCACAGGACTAGTCATAATGGTCGGTGGAGCTTTAATCAGCTGGCGGTCACGCAAGCAAGACGTTGTAAGTGTGTCATCAACGGAATCAGAGTACGCCGCATTGAGTGAATTGTGCAACGAGGTGATTTATTTCAAGCATTTGTTAGCAGATTTAAATGTAAATTGTGGAGAACCAGTACAAGTTTACATTGATAATCAAGCTTGTATAACATTAAGTAAAACAGAGGGTTTCAAATCGCGTTCCAAACATATCTCTGTAAAATACCAAAATGTACGTTGCTGTGTACAAGACAATGTAATCACCTGTACTTATGTATCAAGTGAAGAAAATGTAGCAGATGTGTTAACTAAACCATTGGCAAAGATAAAGAACAAGCGAATGTGCAAGGGTTTAGGTTTGCTGGAAAAATGATCTCCTACATAGGTGTATTTGGTGTTAATTGTTCAGCAGAATCTGTGAGGGGGTGTTCAGTTTCTGTTAATTGGTTCTCGTGGGAAACTTGCAGATTCTAGCTTCGCACAATTAACTCAGGCTGGTGTCAATTTACTCTTGGCAGAAAGCCCAGGTCTGCTTGACCTAGAAACTACTCACTCTGATTGGTTAACGACCAGCACTCTGCTCTGTTATCAAGGGATTGCTAGCTCAGTTTGAAGTGAGGTGTTGTTAGGAGTAGAAGTGCTGTGTATGGTTTTGAGAGAGAGAAAGAGAGGATTTATTTTGTTTTGATTTGTATGCAGAAACTCTGCTGGTTTTATTTTTCCTTTTTTAATAAATCCTGTAAATAGTTATTCTGAGTCTAGCTGACTAGTCATTACTGCCGCAACTAGCTTCCTCGCTGTGCAGGAAAACTCTGCTACGTTTGGGCTAAAGCCAATAGGGCTATGCCTGACACTTCAAAGTTCCATGATCCCAGACATTTCTAAGTAGTGCTTTCAAATAACTACACATTTTTTGCAATTAAGTTAATTGGTCCTGTGCTTTCGAACAATGAAGGCTGAAGACTTGCAAACATTCATTTTCATCATAAGAAGGATGTCGTATAAAAGTTCTTGTGGGAGTAGTCAGTATTTTAAGTAACATCATTGGACCTTTATTTGTCTGCTAGCTTTTGTCTCCTGTGGAATTGCTACTGGAACTGTTTTCTATTGTTTGTGGCTGATTTTATTTAATTGGCCCTCTGTTTGTTCTGTTGCTGCATTTTTAATACTAGGCATTTGTACTATTTTAATGGGGTGTGTATATATGCTTTTTAATTACATTGTTAGAAGTAAGGTTTGTATTTTAATGATTTGTATTGGGTTTTAAAATGTTGAATATCACCTCAGGTTCCTTTGAGCAGATAGATGACTCATTAATAATAAGTAAATAAACGAAGAAAAGGTCATGCCTGGAAAGCTACAGATTTCATCAAACAGAACTGCTCAGATTGTGGGAGGAGGAAGGGGGGTGTTATAACAAGCTAACCTGAAGGGGGGAAAAATCACCTATTCAGAACTAGGATAAGAAGCTATGGTTGGAATCCAGACTTAGTCACGCTTACAAGAGTCTCATTCATTCATTCATTCATTCATTCATTCATTTATTTGAAGATCACAGGGCAGTCTAAAATGTAAAAACAAATACATATATAGCAAAATAACGAACAAATCCAACAAAGGTCATAGATTTTTTAATTAGCCAAAGGCAAACCTCCTTTGGGAGTGCATTCCAGAAGTGAGGAGCCACTACAGAAAAGGCCTGCTCTTACGTTGCTACCCTCTGGACCTCTCACAGAGGAGGCACATGAAGAAGGGCCTCAGGTGATGATTGCAGGGTCCAGGGTGGTTCATATGGGAAGAAGTGGTCCTGATCCATTTGAAGGATTTATTGGTCAAAGCCAGCACTTTGAATTGGGCCCAAACACTAATTGGAAGCCAGTGCAGTCAGGCTGCCAAATAAATGGTACCTCAGCCATGATTTGATCCAATACTACATTTCTTAGCTATTGAAAATGACATAACAGAAAATGATATTTAAAGAAACTAAGCGATATTTTATGAAGGAATCAAATCTTGTTATCAGAGGATGACCAACTGGCAGGCAATGAACCAGACATGACTCCTGCTTGTTTCAGTTTTTGCAACTTGTTATCCCACTTTAGCTGGGCAAGTGTCATGGGCCAAGCCCAGCTTCTGCTCTTGTCAGTGTGTCTCCCATTGATAAATGAGAGGAAGAGTCAGAGAGCTCTGTGTTATCAGAGACTTTTGGGGTGCCTCCTCATTCCATGTGTGGTAACCTGAGCAATGTTCAGCAGCACCCTCTCATTTAAAGTGCTGGGAGGGGCTGTGCTGTGATGAGAGGGGTGGTTACACTGCCTAAGCCTTGTGAGTGTGATTGCCATAAAAAGGACGACACAAAGCATGCCTCTCAGCTGGCCAGATCCCCTCTCAGCCCTTAAATGAGAAAACATGCCAAAGATCAACAAAGTGCCACTGCTTGTTTCATGCCTGCCAGATTCTTTAGCTTGGGGGTGGGCAGAAATGACATTGTGGTTGATGGGGTCTGGCCTCCAAAAATCCTGTCATGAGCCTGAAGACCATTCCTGTACTGTACGTCCCATTTAATGCACAGGTTGGCTAGAACCACGATTACAAGCAATTTACCTACAACCACATCTCTAATTCAGTTGGCATTTATCCAACACACAGGGAGGATAGTCTAACCTTTATCATCTCATCCATAATATGCACATCAAACCCTTCACAGGTACCACACGGACTGCGGATTCGCCACAAGTCCTAGCGGGAAAGAAAAGGGGGGGACACAATGTTATTGTTCAGTGTTTTAAAATTAAATTAAATTAAAACATGAGAAATTGTATCAAAACTCTACATTTCATCACTCCCAGGAATATGATAGCTATATTTTGAGAATTAAATCGTTTCAAAGAAACAGAATGTCAAACGACCAGAATGTCAAACACACTTATCCATGATATATTAAAACCACCCCAAAAATAAACTCTAATATATCAAGATAAAAACCACTTGAGGACTAAAGAAAAATGCTGCAAACTAATAAATACCAGATAATTAATTGTACTTTGAGGAATCTGTATCATTAGGAACTGATCATTTCCCCCTCCTCTCTCTTTTTTGTATGTGTGTCAGGTCTTTTTAGAGTGTAAGTCCAAGGAACTATCTTACTACTGATTTTGTAGCTGCAAAATGGAATACTGTTTGGCTAAATGATGAAGTGCAATTTTTTTTAAATAAACAAAGCATAGTATTGTAACTAAACCCACCCACACTGCCCTGGGGGCAAAACAGAAACCAGACATAGTTTTGTTACCTTGAATTCCACAATCATCATGTGAAGTGAAGCAGACTGGGGCAGGACAGTCACATCGCTTGTCAGGTGGCTTGCCAGGGCTGTCCGGGCGTACCAGAAATATAAATTGTGCCATGGCAACAAGCTCGTAGAGAAGAAGGGTTCACCAATTAAAAGTGATACCTTGGGGTGGGGGAAAACATACATGAGGCTCAGATGGGCAACAGGGTGACAGACCACACTTTGTACCATTTGGCAGGCCTTCCAAGTCTGTCATTCTGCATAGGTGGGATTGGTTGCCAGTTGGGTACATGCAATGTAGAATGGTAGCTTCAGTTGCATGGACTCCATGTGTCAATTCCAATGAACTGGACCTGGGTTTGCCACTGCCAGCCAGTCAGCCAGCTCTAAGATGATGGTAAAGATTGAACTAAACTCATACCATGACATATTGCCTACGTAATGCATCTATAAATGGTATGGCCCGTAACAGCCGCAATTTCACAGCACTTTGGAGCTTAAGTGAACATAGAAAGCCCTTAACACATTTTTGTAGTAGTAGTAGTAGTAGTAGTAGTAGTAGTAGTAGTAGTAGTAGTATTTTTATTTGTTTAGCTATAAAAGCCATAACAAACACAAAAACTAAACTGCCAGTCAATTTGGAAGAGGTAATTGTATCTTTTCAGTCTTGCCCAACATACTGAGTGGGTTCAGAGATCAAACCATGGTGTAGAGCCACAAAGCTCCTGAATACTTGTTCAAGAAATGTCAAAGCAAAGTTTACATTTATGTGTGAACTACTTCACCACTCTAAAGACCAGCAGTGGAGCTACTACTTAACTTTTATATATTGCATACAACTTCAGCGGCCAACTAATGAGGGAGTGAAATACCTCTTGACATGCTTTGATAAAGATTATCCTCTCAAAGAGTAAAATGTTTTGGTCACACAGATATTTAGTTATCTTACCTTTTTATCTTCAAGATCTGAAGAGATCAACAATTCAGGATGTTTCTCTATTATTTTAATTTTATCTTCTAGATGATTGGCCTTAAAAATCTTTTTTATGAAAAAGAAAAGATGAAAGGTCTTAGTGTTTTGTTTTTTACTGTTGTCCAAGAATGAAACCTCTTCCTAACTACGTAACGGAAAAACATTCTGAAATGTAAAATGACTTATTTTGGGTAACTAAAATGCTCTACTTTCATAGTGGGCAGGCACTTTTGCCATTACAAAAGAAAACAAAATAAACAGGAGGAGTAATAAACATAAGACAGCAGTTGCATGCAGATATGACTCCAATATTCATTACTTACTTTCTGCATGAGTGAATGAGAAACTGCAGAGCTCTCCAGTGTAAACACCTAGAAGAAGAACAGAACACACTGGCTTAATCAGACCTGCAATTTTGGGTGGAAATTTGGGAAGGAATACCTGTCCCATGAGCAATGAAAGGACCACACTGGTGATTCACTGGGGAAACTCCTATCCTTGAATGACGCTCTCCCTTCCATTCTGATTGGTGTAACACCCCTTGGTTATGTGTGGTCTGCTCCACTTTGCAAGCAGCCAATAAAGACTCAAGAGCAAGACTTACAAAGAACATCAAGAATGTCCTGTATAGCAATTAACTGCTCAAATAAGCAGCGATCTACTTAAGTAATCTCGATAAAATAAATACATAAATATATAAACATGCACAAATATTAAATACATAAATATATAAACATGCACAAATACTGCATGGCATGGCCCATTCCATTACATAACTTAGCAGTCAAATGCTCTGCCACTGAGCTATACCTTCCTGTCCTGTCCCCTTTATAAAGATCTGAGGAATGAGATCATCACCCGACTCTTGCTTACCATCCCAGGACGTCCATCTGCGACCACATTGTTCTTTCTTTTATCAGATCAAAATGATCAGACAACAGCAAAGGTTGCTAGGTTTATCGAGGGTGCAATGAGATTAAGGGCCACTATCTGAACGATAATCTTGGTCATTTGATTGCCCCTTTTACCCATTGTTGTCTTTTTAACTGTATATATTGCTTGTTTTATGTTGCTAAGGCCGTTGGCTAATGTGAATAAAGTTTATCTATCTATCTACATAACTTAGCAGGACCTAGGGGATTAAGAATCCTACTCCAGTCAGTCAGCTGGATAACTGTTATCATGAGTAACATACTCTGCAAAACTAAATGTATACTGATAACAGTAACAGGTCTGTACCCAAGGAACTTACAAGCTAAATTTTGCCAGTAATGGATGCAACACAGAGAAGGCTGTTCCAAGAGAAACAAGACTAACAAGGGATGGGCATGGGCAAATGCAAATATTTTTACTTTGTTTCAGGAGGAGATGAGGACGAAAGGGTGCCAAAGCATCTTTAAAAAAAGGGGGGGGTTGGAGGTTGGAAGAGAGGTATTGAAATAAAGAACACTAGTTACTCCCACTAGTTCTGGGAGTAAGAGGCCGCAAATGAGACTGAGTGGAGCAATTTCAGTGCTCAGAAGAGTTGTGGAAGACCAAATAAATGCCACAGACGGCTCTTAAGGAAAAGCACTGAAGATAGATATAACATAATTTTTTTAAAAAATGTATAAAGGAATTGAAGAGTCAGAACATATTAAAAATAGCAAACATTTCAATGACTGGGGGTGGGGTTGTACCTCTTTTGCTCCAAGATGGTGAGCCAGCACAGGAAGGAGGCTGCCATCACTGATGCTGAGGCAAACACTGTTTGGCTTCAGAACCTTCAGAGCGAAAAGACAAGCTGTCAGCAGTTTCCTCCTTTCCAGATGCAAAAGGTCACTGATTAAGGACTGACACATTCGCTTGTTTGAAATTACTAAGCATTGTTGCATCCCCAAGGCTGTCTAAAATCTCCATGTTTCAAGTAGAATTCATGACATTTTAAGGCAAAGGATGCATGTTTTACATTAGAAAGGTAAATACTTGTGAGAGGAAACCCACAAAACATTGTCACTATACATATTTATGGACTCAATTTTTAAATCCATGTTCTTTTTCATTTTACACCAAGACATGATCCAGTTAGCCAAGTCAGGTCATGAAGGAAAGTGAAAAACAAAGCAGTTTTTGAAAGAGTACATAGGAACCCAAGAAGAGCCTATTGCATTAGGCCAGTGGCCCATCTAGTCCAGCATCCTATTCTTACAGTGGCCAATGAGATGCCTGTGGGAAACCCTCATGCAAGACATGAATGTCACAGCATTGGCCCCTCCTGTGGTTTCCAGGAACTGATACTTGAGCAACTGTGGTTTGCAATAACTGGTAAAAGTAGCCAACAGAAACACACACCTTCAATCTCCATTCAAAGAAACTGGGCAGAAGGCTTCCTGAAGTTCTGGTGTAACAGTCCTCTCTATGCTATTTAAGGATCCCACCATCATATTCTAACACAAAGATAGCCAACATGGTTCCCTCCACATGTTTTGGACTACAACTCCCATCATCCCTAACCATTGGACATGCTGACTGAGGACACTACTTTCGCTACTCTTGCCCTAATAGTTAGGAAGGATTAAAAATTGTTTGTAAGGTTTTTACATCCAGTGCTGACAAAATGCTGGTTCTGTGTAATCCATGCCTGGCAAATTATGACCCAGCTTCACAGTCACATTCTCCTCTCCATGCCCTCCACCCATGTTAGTCCATTATACAATTCAGGAAAGGTGCCTTTTAAATTGTCACAGAGATTTATTATGGCATTCACTGGTGTGAGATAAAACCCACTTTGCCAGACATACATACATAAATTCGCTATAACTAAGGCTAAGCAATGGAGCTGTGGAATTTTATCAATGAATCACCATATTTCAGTCATTAGGTGCTGATGAAAAGATAGCACAAAAGACTTAGAAAGAAGATTTACTTCAAGTGCAGAGGACAGGGCAACCAGATGGAACCAAAGGACAAACTTAGCTGACAGGCTCGCTGATCAAATATGCTGTTCAACAATATACCGTATTTTTCGCTCTATAACACGCACCCGACCATAACACGCACGTAGTTTCTAGAGGAGGAAAATCTGTAGGCATGCCAGCCGTAGGCATTCCCTCCATAACACACACAGACATTTCCCCTTACTTTTTAGGAGGAAAAAAGTGAGTGTTATGGTGCAAAAAATACGGTACTTGCTCTAACTGGAAAACTCAACCTCTAACTTAGGCTGGTATAGTTAAATCTATCTTTTTACAAGTTTGTATCATTAAACAAAAAAAGGTTCCCAAGCATCGCTTCAAAAATCAAATAATTATAAATGATTTTTTTTTAAAGAAAAACCACCTGCTCCTTGATTCCTTGTGGATTTTTATTTTATCTGTATTGCTTAGAGAGATTTTAGCAATTCTCATAGCATCTCAAGATAGGCAAGGTCTTAACAGGCATATCTTTAGACTCTACAACAGATGCTACAAGAGATTTAAATTCTTATGTCACAGGTAGGCAATTTGCAGCCCCCAACATCTCCTGCAGTTGCACCATTATTCTGTCCCATCAGAGTTCCTATCTTCCTGTTCATTTTGTTGTTGCTCATCCTGGCATTTCTACGTAGTTACAGAACAAATATAAGAGGCAGTATTTTATTTAATAAAAATAATCTGTTTTTGTTTTTTGTTCGTTTACCAGGTTGTATCGTTTTCCCCAGCTATTTAAAAACAAATTGGTGGACTTCTGCTTTGTTCTCATGTGTATTGCACACTAAAGTCAGAAAGAAATTACTTTCACTTGCTTTCCAGAATGATAGCTGTATTGGTCCATTGCATTAAAAACCATACAGAATTCCCTGCAACTGGAGGTACATCAAGTATCAACAGTGAATAAGCAAAACAGTATTGTCAGGGAACTGCCATCGGAAGGACAGGAGGTGCAAAGGCTCCCTCAGGTTGAAAGAGACGGAGCAGCTGAAGAGGGAACCAGTAGGGGGCGAGCAGGAACTTCCAGGGAAAGTGAGTCGGAGGGGTGGCTCAGAGACGTTTCCAGCGAAAACAGTGGAGAGGTCTCAGGACCTCCTATAGGGACACCCACGCCTCGCCGGAAACTGTCACGCAGAGAGTCCAGAAGACGTGTTTCCGTGAAAGAGCTTTTATGTTGGAAACGTTTCCGAAAGCAACCACTTTCGGATTCTACTAGCGATTGACGCAGCCATGCCGGAGGGGCTCCGTCACAGGCAGAGGTTTGAAAACCTGATCAAACTCTGAGGGACTTGCATTTTACGCACAAGCAGCTCATCATCCCACCACAGCAATCCGAAAGTCCCTGAAAGCCAGCTTGTGCAAGCAGCGGCATCATGAGCGACCCAGCCGGAACCGGAGGAGCAGGAGCAGCTGGAGGAGGTCCAAGCCTGGAAGAAAGGTACAGGGCGTTGGAGATCCAGCTGGCCATGCAAACGGCGAGGCTTGAGGAGAGGAGGGCTCAGGATGCAGAAAAGGGAAAGGAGAAAACCACCTCGATAGCCAGAAAGGTGCCAGGATTGGTGCAGAAATTCGGGGGAGATCCCAGAAACTATCATGCCTTTAGAACTGAGATGCAATACGCTCTCAACCTGCAGTATGATGACTTCCCCGACGAGGAATCGCGAGTGGCTTTTGTAATTGGCCATCTCGAAGGGGGGGCGAAGGATTGGGTTCGACCCCTGATGGCAGTGAATAATGAGATACTAAAGGACACGAGGAAGTTTTTTCGTGCCATGGACCTGATGTTTTCCAGTGACATTGAGCAGGGGGTGGTACGAAGGCAGTTAATGGCTTGCAAACAGGGGAGCCGATCTGTTCGTGAGTACTGGACTGAGTTTACTATGCTGATTCATAAATTGGGGTGGGACCTATCGGCGGAACCCATCCAAATGCTTTTTGAAGAGGGGCTTTCTTCGGCCGTTAAAGATGAACTTTCCCGGGGGCCAAGGGCGGAGTCTATGGACCAGCTGACCAAATCCGCGCTGGCCATAGGAGCGCGCCAGGAAGCGAGAGCTTTGGAAAGGCGGGAAGGGAAAGGAGAACGTTGGAGGGAACTGCGCATTCCGGACATTCCAGAGCCACCTTTCCCGCCGGCAGAGCCGATGGAAGTTGGAACAGCGCGGGCGCGCGCAGTTTCAAATCCCAGTGAAGGGCGGAAGAAGGAGGGAAAGAGCGCCAAGAAATGTTATCTCTGCCAACAGCCAGGGCACTTTGCCAGAGTCTGCCCACAAAGAAAGGAATGGCAAGGGATGGCAGGAGCTGTGGGGGAAAGGGAGGAGGAAAACAAGGAGCAAGTAAAAGCCAACGCCTGGCTGCCACCGTCGGGGCACAGCAGCCAGGCCAAAGAGCAGTGAAAGTGCCCACGCCAGAACCACCCAGACCTGCTTTAGTGATAGAAGTGTCACTAGAGCTGCCAAATGGACACCCCCTACAGGTCAAGGCGCTTTTGGATTCAGGCAGCTCCTGTAATTTTATGAGTAAGGAGTTTGCAGCTGAGCACCAGATACAGACCACCCCTTTAAGTAATCCCTTGCAGGTGACCACGATTGATGGCAGAGAGCTGTTGGGAGGAGAAGTTAGCCAACAGACTGTCCCGATGATAATGAGGGTGGCAAGGCACACCGAACGGATAGCGTTTAATGTGGCCACCTTGGGAGGAGCTCCCATCATCTTGGGGATGAGCTGGCTGGCGCTACACGATCCGCTAGTGGGCTGGCATCAGAGGGTGGTCTCCTTTGGGTCAGCGCATTGCCTAGAACACTGCAAGCAGGGGAAGGTTCAGGGCGGAGACAAAGTCACCCTAGCCGGGATGGAAGTAATGGGCAGAGGGAAGGTGCCCCCGCAATACGCAGATCTGAGCAACGTATTCAGCGAAAGGGAAGCAGACAAACTGCCGCCGCATAGACCCTTTGACTGTCAAATCAACCTACTCCCTGGGGCCCAACTCCCAGTGGGCAAGCTGTACGCCATGTCCGACAGGGAGATGCAGGAGCTGAGGGAGTTCATTGACAAAAACCTGAAGCGAGGTTTCATCAGAGAGTCCCGAGCGGTGGGGGGCAGCCCAGTGTTTTTTGTGGACAAAAAAAAACACAGATAAGCCGAGACTTGTGTGTGACTTCAGGGCCTTGAATGCAGTGTCGGAACCCCTGGCTTTCCCTATGCCCCGAATTGATGACATTTTGACCAGGGTAAGGAAGGGAAAGATTTTTACAAAGCTGGACCTGCGGGGGGCGTACAATCTGATACGCATAAGGAAGGGAGATGAATGGAAGACCACCATGTTCACCCCTTTGGGAGCCTTTGAATACCTCGTTATGCCCTTCGGTCTACAAGGAGGCTCCGCGTGCTTTCAAGCGTTTATTAACCACGTTCTGGGGCCTTTGCTCTACAAGAACTGTGTGGCCTTTTTAGACGACGTGTTGGTGTATTCGGAGGATGAGGAGCAGCATGTGAGGGACGTTCGAGAAGTGTTGGGCAGGCTGCAAGCCAACCAGCTGTGGGTGAAACTGGAGAAGTGCCAGTTTCATACCAAGGAGGTGGAATTCCTGGGGTACCGCTTGTCAGACAAGGGATTGGCCATGGATCCAGGCAAGGTCCAAGCGGTACTGGAATGGAAGACACCGAAGACCAAGAAGGATGTGCAAAGATTCTTGGGGTTTGGGAACTTTTATCGGAAGTTCATCAAGAACTTTGCCCACTTGACGGCGCCCATCACCGACTGCCTCAGCAGCAAGAAGAAATTTGTTTGGACGGCGGAGGCGGAGCGAGCATTTGAAGAACTGAAAAGGGCTTTCGCCTCGGAAGAACAACTTCTGCATGTGGATTTACGAAAACCCATGAGAGTGGAAACCGATGCGTCCGACCGGGCGGTAGGGGCGGTACTTCTTCAACCGGGGAGGAGTATGTCAGAGTGGAGACCGTGTGCCTTCTTCTCGCGGAAGCTGAATAAATCCGAGAGGAACTACACGGTGTATGACAGGGAACTACTTGCCATTCACGAAGCGTTCCGGAGGTGGAGACATTTATTAATTGGGGCACAACAAAAGGTGCAAGTGTGCACCGACCACAAGAATTTAGAGTATTGGAGAACAGCTCGAGTGCTCAACCAACGACAAGTGAGATGGGCACAGGAATTCTCTAAATTCAACTTTGAAATTTGTTATGTGCCAGGTCCAGAAAACGTCAGGGCGGACGCTCTCTCACGCAAACCAGAGTATTGGGAGGGGGAGGGGGCGATTGAAGAGAGACATGTCATCCCTGAGGACCGCTGGGTGTGTGGGGCGGCGCTGGTGGGGCAACGAGAACTGGTAGAGGAAACGGAAAATGATGAATATGCCCAGGATAAGCTCAGAGGACTCAGGGGGGAGGGCGAGAGCCCCGAAGGTTTTGAGGAAAGAAATGGGGCATTGTATTACAAAGGGGCACTGTATATACCCGAAGGTGAATTGAGGGGGAGAGTACTCAAGCAGTTGCACGATAGCCCCACGGCGGGACATTTTGGGCAACACAAGACCATGTGGTTGGTTACCAGGGAATTCTGGTGGCCCAAGGTGAGGGAAGATGTAAGGGAGTATGTAAGAGGGTGTGACCAATGTCAGCGAGCCAAAGGGGAAAGACGGGAGCCGGCAGGGTTATTAGAACCATTACCCACACCAGAACGGCCTTGGGAAGCGGTATCAATAGATTTTATGACGGATCTGCCGAAGTCCAAGGGGAAAACAGCCATCATGGTAGTAGTAGACCTGTTAACAAAGATGTGCCACTTTGTAGCATGCTCACATGCAGTCACAGCGGAAGAAACAGCGAAGTTGTTTGTAGAACACATCTTTAGGTTGCACGGGGCTCCCTTGAGGGTGATCTCGGACCGCGGCAAACAATTTACTTCCAGGTTCTGGAGGAAGCTCATGAGCTTGCTGCACGTGGAAGTCAATTTTTCAACGGCCCGGCACCCTGAAACCAACGGGCAGGCGGAAAGAGCAAATGGCATTCTTCAACAATATCTGAGGTGTTATGTCAATGACAGAGAGAACGATTGGGTCGAAAAGTTGGCGCTGGCAGAATTTGCCTACAATAATGCGGAGAATGTGTCCACAGGGATGAGCCCCTTTTTGGCTAATTACGGGTGTCACCCCAGGGCATTTCCAGGGGAGGGAGGGGAGAGATGGAGCGTTCCAGCGGCTGAACATTTTGTAGAAGAGATGGAAGCGATCCATCATCAGCTCCAGCTCAACTTAGAAAGGGCCAAGGCACAATATAAGAAGCAGGCAGACAAGAACAGAAGGGAAGGTGAAACCATAAGGGTGGGGGATCAAGTGTGGCTGTCAACCCAAGGGTTGCCGTTCAAAGGGGGTTGTAAGAAATTGAGGCCCAGAAGATTGGGACCCTTTGAGGTCATTCAGCAGGTCAACCCGGTGGCTTTCAAACTCCGGTTACCCAACCACATGAAATTGCACCCAGTGTTCCACAGGTCGTTACTGTCACCATACAGGGGGGGACGTGAAGGGGAGCACGTCAGGGGACCAGCCTTGGAAGAGAGGGAACGCAGCAACCATGTAGCGGAAATCCTCGATTCCAGGTGGAAGGGAAATCAGGTAGAGTATTTGGTGGCGTGGGAAGGGGAACCGGAGTCAGAAAACACCTGGGTGACTGCAGGGGAGGTCAATGACGAGGTTTTAACAGAAACGTTCCACCAAAGATTCCCTAGGAAACCACAGCCGGTAGAAAGGTTTAGGAGGGAGTACTTCGGCACCACCGACGAGGAACAGGAAATGGAAGGATTCACGGAGTCGGAGTTGGAAGAGGGAATAGACTCCGAAGACGAGGAGTATCGAGAGACGAGGGACAGTAGCAGGTGGAGGGAAGTGTTCGAAACTTCGGACGATGAGGAAGGTTCTTTCAGGGGTTTTACTTCCTCCCAGCCCGGAGGGGAGGAGACGGGAGGGGGTGAAGGGGGCCCTGGAGGGGAGGTGGATGTCAGGGAACTGCCATCGGAAGGACAGGAGGTGCAAAGGCTCCCTCAGGTTGAAAGAGACGGAGCAGCTGAAGAGGGAACCAGTAGGGGGCGAGCAGGAACTTCCAGGGAAAGTGAGTCGGAGGGGTGGCTCAGAGACGTTTCCAGCGAAAACAGTGGAGAGGTCTCAGGACCTCCTATAGGGACACCCACGCCTCGCCGGAAACTGTCACGCAGAGAGTCCAGAAGACGTGTTTCCGTGAAAGAGCTTTTATGTTGGAAACGTTTCCGAAAGCAACCACTTTCGGATTCTACTAGCGATTGACGCAGCCATGCCGGAGGGGCTCCGTCACAGGCAGAGGTTTGAAAACCTGATCAAACTCTGAGGGACTTGCATTTTACGCACAAGCAGCTCATCATCCCACCACAAGTATGCTGGCTTTGTGACTCACCATCTCTTCTAATAAGCTAAAAAAAGAAGCAGGCATGTACACAGCTCTTCACCCAAATTCAGTGAAGTGATGCCTAATGTGCCGAGATTGAGGCAAGAAGATACCATATTGGATTTGGGAAATCTTACTCACTTTCTGCAGAGCCTGTAAATACTGCGCTGTTCGATTCTGATCGTTGAGTTCTCCAAACCGTGGCCTATTCCACAACAGGTGGGCCTGACACCTACACACAGGACTTTCAACTTGGATAGCAGTTGTGGCGTCTTCATTTCTAAAAACATTTGGATGAATGAAACCAATTCATTTCTGTTTGCCCCAAATAATGTTTACATTATAAATGGTTTTTACCAGCTATGCCTAGTACAACACCTATGGCTATTCATGGACTGGGAGAGTAACCCTCCCCAACTTACATTCACTGAGAAAACAAACTATCCCAGCCTGACAGTCTTTGTTCAATCATGAGTATCCCTTTCTGCCTCCTATCTTTAGTTACCTGCCTTTTTGAAGCTTATACCACACAGAGTAGTCATCATGAAAGGCAGTCAGGCCCACACTCTGGCCCTGGAAAACAAGTTCTTCATTTGGAAGGAAATAGACGCACTGCATCCAATGATCTCTCCACTGGAAAGGTTTAAACAAAATGGAAAAGGGGCAGACAATTAGTAATTCAAAATAAAAATGGATTGTGTGGGATAGAAAAAACCAAACAGTAAATGGCAATGGGATAATGCAGATAACTCCGTTTTCTCAGCCCTACCTGAAAATGCTAGAGATTAAACATGGAACCTCCTGCATGCAAAGCAATTGAGCTACAGCCATGGATGTTTATGCATTCAACAGAAAGAAACACATCAAATGCTGGCAGGATCCCTGTCTGACAACCAAGTGACATATAGTGCCAAGGATGTGAAACAAAGATATACAGGAGAAAGTAAAGGAGTGCAATAAAGAACACAATTTGGGAAAGCTCCAGTACTTGTTCATACCTAAACAACCCCACTCAAGGTTACCCCTGATACAGCTTTAATGCTGGGAACTGCCTGTTTAACAATGTAATCATGAGGAAACATTCACAGCAACATAATCTCTTATTGTTTAAAGGAGATTTAACATCACCCTTCTGCCTTTATTTAAAGTTCTGCTGTCACCTTTCACATTCATTTCTATAACCACAATGTCCAAAAACATACCTTTTCTTTAGTGAAATTAGGAATTGCAGAAAGCATGTTGCCTACCCTGATGCATTCTATGCTAGAAAAGTCAAAAGAAGATGAGATGGCAAATCCAATGGTATCCTAATCTTACTTAAAGTCACTAACCTGCTACAATCATAGACCACTGTTTATTTTTGTACAACTCCATCCATGGCAGTAAGTAGCTAAAAAACTGCAAGCGGCCATATACTTAGACATTATCATCAAGAATTGGACAATTTTAGGAGAACTAGTTTACTTCTGAAAGTTTAGCACAAATCTTTAGAATCTTTATGAGCATTCTCTAAAGGCTGAGCAATATTGAACTATGGTCCAACTAAGATGCAACAAACAACATGCACAAAAAATTCCAAAAGCATAACTATGCAGACGTTCATGCAGCTGGTGCCTTGGGTAAGTTAGATCACTGGCCTCTAAACATGCTATGTCAGCACACAACAACACAACATCCACTCATGCCTATCATACTAACAATGCCTGCACAGGGGGTGGTGACCCAAGTCAAATGAGATGCCTGCATGGAATTTCACATGGACTTGGTGTTGTTACCCTCCCTTGGTGAATGTCCAGAGTCAAATTCGAAAAAGTGAAAATGGCACATTTTACAGAGCTGGACAAATTAACATCTGCCCACATATATTGTTTTAGTTCAATCTGCTAGCATTAAAATGTTAGGAAGGCAATAGAATTTATAAGAGGTTCAGTACATTACCGGGATATCTTCAGAGGTGGATTGCACCCAATATGGGGCCATCGTACATTTTATTGACCCAGCGGGGTCCATGTCAATATCCCACCAGGACAGGACCACTTGGGCTTTGCCCGACTTTATGGCCTCCAGATGTACTGTGTAGTAGGCAGAGGCTCGGCTTACTGGCTTACTGAAATCTACACTGTGGAAAATAATGAATTGCAATCAGTTCATTTTAAATAGCTACTTATTTTCATTCAGGTTGTTAGGCAGAAATAAACATTGTGATTCTAACCACAAACATACACACAGAGCAGAATTGATAAACACAACGATGGAACTGAACAGAGCTCTTCTAAAAATTGTAGAAATTGAAAATGCATCTGACAGTTTTGACCAAGAGCAGCAGCAGTCAGTCATCAATGAAACATCACAATGCATTAAAGTACTCAGCAACTTCTCACCAACAACTTCATATACCATCAAACTCTTAGGAGTTTGCTACTTCCCTCTTAAATTTATTTATAATATATATGATACACAGGTGTGTCTGTGTAAGGACAAGTACTTAAGCAAACAAACCATCAAACAAACAAGCTACCAGTTTCCTTCAAGAACAATTCAGAGTGCAAGTTTTAACCTATAAAGCTCTAAATAAGGGGTGGAGAACATATAGTCCTCAAGATGCTGTTGGAGCTCTAACCCATCAACCTCCATTAGCATGACCAGGAATGATAGTTGCAGTCTAGCAACACTTGGAGGGTCATAGGTTCCCACCCACCCCGCTTGCAAAATGGGTATATGAAGGACCACCTTCTCCCATATTAATCCCATTAGTAAGCTCTTCAAGGAAGGAGACATGGTTCTGAGGGGCCTCATTAGCTGAAATGAGGTGGATACCAAGGCCCACCACCCATTCATTTAGCACCAAATCTGATGGCTTTTAGACCACCAAGCAGAAACATTTGTTTTCCTTGGCCTTTGTGGGTTTCTGGTGTGGCTTTGAATTTTCCACAGACTATGTTTTATTATATTATTTATTATTTTATGAGGCATTGTTTTAAAATGATGTTTTAAGCTGCCTTGATAATCGAAGATTAAAAGGCGGAGTATAAAAATGGTTTAAACACATAACATAAAAGCGGCACTCACCTGAACATTGTAACAACGTCACTGAGAGGAGTGAAGTCATGCAAGGACACCTGATTCAGTTGGATATCATAGACTGAAGGAGCACCAGGACAGTTCTCCATTTCTGGTGGTGAGACAATAATCTTCTCACTATCTTCTGCTTGAATATGAATGGGAAATAGCTTGTTCCAGGACCACATTCTTTGGGACTCCACTAACTGGGCGTATACTGTTGCCCTGTGAGGCACTGCCTCACATCCTTCCTAATCATTTGAAAACAAAGAGAAAGGAAACTGAGCAAGGTTCATTATATGTCCTTGGAATAAAAGCAAGCTCTGAAATGTGAACTTCTTAGAAAATATATAGGCTGCACATAAAACCCGGATTCTGGGTGTAAATATGAGGCCCACTCTTCAATGCCTTTGAACCTTCTATTTACGTGCGTTCCTATTTATCTCACAGTCTGATACCATAATGTTTACTTGGAAGGTATTCCTGTTGAGTTCAATGATACTTGTCATCAAGTGGACAGAGAATCATATACTTACTATACTTTGCATTTTTGTGCCAAAAATATGTGAAAGCTTTCTCAAAGTTAGTTGTTTCTTAAGCCATGTGCAACCAACACAGATACAGATTATGACAGGTCTATTATGAATTTTGAAGACCATTTTGAATATCTTCAGTGAAAACTAACAGTAACAAAACCGATCAAAAACAATGAAATGATTGGTTACAATCAATCTGCGAGCTTGCAAGAATAAAATTTCTGTTACATGACACCATCTGTGATCAGTGCTCACTTCCTTACCTGTACAAGACATCTGTGGGCATGCTCATAAGATGGTAAAGCTCCCTCCCCTATCAGTTCGGTATCAAAAAGTTCTGTTATCAGGATGTTTGCACGACACTGCATGTCTCCATCTAGGAAGCATAGCACAAGACAAATAGGAGTATGCTGGTTTCTTTCTTTTCTCTTTCTTTTTCAAAGCAGGCTGCTGTGCTAATGTTAAGTCACCTCAATTAGGAGATAGGGAATGGCCTCAGGACTGCTTCTGTTCTCTTCTATACAGCTGTGACCCTTCTGTTCTTCCTTCTCATCCCCTCCCTTCCTTGAAATCAGAGGAAGCCAGCCACCCCAAAACATGTCTGAAGGATGGCATACAATTTGTTTTAATGAAACAAAGAACTAAATAAAGATATCCTTTGTTCCAAGCAACATGAGAATACAGTCCACATTAATCTCACCAGGCCCCACTGTGACTTCAGTGGAGTGCTTGTTGATGATCTTTATCTTGTCGCTAAAGCCATTTTTCTCCACTATCTTCACAGCTGTATCAGCCATAGGTTTGAAGACCTGCAGTATAATAATTCTTATATTTAGATAGATCTGAAGTAACATTTGAATCAGGTACTTCCTAGGACACAGCACAGAGATACAGCCATTACACTACACCAGCTCTCAAGAACACAACCAAGCTAATGGCACCTATATTCAAGGTGCAAACACCACCAGAAAATTACTGTATTGTGTTACGGGAAATACTTACCACAGGATAAACATTTAAGCACATTTAATCCTGTCAAATAGAAGACTTAGTAGGTACTGGGTTGCACCTGTCTGTGGCTTTTCCCAATGAGATTAAAAATGTGTTTGTTTACATAGTTTATATCACACACCTTAAACATAAATGTATGTGCCCGGGCAGATAAGGGAAAAATACAATTGAAAACTAAGGTAAAGGTAAAGGTACCCCTGCCCGTACGGGCCAGTCTTGCCAGACTCTAGGGTTGTGCGCTCATCTCACTCTATAGGCCGGGAGCCAGCGCTGTCCGCAGACACTTCCGGGTCACGTGGCCAGCGTGACAAGCTGCATTTGGCGAGCCAGCAGCAGTGCAGCACACGGAACGCCGTTTACCTTCCCGCTATAAAGCGGTACCTATTTATCTACTTGCACCCGAAGGTGCTTTCGAACTGCTAGGTTGGCAGGCGCTGGGACCGAATGACGGGAGCGCACCCCACCGCGGGGATTCGAACCGCCGATCTTTCGATCGGCAAGTCCTAGGCGCTGAGGCTTTAACCCACAGCGCCACCCGCGTCCCTCCAATTGAAAACTACTAATAAGTTAAATTAAGCATTCAAACTAGCACAACAAATGAGAACAACCAACTGCTGTTTTATATTAAGAATCCCTGCCTATATTTTATCATCTTGCATGAAAGATCTAATCACTTAGGCTTCAATCCTATACACATAACTCAATGGTGTTTATGTCTGAGCAGCCATGCATAGGATTACTCCATTAGTGCCGAGTTTCAGATCCAATACATACAAAAGTTGGATGGGATTTTTAACTGGTCTAGGCAACAGAAAGAAACTGGGTTTCTAATAAGAGCCAAGAGTCTGCTCTTTGGCAAAGACTGAGAAATCTAACTTTGCCTTCTCAAAAACACAGATGAGACCTCCAATGAAGCACATACCTCCTGGCAATGTTAAAATGTGTACCTAATTAAGGCATGAACCCTGGCAAAACAAGACTGCCTTCCACCACCAAAGCTGCCAGAAATGAACTGCTCCTTGCCAAAATGTAAATATGAAATGAAAGTTGAGGGGGGAAACAGATGGCTACACACCACCAGTGACCAAAAAGTCTCCTTTCATGAGTCAATGCTTTTTCAAACGCAAAAAACAAACCCAAATTAAAATTAAAGCACTAAAATTCATTTCACTATTACTCTGCATAAATATCTAACATTAAAACCTTCCTAAGACACCATACAGCAATCCAGACCTACTCATGCGTAGAATAGCCCCATCAAAATCAATGGGATGAATTAATCATGGATAGTTTAAGCATCTATATTAAGCATAGCTAGTCTGGAATAAGCTCAGAGATCCCTTGGTTGCTTTGCCCCATTTGAAGGAGTGGGGAATACAAAGTAGACTGAAATGCACCATCCAAAGTGAAGTTTCTTGAACACTGTGCTTTATTAGCAACGATAAGGACAACAAACACTAAATATTAATGCAACGTTTCAGGAACAAAAGAGAACCATAAGGAAAGTACAAATGGCTGTAGAATAAACACACAGACCAAAGCAATATTAGTCCCTATCACATACAATTTTGTTTACAAATCTGCTTTAAGGATCTGCCTCCTGCATAACTGATTTATATCTGGTACGTAGGGACAGGGGAGCAATGATACCTACCTCAACAGCATAGCAGAAATCTGCCCCGGCTGTAGCTGCCATCATAGACAAGAGTCCAGTGCCAGTCCCAATGTCTAGGACAATGGCTCTGTCTCCTCTTTCCTTCACTCTGTCCACTGCAGCACGAATACCCTGAAAATACTTTGCATTCTGTGGAAAGAGACAAACCTGACAGTTACTTCAACAAGACCAATGTTTGTTTAAATGTGAGGCACATGCCCTCCAAGGTTAATAAATTTGAATCTGCAAGCATTTAAATGTCGTGGGTTAAAAGGCATTCTCTTTTTAGTGGATGAACAATATGCAGATCCATAAGATTTTGTTTGCAGTACACTTATTAGAAGCCTGATAAATTCAGTATGATCTCCATGATAAATGTCTGAAAACATTAAAGGGAGGAAAAGCTAAAGCTAAATACTATTGACAAGAATGCAGCCCCAGCACTTTAAGAACTACTGATATTCCCATTACTCTCTTTCCCAATCCTCTTTAAGTATTTCATTCTAAATAAAACTTTTAAACCCTCTAAATATTGGAATACACAGCAGCAGAGGCTTGGGTGCTTTGCTTTGCACTGCTTTAAGTGAAATGGTTAGTTTGCCTACAATTTTTCATACTTTTCCTGCCAACTCTTTTCAAATAGAGACACCTGGGAATTTGCAAGTGTTTAAAGCCCGATACAGAGGGACAAAATTCCCTTCAGGAAGTGATTTCTGACAGGCCGTTTTGATCCCTGACATCTTTTTTTAAAAAATGTCACCTTCTTAAAATAATAATTAAAGGAACCGCTACTCAAAAAAGCTAGTGAGATAATAAACACATCCCTTAGCTTTGTCAAGATTTAATTTTCAAACAGTTCATTTTTAAAAAAACACTTTTGAGACTCACTGGGGGCTTCTTTTGAAGAATATTTAATCTTGCCATCTGAAAAGGAATTTTATTGAAGAAGAAAGCAGGGTACATGAATATCGCAGAAGCCCTTGATAAGCAGATGGAATGTTCACAGAGGGTTCATTATCAAAATGCACTCATGACTAGACAGGATCGAAAGCAAATTGAATCAACTAACTAATGCATTTTAAAGTAATCTATGCTTTGTTTCTCCAAATTTAGCAATAAAACTTCACGTCATTCTATTAAAATCAAATTAAAATAAAAGTGTTAGTCAAAATATAGTGTTGAACCACTGACTGTTTTCTACAAGAGTCTAGTCATCTTGCTCAATTATCCATCAAACAAATAACCTCGAAAAGCCAACCTCAAAGCATTTGTTTTTTACACTTGCAACAACAGTACACAGCTGGATTTCTCTCTTTAAAATTCTATGCTGTCTTAAAGCAGCAACTTATACAAACAGGAAATGCCTTGATCTCATATTCATGATGGTAAGAAAATAGGAACTGCTGGCAAGATTGATCTCAAGGGCTATCACAGAAATAATATAAAATGCAGCTTAAAAACCACAAACTCATTTAAAAAAAAAGTGTTGTAAGTTTTCCCTTAAATAGTTTTGGACCCACCAGGAATGTGTCACCGGAAAAGAGAGAAAGATCCTGTGGCTGTGACACTGAAGTCGCTTCCTTGAGAAAGGACTTCTGGGAAGAGATGTGTTGCACCGCACAGCAGTTGGCAAGAACGTGTTTGCTAATAGTCTCACAAACCTGATCAGGAGAGCTTTAAATTAAATCCTGAGGGGGAGAGAGACAATACTACAGACAACAGGGGAACACCTGGTACCAGGAATAATAGCTTTACAGGAAACTGAGGCAGCGCTACAAAAGCCTGCTAAAGGGGCAAGAAACTGCAAGAAGGAAGCAGCTGGAGGGAATGACTCATGGTTTCAGTTGTGTCTATACTAATGCACAGAGTATGAGAAAAAAGCAAGACAACAGCTTCAAGTTACAAGAAAGAAAATTCCAACTACACTCACGGGAAAATGTGGCGTTATCTCTTAAATTAAATTTTGACATGTGCCATGATAAAAGTCTGTAATTTTGTCAGGACACGTTATTTATTGTTTACTGTTTTAACAACGTTTTCTTAAAAATTATCTTCTGTACCATGAAAATAAATAAAAACATTATTTTAAAAAAGAAGAATGTTCTGATACTAAGAGCTGCTCAACAGTGGTATGGAATGCCTCAGAAAGTGTGGGACTCTCCTTCATTGGAGGTTTTTAAGCAGAGGTTGGATGGCCCATCTGTCATGGATGCTTTAGTTGAGAATCCTGCCTTGCAATGGGTTGGACGGGATGACCCTCAGGGTCCCTTCCAACTCTACAACTCTATCATTCTATGATACTATAAGCCAGTGGAACAAAGTCAAGGTAATGGAAGCTAATGAGGCAACTTTCAGAATCCCAACAATCAACTTTTAAAAAAAGAAAACAACAATTACTTACTCTGTCATTGTCATTCAACATGTCTGCATAACATGACCTGTAAGAGTTCAGATTACAGATCAAAAACATTTCAGACAAACAGGACCAGTGTTACTATTAAAATATGCAACCAACAAAGTGCTGTACAATTGAGGATGCTTTCTCCTTCTGTAGGCTTGACAAATGGTGAGTCATCCCTTTAAAAGTTATTACCAGCTATTCACAAGAAGATAAACCTTAACTGCAGGAAACTAAAGGATGAAATCCTATGGAAACTTACTTTGGAGTAAGTTCCCTTGTGCTGCGTGGGATGTACTGCTGAGTACAAAGGCATAGGGCTAAGGTGTAAGATCCATGCTATGTTAGGGTTGTTGCTATATACTACTAGGATTTTGTTTTCCCCACTTGAACTGCATACAGTTAAAGTCCAGGACGACAAGACTGTAGCTTTTGAAGGAGAGTCAGGAGATAGACATAGAGTATATAACACGTGGGATCCTGCAACAAGCTCAGATTAAATGTGCACTTTTTGTTTTCTTCAGTTCTAGAATATCAATCCTATTTTAAAAGGAATGAGGAATCAATACCTTTATTTTAGAACCAACCAAAAAAATAAATCACAGAGTAGTGAGCTATTTTCCGAGTTTTGAAGAACTTTTATCAGAACTTAAGAAATGACCTGCTGACTTGGACTAAAGTCTTATCTAGTCCTGCATTCAGTTCTCAGATGGGATGACCAGATGCTTTTAGGGCACCACACGAAAGACACAAGTGCTATTGCACTCTCCTGCTCATGATCCCCAACCAACTGTATTCAGATACATACTGCCTCAGATATTCATGATGATACTCTGACACAACTATCATAACTAGGAGCCATTAACAGTCTCATTCTCCCATGATTTAAAACAAAAAGGTATGCATGCATGAGAAAGAAAGGTAGGGGTGGATGTTCCTTGTCACATGTCATAGTCTTAAAATAGTAATTTAAGAAGCTCTTCAAAGCCTAAGTAGATTAGAATGTGACGAGTGCCAAAGGTCACAGGTTGCACGAAGGGATGCTGGCATAAAGAACCAATCAGCACTTCCTCCTTGGAAATATAAAAAAAGTTATTTGAATCCATCTTTAGCACTGTGTTGAACTCGAGTTCCTTGTTAAACAAACAAAAACTTTATGATGTTATTAGATATCTTTTTTCACTCTTGCATTCAAGTTTCATTTTCATCACAGTTTTTTATCAGTTTTTTATCCACCCCACCCCCCCAAGAGCTCAGGTAGAACACATATCCCCACTGCCAGTCTCACAACGATCTGGTAAACATGCTAGGCTGAGCCCAACGCCAACCAGTATGCTTATGTGGCCGCACATTGATTTGAATCCAGGACTCATTAAGTCTAAACCATCATGTTGGAGTACACACTGGCCTGTCACAATAATGCATAAAATAAAAGCCAACTCCCACTATACCTTGCAATTTCCTGATGATAATCATAGTTCTCATCTTCCTCCAACCACTCCACTGCTCCAGTGGTTGGATTGGCTCTTCCGCAAAAAACCTTCATTCTTGCCCTGGTTTGTCGTTTTGAGGAAAGCTTTTATTCAGATGATCTCTAGCTTTTGATTCATTATCGGAAAACTATGGCAAAAGGAAAGAAGTTACCATTTAGAAGGAGATAAATTATTTTTAGGTGTTGTTTTATTGATATTATTTGTTGTTGAGTTGCTGCTGCTATGGCTTTGTGGTGCAAATTAAGAGTATTGCTTTGTATAATTGCTTATCTATTAATTGTTAGCCATCCTGAGCTCCAGATTAAAAAAATAGCAAGATATAAAAATCTTGAACATATAAAATAAATGCTGTTGTTAACAAAACTAAGCCTTGAATGCTTCTGCCATAGGAATTTGCCATGTGCCATCATAATGCATTACATGAGGTTTAGTGGCTGCATTTGTAAAGCAGTATGCATGTGTATGTTGGAAGTGAATGGCACTCCAGACTGCCATGTAAAAATGGTGCTGTTTTAATGCAGAAGTATGTAATGGTGACCAAGCTATTCCTGTGTAGATAAGGCAAACAGGTGAGACCTGAACCAAGCATCTTACTTCAATCAATCAATTCCTGCTCCTAGTTGTAACTCCTAGTTAGGACTAGAATCTGGTATGTTGTACCTTTTCCAAGTTTAGACACACAACCATGGGTCTTTCGGACAGTTTCTTAGTCTTGTGCCAGAGAGGAGGACGAAGTGAGAATTCTTTGTAGGGTGGAGGACTTAATCTGATTTATTCATTTTGCTTCCACACATTTTATTTACTAGTTCCTACTTCTACCACTGTTGAAACATATTAACGCACAATGTTACAAATATTTACCATTATTGTAAAAATACATTCCAGGGGGAATCAGTTGCAGCAAAAGAGTTTAAGGTACTAAAATTGTTGTAAAATTAAGGTACACTATAGTCACATTCTGTAAACAATCTAATATGCAATACCAAATACAACAGTCTTAGGCTTGAAATTAGGAAGACCCAGGCTCACTGTGTGACTCTAGTGCAATTTTCCTCCCTTAGTCTAACCTACCTCACAGGGTTCTTGTGGGGATACAACTAGTGAAGGTGAGGAGAATATGTATGTGGATCCCAAGCTTCTTGGAAGGGTGGGATAAAAATGTAATCTCTTCAGAACTCTAGACCTCGCGGCCCACAACACTCTCAAACTGTTACTAAAGTGGCAACATGTTTCCAGCACAAAACGTAAGAATGTAAGAAGAGCCTGCAAGGACCAATGGCCCATCTGGTTTCACAGTGCCCAACCAGATGCCTGTGGGAAACTTTCAAGCAGGACCCGAGCACAAGAGCACTCCCGCTTCACATGGTTGCCAGCCACTGGTATTCAGAAGCATTGCTGCCTCCAACTGTGAAGGCAGAGCTGAGCCATCATGGCTAGGAGCCATTGATAGCCCTCTCCTCCATGAATGTGTCCAGTCCTCTTTGAAAGGTATCCAAGTTAGTGAACTTCACCGCTTTCTGCGGGAGAAATGCCATAGTTTCGCTAAGTGCTGTATGAAGCAGCAACTCCTTTTATCCGTCTTGAATGTTCCAATATCCAGTTTCACTGGATGTCCGAAGGATGTTAGACGGAAAGACTCTGCATCTGCACATTAAATCCTTGCCCTTATGTTCTCTTTTTGGAGGGAGGGAGGGAGGCTGGCTTCATTCCCTGAGGTGAAACTCTGCATATCCTCATGACCATTTCAGTCTTAGGTTCTTTTTTGGGGGTGGGGGTAGAGATAAAGAGGATGGCTTCTTTCCCTGTGGGGAACTCTGCACATGCTCCTGGATCCTTTTGTCTGAAGAACTACCAGCTATGAACTACAGGTACTAGCCCAAGTTTGCTTTCTCTCCCACCTTCCTTCCTTCTTCTTCCTTCCAATCGTTTACGTATCTCAGATTGCGAGTCCGAGAGCAAGGACCTTAGTGTTTGTTTGTTTTTTGGGGGGGCGACGCTTTTAAATGAATAAATGAGAACGAACTCTAGACATGCTCAGGAGCCCCCTTAGCCAGGACAGGAGTCCACAAGAGCTCCCTAACCGGGACAGAGTGCGCTGCTGAGCCTCCTACGCTCTACTTGAGGGTCGTCAGCTCGAAGTTCCCCCCGCAAAAACCAGTCAAGCCTCCCCACCCGCCTCTAACGGTCACTCCAATACCTCACCTTGCCTCCGCCTGTCAGTCAACGCTCGTCCCACGCGCTAGGCGCCGCCATCTTCCCAGGATGCAACGCGCTCAAAAGGGAAATAGCGGGGGGGGGGGGGAAGGATCCCACCATTACTATTTACCTCTGCTTTCAACGCACACCATAGAGAGAAACAGTTAACAATTTAAACACTTCCGGTTGTTATTAGATGTCTCCGTGTGCAGGGCAAGATGGCAGCCCAGAGGAATCAGCAGAAAGCTAAATGGAATACAGAATAAATATTTTAAATGTATATCCCTCATTTTCTAAAAAGCTCAAGAACTGCAGCGAAAAAGAATATAGCAAGTACAGTGGAAATATAAGCAATCTAAATGCATGAAAAAGAACCCTTTTTATGGAGAAACGGATTCTCTTTATAATGCACTAGGGAAATAAGATTCAGGATAGCGTGAACTCGTTTGCGTTGGCTGGAAGCTTGTAATATTGATAGGTTATACTTGGTTTTGGTACGGAAATTCGTCGTGCTATGCAAATATCCCTTTTATTTCTGGCGTTTGTTACCATGATAGTTGGTTATACTCCACTGAAAAGCGGGAAAGAACTAAAAGTATCAATGTAAGATTTATATAACATAATGTCAGGTACAATGTAATGTTACGACATAACGGCCACGAAGCTCACTAACCTCTCTGACTATTATTTTTGCTATTTGTTAATTAATTCTACCCAAATAAAACGATTCCACCCTTCTTGTCCCGCGCATGGAACCACGCGTTTTACTTAACAACCATGAAGACTGGGCCCTCGGGATGAACGCTGCCTTTTGCGTCATCCGGGAGGCGGAGCGACGAGCACGAGTCAAGAGGCTGTGACGTAAACGAAGGAGGTTCGGATACGCATAGAGAAAAGGAGAAACAGAGCCTAGCTTTTCTCACTCTCCTTCCCGTCATCCCCTGCGAGCGGCGCGGCCTGGGCTGGTTGCCATGGAGCGCGCCGCGGTGCTGCGCGTCAAGAGGAAGCGCGGCGGACCTGTGCCTGCCGAAGCGTTGGTGTTGGCCTGTAAGCGGCTGCGGACGGAGGAAGGCGCTGCCACACCGGACGGGGATGAAGTGGAGAAGAATCTTTTCAAGCTGGTGGCCACCGTAGCCTCGGAGGTGCGGTTGAACAGGACTCGGTGCTCTGGCCTGGGCTTGTTTGGGCCTGTCGGTCGTCGTAGTTGTCCAATTCTTTTTACTCACAGAAGGCTAAGTTAGGCCTCAGGCAAAGGCATCAAAAGTAGCTAAAATAAAATTACTTAAAGATCATGTGGGGTGAAGTTAACAACGCGGTCATGTATAAAGGTAAAGGGACCCCTGACCATTAGGTCCAGTCGTGACCGGCTCTGGGGTTGCAGCGCTCATCTCGCTTTATTGGGCGAGGGAACCGGCGTACAGCTTCCGGATCATGTGGCTAGCATGACTAAGCCGCTTCTGGCGAACCAGAGCAGCGCACGGAAATGCTGTTTACCTTCCTGCCAGAGAGGTACCTATTTATCTACTTGCACTTTGACGTGCTTTTGAACTGCTAGGTTGGCAGGAGGGCCATGTATAGTTCTACGCAAAAGCAAGACTCCTACGAGTTTCCTGGGGCAAAGCCATACCTATGGATTCTGCAGCTACATGGTGGTCTTTCACGACTCGTGTCAAAGGACACGCTTACAGCTGGCAGATTCCTGCAAAGTATGATTTTAGCACCTAGGATAGCTCAGTTGGTAGAACGTGGGAGTCTTAATCTCAGGGCTGTGGGTTTAAGTACCACATTAGGCCAAAAGATTCCTGCATTGCAGGCGGTTGGACTAGATGATGATCCCCCTGGTCCTTTCCAACTCTTGTATTCCAGGACTTATTATTGAGTATTTCATTGTGCTTTTGTGGAATCATGAACTCATTATTCATAGTATTGTTGACATCTCTCTAATAACCATTTCTTCACTCTGCATCACTTTTTTCTTTCTTTTAAGGACCATCTGATGCCAAACAGGCTAGCCATTATTTGTTTGTATCTATAGCTCTCAAACATTTAAGGTGTTAGGTGATACAAAAATGATTAAATTTTAGGGAAAGAATGTTACTGCTCCCCTCCAAATAATACTTTTCAGGGATTGTGAATGTAACAACCCAAATTTGTTTTGAGTGTATGTTTAATTTGTTGTTTGTTCTTGTGTGAAAAAGAAAAGAAGACCCACTGTATTAATTTGATTATAATTCTTCAACACTAATATTTAATACATGTTGAAGTGCTTTACAATCCTGTGCATCGGGGTGGGGAATTTGTGTGACCATCTGGGTGCTGCTGGTCTACAACTCCCATCATATGACCCCACTGGCCATACTGACTGTGGGGGCTGATGGGAGTTGGGAGCCCAACAATATCTGGGGATCACAAGTTCCCCCACCTGTGTTAATACATGTTTTCTCAATGCAAGCATGTTTCCTCAGGTGACCAGGTAAAGGTTGGTAACCCGTTGTTCTGCTATGTAAGCTCACCTGGTATTAAGTTCCATTCATCTCAGTGGAGTTGCTTTTGAGTAGGATTGCGCAGGAAGAGAATCAGGGTGTGACTGGGATGGCTGCTTAACATCTCGCCAAAGCAGAGGGCATTGATCTGCATAAAATCTGCATACATGTGTTAATTTATAGGTATAGTTGCAAATTTGCAAATAATTACTGTAATTTGAATAGAAATGCATCTTCCCATAATGGGGGAAATGGTAACCCGGTGCCCTGTGTATCTGCTTAATATGTTGTCCAGGTACTAACTATTGATGGACCACTACCTCCTGCTTCTGCTCTGCCTTATTACTTTATCTTTAAACTGGTCTTGGACCACTTAGCTATTCAAGTAGAGGTCTGTCTGCTGACAGTGCTTCAGGTAGAGAACTGTCCTCTGTAAACTAGGGCACATGGCCATCATAGCAGTAGTCCTCTGCTCACACTTACTTGGGGATGTAAGTACCATTGAGCTTGGTGGGGTTTGCTTGGAGATGACATGCATAGGGTTGCCCTGGTAGACATCAATGTTGCTAGACTTCCTGCTATGTCCCAAACTTTAGCTTTAGAAATGAATAAGGAATAAGAGGTAAATCTCTACCATTCAACTGTACATCCTTCTTTAATCCGGTTCTTGGAAGAAATGTAATCTGATGATTCTGAGAAAGTGGTAGGGAAAGGGTTAATCCACACATTGCACTATTTCTCTGCTCTCAATTTCCCCTCTATAAAGCACTTGCCCAATGTATTCTTTTTTCCTTTTAAAATTGAGCTATTGGAGCAACACTATACATATAGGTTTGTATACAACATGGATTTTGGCTCCCAAAGTCTGTGATATAGTTATTTGTAGCCAGGCTTTCTTTGCACAAATTGTCCCCAGGTTGCATAGAGCAGATATACTGTGCATTGGAATGAGATAGGTATGTTTCTGTAGTGATTATGCTGGCAGAATATACAGAATTGTTTACCTGTTATCTTTATTTTGTATACTTTCATTTCCCTACACAGCAACTGGGCTCTGAGCAAGCAAGCAGTCTTCTTTGTGTTTGTGTATTGCTTATTATGGCTGTAGATTTGTTCTTTAAAATAACAAGCATTTAAGGCATGAATTGAAGTTGCATTTTTGCTTTCTTCAGGATGAGCCTGTTGAGAAGTATGTAAAAGAAGCCATTACCAAAAGCAAATCAGCTCAACTCTTGCGACCTTCGCTAGGAAGTGCCCAGAGAGTAATTCAGGACCTTCGTTCTTCCAAGTATGCCAGCAGGCAGGAAAGCCGCTACCGTCTAATCGCCAGCCACCGACCAAATTTCTCTGATGGAGAAAGTGAAGTACTTCCTGCGAATGGGGAGGAGTTGAATAAAAGCAACCATTTGGTCTCTGGAGCAAAAAAGGACACTACACATGAAGAAAGCCATGGTATTGCAGACTCCTGTGGAAAATTTCAGTTGTTTGATATTGAACAAGAAGAGGATGTAGAAAAGGATACTGGTATGTCAGCTGCACACTTACAGGTTGGTATTGAGTCCTGAATGGTCAGGTTTCTGGATTAAAATATAGTAAGCCAGCAGTTTATACAAAAATGTGAACTCTATTCAGACATCACACCAAACCTTGAATTGAATCATAATAGGAAAGGACCTTGAAAATCATCTAGTTCAATTGACCGTAGTTCACTGCTAGCGATAGTTTAGAATCCAAACCATAGCTTGATTTATTCCAAATTTAATAAGTAAACCAGAGTTTTGAGTTTCTTCTCTGCTTTCAATTTCTCTGCTTAGCATTCCACTTTCTAGGTAAATTGATCCCTGGAGGGGAAGCAAACATTATGATAAACCATACATGAACTCTGGTTAGCAAACCTAATTCTAAAACATGACACTTGATTGATTTTACCAGCCAATCTCAAATAAAGGTTTTCTGTTCAGTCAATACACCAAACCATAGTTTAGGGTTTTTTAATCATTGTTTAGCCTGAAATCTGAATTGAATCTTTATGTCTAGTAATTTGAGTTTATAAGCAAGCATTTTTAATATGCTTTCCAGTGGTTTTGACTAG